>NC_068331.1:24982115-25288765 GCF_000147395.1 Oryza glaberrima | reverse complement strand
CTTTCCAGCACAAGGAGTTGCCGGCATCAAATCTTCTATCCAAGATAAAAGAGGAAGCAAAAACGTGAAGTCTTGCGGGTGCGAGAAGCCTCGCTGCTTGGCTGTCGCTGTAATCAGTATTTTCGGTACGGCTGTCGTCCTATCTTTGATTTTGTAAAGTTCCTTTTTGTACAGTTCCCTTCTTCGCTATTCAATGAAATTAGCGGCCTCGTCGATTCGTTAGAAAAAGTTTTTGATTAAAAAAAAAACTTGCGTCGGTTTTTTAATACTCCCACCTGGAATAATCCTCTCGGATTTCACAGGAATTTCCGCAAGAACACAGCTCATGATTTCCAATCTATGAATTTGAAGGACAGCTAGGTAACTACTATTACTTGCTGGGTTTTTTAAAATGCGACGAATTATTCGCGAATTTAGCGAGAATTGGCTATTGGATTATCGGGCTAAAGGGTTGACGGATCTTTGTTGGGGCGGTAGCTGCTGACCGGATCGACTTGCTGGACCAGACGGGGGGAGCCAATGCCAGCCAATGCTGCAATGGCTATGCGAATTTCGGTTCAGAATATTCGAAGCTTTTCTCCTGGAGATGCGATCCTCCTCCCTCTACCCGTTCAGCCAATCAGCCTGTCTGATCCTATTACTCTCTCCTAAGCTAACAGTAAACAAATACAGTACTAACTAGACAGCCTTCTGTTAATTAATCAACTCTGCGCGATCAAGTGCACGTCCTTTTTCTTAGAAAAAAAAAATACAGGATGATTACTGGTATGTGTTCTTCTTCCTCGCCGTTGTCTGTTTTTTGACAACCTTCCAATCACCACCTACTCCTCCAACTACGTTATACTCCTGGCTGAACTTGTTATGCATCGCTGCATCAAGCGTGCCTGTGTAGTTTTAAATTCTTCCTGCTCCTGCAAGCATGCGTGCACTTCGCACGCTGCCTGCCATATGCCCGAAGAAAGGATTAAGTTCATATGAGGTCCCTTAACTTGTCAACGAATCCGACTTTCGTCCTTCAACCAAAAAACCAGATACAACGGGTCACTCAGCTGTCAAAACCAGAGTAGATGAGGTCCCTTGGCGGTTTTGGTTGACGTGATGTCTACGTGGCTAATTTGACTTGGTCTTCATCTAATGTGGTATTGATGTAGCGCTTACATGGTAATTCGATCCAGAAAAATAATAAATTCGTGGGACCCACATGTCAGTTTAACACATAAATTAATAAAAAAGATGGTGGGGCCCACGTGGGCCCCACAAGTCCTTCTTGGCTCTCCCTCGTCATCGTGGCGGAGTGGCGGAGCGGCAGCGGTGGAGGTAGTCGGAGGAGGAGGTCGCCGGCCACATGTGAGTAGACACAGAATGAGGAGAGAATGAGAGAACAGGGGGACTAGGGGCGTCGGATCGACTGTAGATGCCGATGGAGGGCACCGGCGCCGGCGCAGCAAGACAGACGGCGAGAGGTGGTGTACGGAGCTCGCCCCCTGCATCTCGGTGAAGGCGTCGGGCCGGCGGAGGTGGAGACGGGCTCGGTACCCCTTGGCGGCGTGGCGTGGGGACGCCGGTAGTGTCGTGACGGGCAGCGGAGCCGAGGAGGTGGCCGGCGACGAGCAGGTCGACGGGCGGCCGGTGGAGGGTGCCGAGGCCAGCGCCCCGTCGGCCAGGACGACAGCGCTCGTGGCGGAGGAGTCGGGGTCGTTGTGCCCGGCGGCAGAGCCACGAGGCGGTGGCAGAGGTGGGCCGACGGCTTGCTCTAGGTGCCGTCTAGGCGGCGCGGCGGTCGGTGCTCGACGAGCAGGAACGGGAGCTCGTCCCCCTAGCCGCCGTGCGTCGCCTCCCTCCTCGCCCGACGGAGAGGACAGAGGAGAGGGGAGAGAGATGAATACAGGGAGTTGGGGTCTTGGGGAGAGAGAGGAGGAAGAAGAGGAGGGTGAGAATGACATGTGGGGCCCACGTGGGTCCTACCATCTTTAAAATAATTTTTTAGTGCAAACTGACATGTGGACCCACAATTTCTAATATTTTCCAAATCAAATTGCACGTAAGTGCCACGTCATGTGAAGACCGAGTCAAAATAACCACGTAGGTGCCACGTCAGTGGAAACCGCCGTCCAACCCGCCATGGGACTTCTATTGCACCGGTTTTGACAGTTGAGAGATCCGTTGTATCTGGTTTTTCGGTTGAAGGACAAAAATCGAATTCGTTTACAAGTTAAGGGACCTCAGATGAACTTATTCCCCGAAGAAAACAACAGGTCTATCTAGCTAGGATATTGGGCCAATTTCTGAAGAGATGGGTGATATGGGCTAGGAAAAAGTCCACTTTGACTCCCTTAAAGTAGACTGAATCTAATTCGTATACCTTAACCAGAAAACCGGATAGGATGACTCCCCAAAGTATTAAAACCAGTGCAATTTGACTCCTCTAGCGGTTTTGGAGGGTGGTTTTACTGATATGGCGCTGACGTGGCGGTGTTGACCTGGTCTTCCACCCACGTGGCGCCTAGGTGGCATTAGAATTTTAAAAATATCAGTGGGACCCACCATGTCTTCCTCTCTCTCTCTCTCACGCCCTTCTTCCTCCTCCCTCTCTCTCCCCCTGATCTTTCTCTTTTCTTTTCCCCTTCCCCGTCGCCTGACGATGTGTCCTGGAGTGGCAGCGGCGGCGAGCGGGAGAGGGCCGGAGCGGCCGCGGCCTCCAAGTGCGGTAGCGCGGCGTGGCTTAGCCCAAATCGAGCGACCGACAACCGATTGATTCCAGGAGCATCGAGCGATCGCCGTCGCGGCGCCTCGGCAAGGCGCCAGTGCCGCCGCTCTCGCTCTTTGGCCCCGCGCCTGCCTCCGCCTCCCCGGTCCGCACGCTCCACCGCCGCCGCTCCCCCAGCCCCGCGTGAGGCGTCCTCAGCGGAGGGCACGCTGTGGTGCGCCGTACGCCGCCGCCCGCCTCCAGAAGCTTGGTCACGCCTCGGCAGCGCCGTCGCGCTGCTGGTCCACCACCTCCCCCAACCCAAACCAGCGGGCGTCACCTCTCTTGTTTAGTCGATGCTCCACTACTGTGTTGGACGCCTTTGCTTGCATTTCAGTCTAACCAGTTTCTGAATTTTGGTCACATTACCAGTCGACAGCTTCAGGTCCATGGATTTGCATATTCTCTGAACTTTGCAGCATCTCTTTTGACTACTCCATTTTATGCCTGGTATGCTACTTGAGCTAATGATATGCTACCAAGCTTGCTTAATTAATCTAATCGTGTTACTAGAAAATCATGGACCGTTTCAAATCTTCAGATAAGTATTTTTCTGACCAGATTTGGCCTGTCTCCACTGCGCTGGACATGCCGGGCCCGGAATCGTCGCCGGAGGCCCAGCATCTGGGCAGAGTGCAAACAGCAAGGCGAAGGTTTTGGGAGTACATCTCATCGTCAGGAGTGGAAAGCAGAGATGGGCAAAGGTTTTGGGAGTACGGCTCGGGCAGCATCCAACGGAGGAGAACCAGGTCGCCGTGCGCTCCGGGCTCATCTTCGTACCCACCGTTGCCGGCTTGCTGCTTCCGGGGCCTCGGCTAGGCTGCCTGCCAGCGAGGCTCCCTCTCCTCGAAGGCGTGCGCGCCGCCGTGCATGGTGGCAAGAGCCTTGGGCTGCACTGCTTGTGGTAGCAAGTAGGGACAGCGCTGGCCGGCACCACCCCGACGCAGATGGCCAGCCGCCGCCGCGCTGCCTTTGGCCATGCATGCTTGGGTCACCGTGGGAAAAAGAATAAAGAAATGGAGGGGAAAGAAAATGTGGCACTGACCAATGGGACCCACATGCTGAGTTAGCGGGTTGGACTAGGTCAACGTGCCACGTCAGTAAAACCGTCTAGGGAGTTAAATTACACCGGTTTTAATAGTTAGGGGCTAAAGATATCCGGTATTGTGGTTTAGAAATACGAATCAGATTCGGCCATTAGTTAAGGGAGTCAAAGTGGATTATTACTATGGGCTACCACATTCTAGCTACGGGGATATTTGGGCCTGTATAGCTAAGCTGACTAGGAATAAGTCTGCTTTCTGTCCCTCATCTTTCCATCGAGTTTAATTAACACTTCTCTTAGTTCGGCTGCAAGGGTACCTAACTCATCTCCCTCATGTTCCGCACGTATACTTTTTAAACTATTAAACGGTGTTTTTTTTTAAAAAAATTATACGAAAGTTGCTTAAAAAAATCATATTGATCCATTTTTTTTAAAAAAACAAATACTTAATTAATCGCGCGCTAATGGACCGATTCGTTTTCTGTGCGCTGGAGATATATTTCCAATTGCCTGCAGCGAACGCAGCCTAAACAGCAATGCGAGAAATCTTCACCCTTATATTAGAAAAACTGTTTAAGTTAGACCCCATAAAAATATGGATGATTGTTTTGGCTGACATGACATTCAAGTGGACCTTTTAACTCTTCCCACTCTTCCCTGTTTCTCCACCTCTCCCCTCTCCCCCAGTAGCTCACCGCACGGGAGAGAGGCGGAGGCCAGCGAAGCCATCCGCGGGAGACGGCAGCAGCTGTGGGAGGTTGGTGACGAGAGGGCTCCGACGGTCCACGACGACGAAGGAGGAGAAGATGAGGGAGGCAATGGAGCCGGCGAGCTCGAGGTAATTGCACAGCGTTGGGCCAGGCCCATGGTGTTCCTCACATCACCACCCAACAGTCCGACACTCACCCAACTGCACCGCAATTCAGCGCCTGAAAAATTCGTTGAAGAACGCAGTTATTACGCAGATCCGACACCCAAACTATGCATCACGAAACCGTCTCTTTTCCTACTAGTTGCGTTTTTCGTGCAGCGCATGCAAGTGAAGCCTTGTACCGACCGGCTCCTTGCTTTGACCACTTCACTCTATCAGTCTATCTACTACTAATATCTGTCAGCCAAGATCTGGCAGATCGTTTTCGTGACCCTTTTTATATTTCTCATGTTTATTCCATGGACGACTTGACGACGGATTGCACAATTGCAGTGTCATTGCTTGCATTTGCAAGGAGTGGATAACGCAGATGTATCTATATAACATATACATAAGTATACTAGCATAGTACACGATGATGTAAGCCAAGATTTTCTTAGGGGGTAAATGGGTAATCCAAGATCTAAATGAGCTTTTTTAGAGTATATATTATCTAAAATAAATTACTCCCTCCGTCTCAAAATATAAGCATTTTTAAAATAGTATCAAGTCAAATATTTTTAAATTTTACTATTAATAGGAAAAAATAAAAAAGATCACAACATCGATGTTATTGGATTTATCATTGAACAAAGTATCACAACATACAACTATTTTTATTTAAAACATATTACTTTTATAGAAAATTGTTAGTCAAAATAATATCTAAAAGACTGTGTGGAATTTTAAAAATATTTATATTTTAGGAGGGAGGGGATTGATCTAAATGCGCATCGGTATAATCTGATACTCTCACGCACTGAACGAACGACTCACAGACGGCTGGTGATTGCTTTGAGATCTGTGCTCTCGCCACGTGTCAATCACTGGGCACAGAGGTGTCCTTCCGATGGCAGAAAAGACCAGATCCTACGATTTTTTCGAGTAAAGTCCATCACCGGTCCCTAAACTTGTACTGCTGTGTTATTCTGGTCCCTAAACTTGCAAATCGACCGTTCAGGTCCTCAAACTTGTTCAACTGTGTTATCCCGGTCTCTAAACTTGCAGATCACTCGTTTAGGTCCTCCAACTTGTTCAGTTGTGTCACCCCAGTCTCTAAACATGACGGTCTAAAAACTTTATATCAAAAAATAATTCATAACTTTTCATGTGAACTCTAATAATGACAAACTTTATATCAAAATTGTAGCCCTCGACGCGACCTACAACTTTGTAGTTGAAAAGTTTTTGAATTAAAACTGTTTAGGGTCCCAAAATATTGTTGCATGTTTATAGATTTTGAAATTTTAATTTTAAAATTACATTTTGGGACCAAAAATGACTTAAAATAAAAAAATTCAACTACAAAGTTGTAGATCGCGTAGAGGGCTACAAGTTTGATATAAAGTTTGTCTTCATTAGAGCTCACATGAAAAAGTTATCAATTATTTTTAAATATAAAGTCTTTAGACTGTCCTATTTGACCCAGATGATATTCAAATCCAAGTTTAAAGACCGGGGTGACACAACTAAAAAAGTTGGAGGACCTAAACGAGTGATCTATAAGTTTAGGGACCGGGATGACACATGCGAACAAGTTTAAGGATCTGAACATTAGATTTGTGAGTTTAGGGACCGAAATGATACAGCGGTACAAGTTTAGAGACAGGTGATGGACTTTACTCTTTTCTTCTCCAACACTGTCCCTTCCCGTCTTTCTCCTCCTCCTCCCCTCACTCGTAGTCTCGTCTTCGTCTACTCCACCACCACCATCTCCTCTCCCTCTCGTCTTCCCTGGCGCGCGCGGCCGGCGAGCCGGCGAGCGGCGTCGCGGCGGTGAACTTCCTCGTCCTCGTCCCCTTCCCGACTCCCCGCCCCCCACCTAGCCTCCTCCCAAGTGAGGACTCCTCGCGCTCGCGCGCGCGCGGCCGGCGAGGGGCGACGCAGCCGGGGCCTCCGTCCTCTCGGCAGCACGAATTGAATTGGAGGTAGGTAGGTATGTATTCCGTTCTTCGCTCGTAGCGCCTTCTTCGCACCACTCGATTTCGCCTGCGTAGAGTGGAGATCCGTCCGGAATTTGATTGGTTTCACCCCCAATTAGCACCCCCCGTGTGCCCCCAGGTGAGGTGGATATACTGTACTAGTTGACTGCTACTAGGATGGACTTGCTTTGAATTTTCGTTGTAAAAATGTAAAATATACATGTATAATCCGTTTACTTTCTATGATGGTTTATCTTCATATCTTGGCTACGCTACAAAATGATACATCAAATATGGTATTGAATTAGTTTTGTTGTCGGCAGAATCGATTGTACTAGTTATAGGCGGACTTTGAAACACACATAGTATATATTGGCATGGTCGCAAACAAACCAAACCTTTTCTTCGCTGATTTTTGCTGCACCCTGATATGCTTTATTTGTTGTTGCATATACACTGGTGCTTTTGCAAAGTTTGGGTCTAGTGCTATTTCTGCTGAAAATGCTCTTTAATCTCTGGATGTGTAGCAGCGTAAAACTCTGGTTTTTCTTGTATGCAGGGGCTTTCAAGTTATTGTTTAAGCATTTTTTTGTTGTAATTTCTGACATATAAACTTGTCGGTATGCTAGAAAGAACTTTGGAACTAACTTTAGATTGCCCGTACAATCATATGCAAAGTAGATGAATGCCGCTTCATTCAAGTGTATTCTAGAGGGTTGTTAGTGCGTACTAGGCTTCTTTTCCTACTGACATATTCTGTTGTCAGGCACATTTGTAAAAATGGGAGTTTACCTTAGTACCCCCAAAACCGAGAAGCTATCTGAAGATGGCGAAAATGATAAGCTTAAATTTGGACTCTCATCTATGCAAGGATGGCGTGCAACTATGGAGGATGCTGTGAGTTTCTATCCATTATTCCTTAATGTTGCTTACCACTTTCGTATTTCCAGATTCCATTATTCGATGGATACCTCCAGAATGTTAGGAAAATGTAAACTCCAGTGTCTGTACAATGGATAGAGTTTCTTTTCCAATAGCAAAGTTGTCATTGAGGTTAGTTGAAGTCCATATACATAACAAAATAGTTGAAATGATATTTGATTAGCGGTTCAGAGGTGATGACTGATGAGATAAGTAACATTTATATGTTTGTTGAATTTTGGTCCTAAAGTAGTGATATCTTTTCATACATTTGGTGGACTTATTTTAAATCAGCAAAATCATGAATCAACTGATGATTTCCAGTTACCATTTTAGCTGAAAAAAGATCTGGTGTTGAGGTAACCATGAGTCCATGACAAATACATGTGCACGTGCACGCACACACAAAAGGACCTCACACTTTTCCTGATTTTACCACGGCAGTTTATTCTCCAGATGTTGGATGTAGGCATCTTAGAACTTGTTTGGCATATACTCCATACTGAACTATTGCCTATACTGGATGTTCAAACTAGCTAGTAGCTACTGAAAATATAATCTAGATATATCCATAATAAGTCTTGATCACTACCATTAAAGCAGAAGCTATGGCTAATATTTGGTGACTTATTTAGTTCTTTAGCATAGACTAATAAAATATTGCCACCTGGCATGTCCAGTTGACATCTTTTTATAAGCTAAAATTTCCTCTGTTTTAATTCAGCTGTGATTGTGTTGGCTCATTTTATAATGCAAACTCTAATTCTGCATGCAATGTTCCAGCATTCAGCTTTGCTAGATATCGATAATGACACATCATTCTTTGGTGTTTTCGATGGACATGGAGGTATGGTTACCTGTAGAGAACAGTTGCTCTTCTTTACTCATGACTTTTTGAACATTGGACTAAAACAAACATCAACCTAATACCTTGTCTCAGGAAGAGTGGTTGCTAAATTCTGTGCAAAATATCTGCACAGAGAAGTTCTCAGAAGTGAGGCCTATTCAGCAGGTGACCTGGGCAATGCAGCCCATAAAGCTTTCTTTAGGTATAGGAAGCTTGAATGCCTTTTCCCTCATAACCAATTGGCAATTTTCTGTACAATTGTTTATAATAGAAATAATGACCGCATCATTTCAGAATGGATGAGATGATGCGAGGTCAAAGAGGCTGGCGAGAACTACAAGCACTTGGAGATAAGATAAACCAGATTAGTGGCATGATAGAAGGCTTGATCTGGTCTCCAAGAGGCAGTGATTCAAATGATCAACACGATGATTGGGCTTTTGAAGAGGTACTTGTGCACTTGGCATGAATTGACTGATCAAACATAACATAACATGCAATCTACATTGCAAGATGGTGCCTTAAGCATTTGTATAACTTAACGCTCATGTGTTATGACTAAACATATGGTATCCACCTTCACTAAGTGTTTAAAGTTGCAAAAGGGCAGTTATATATACAGATCAGAGAACAACTTTAAGTTGTTAAGATTCACACATGGGGCTTATGATACCAACAATGAGAACTCTTGACAAGCATATGAATATTTTTTGTCCTCGTTTGCTATTGTCATGTTGTGCGGTGCCTGTAGCAATGCTATCATATTGGTGTTTCTTCATATTTTCACAGTTTGACATTAGGTGCTTCATGTAGTCTTACAACACTTTTTTAATACCAGGGACCACACTCTGACTTTGCTGGGCCAACCTGTGGGAGCACAGCTTGTGTTGCAATAGTAAGAAATAACCAACTTGTTGTCGCAAATGCTGGTGATTCCCGCTGTGTTATCTCAAGGAATGGTCAGGTCTGTCATTGTTGTTCCTCAGAGACTTGTACTACACTTATATGTAAAGATGCAACAAGGATCTCATTATTGCTCTATCTGTAATATAGGCATACAATTTATCAAGAGACCACAAACCAGAGCTTGAAGCAGAGAGAGAAAGAATACTGAAAGCAGGAGGGTACATACAGATGGGACGAGTAAATGGAACTATAAACTTGTCAAGGGCAATTGGTATGTTCTGTACTTGCTGTTCTGTTCATACTGATTACATGATGCCTTACACATGCAAAGATTTCTGTAGGTGACATTGAATTTAAACAGAACAAGTTCTTGTCTCCTGATAAGCAAATGTTAACTGCAAACCCTGACATCAACACAGTAAGCACTTCAACTTCTAACATTGTTTTAAATTGTCCCAGCTACTATACCATGTTATCATTTCCTTCCTGATGGTATTTTATGAAACTTAATTGGTTTTGTAGGTGGAGCTTTGTGATGATGATGACTTTCTTGTTTTAGCATGTGATGGCATCTGGTAAGCCCCTCTATCAACGGGTTCCATAATTGCTATCAGTGTAATAGCCTATTATGCTACTTTGCACAAGCTATTAGCTGCAGTTTTACAGTTTCTTTGGCCAGAACTCAGAAGTAACCACCATATACTCTGACCACAAACAGGGACTGCATGTCTAGCCAACAGCTGGTTGATTTCATCCACGAACACATAAACACAGTGAGTAACAGTTTATTTCTGTAATGTTAAAGCTTATATGGGATTTCTTGGTCTTTGGCAATACTTGAGGCATGGAAACAAAATGCAGGAGAGCAGCCTTTCTGCGGTATGCGAAAGAGTGCTAGATAGATGCCTGGCTCCATCAACTTTGGGTGGAGAAGGATGCGACAACATGACAATGATCCTAGTGCAGTTCAAGAAGCCAATTAGTCAGAACAAGAATGTCAGTCCTGCGGAACAATCAGCTGCCGACAAACAACCAACTGGAGACACACATTGGTCTGAGATTCAGTGAGTTACCTTCTTCAATGCAGCTGACGATCTCTTTCATTCATAATCGATTTTTCTACCCACACATACTAACCCTAAACTCTTGTGATCAGTGTGACCGAGGAGAGTAGCTCGTGATGTTCTAGCCCGATAAAACCGGTACACCAAAGAACACCCAGTGTATCCTGATGCGATATCGCAATTGGCTAAACAGGCATAATTCACGAAATTTCAGTGTACATACCAGCCTCGTTAAATTGTTGACACAGCGTTTACACCCGTGGCCATTCATGTTCTGCTGCATTAGCAGCCAATCAGTTTGTTATTCTCCAAAGCTCCAGTTTGTAATTTCCGGTTGTGATTTCATCTCACCAATCCTCTTCTAACTACTGTACAAGTGTACATTTTGGTGGAAATGAGTTACCTGTTGAGTGTACTAACCACTCGTAGTGGTGCTGTGCTCTTTTGATCTTGCTCGTATGGCTTTATCAGATTTGCAGATTTGTCAGATACGCACTCAGGCAGTAGTCCATTTGCACCGTTGCAGGTTGTGCAAGTTCAGTATGGCGAGAAAAATTCGCGAGAAATTAAATACTCCCTCCGTCAAAAAAAAAAAAAAGACAAATCCTGGGTTTTCATGTCCAACATTTGACCGTTCGTCTTATTTAAAAAAATATAAAAAAAATTAAAAAGATAAGTCACGCATAAAGTACTAATTATGTTTTATCATCTAACAACAATAAAAATACTAATTATAAAAAGAATTCATATAAAACGGACAGTCAAACGTTAGACACGGAAACTCGGAGTTTATCTTTTTTTTTTTTTTTTTTTGAACGGAGGGAGTATGTTTCTGCCATTAGTGGTGTTTTAACGGCAATCTTCTGATTACCGGCGGCTGCAGTGTTTTCTGATTGCCGGTATGGTTTGAATTTTTCAAAACGTTTCCGCAAATTACGAGATTCTATATCTTTTTCCGATTTTTAAGCCGAGCAATGGCAACAACTCACAGCAGTCTCTTCTCTTCTTCCACCTCGAAGCGCGGCCGAGGAGAAAGCCACCGAACAGTGCTGCGCAGTGCGGCGCAGCGCCGCCGCGGCGAGGGCCATGGAGTTCCGGTTCCGCGCCGGCGACCGCAGGCATCGACCTCCCTCCGCCGCGTCCGGGCCCTTCTCCGACACCCGCCGCGGCTACTTCGTCGGGGCGGCGCAAGCCATGCGAGGTAATTAAGCAGGGGCTGGATAGAGCTGTGATGTCGAGCTCTCAATTGTCCCTGACAGGTTCTGCCACCCCCCGCGCAGGCGCAGTGGGGCACTTCCGCGGCGGGCTCCGGCCGCCGCCGCCGACGCCGTTCGGGTGGGAGGAGGCCGCGCGGCTGGAGCGGATCATCAGCGAGGAGGTGGGGCGGCGGCTCATCGAGAAGGAGGTGGAGCGGCGGCTCATCGAGGAGGACGTGCGCCGCGAGGTCGCCTTCGCCCACGGCCTCCACGTGCTCCCGCACGATCCCTTCCCGCGACCGCCGCCGCCGCCGCCGGAGATGCCGGTGGGCATGCACCCGCACCCGCACGAGCCGCCGCCACGCTTCCAGGAGTTGGGGGCATGGGAGGGATTTCGACCTCGCCGGCAGCACGCCGGAGTCGCTGCTCCGCTTAGGTTCGGGCAGAGGATGCTCCTTGGTGGCGCGGAGAGGAGGTGGTCGCCGCCGCCGCCGCCGCGGCCGAAGCCGAAGCACAAGCTCGTGCTGCGGGAGATCGAACCTGGGGAAAGCTCCGAGGTTTGCACCAACTAGTCTTTTTACTCTGAGTAGCAACAAAATGACATCCCCTTCGTTCTCCTCAACTTTTATTTCCCTATTTGGCATAAAGCACTGATACTGATACCTGGTTCTGAAATTCCTTTACCACATTTCTCTTCTGTCACTTGGAAGTTCTGATTACAGTATCTCTAGATGGTAGCTTTCTTCCATTTTAGCTTGTGTTGCTATACTCTTGATGATAAAAGAACATGTGAGTAAATCCTTGTTATGTAGAGTGGTCATTGTTTTTGTTGATTCA
Organism: Oryza glaberrima; assembly: GCF_000147395.1. Lineage (NCBI taxonomy): Eukaryota > Viridiplantae > Streptophyta > Magnoliopsida > Poales > Poaceae > Oryza > Oryza glaberrima. Next base: position 25,276,371 of record NC_068331.1, on the reverse strand, counting down.
GGGGAAGTCCAGGAGTAGATCTAAGTACTGGCTGCAATACATCTCATATAGGTAGAAGGGTTTTTTATTTTCACCTTGATAGTCATTTTGCAATAATGAAGAACTGTGGGGGGACACTTATCTCAAGGTTTAGGTAAAAGTTTTAATTAGATTATAAGATTTCGAGAGATTGTTGCCCTTTTGGACCAGAAGAAATTTCTGAAGTGAAATTTATTGTTTAGCCATGAGTGAACTTGGTGCACAGAGATGTCATTTGGCCCTTTGGAACACATGAACATTCTGAGGTAAAATTTATGATTTAGGAAGATGGGCTAAACTTGATAGAAGAGATATAATCCACATTTGTTGGGAAAGAAGTGCTGAGCAGGCTGTAGTAACCTGTTACCACTTTTTTTTTGGCGAAGATCGCTGGCCCAATTTATCAAGAAGAAGGGTAGGAAACGGTAGAACAGCACCATCAAGGTGCCTTGAATACAGGATTTTACTCAACACACACATACCACTTACCACCAGGGTTAATCCTATCGGTTAGGCCGATTTGATTGGGCCTCGCCGAAATGCCGAAATTTCGGAAATTTCGATCCGAAATTTCTGAAATTTTGAACAAAATTTAGTTGAATTTGAACAAATATTACCAAAATGCATGAAACAATTGAAAAAATTCAGCCGAAGTAATATCGTATAGGAGGGGACCGAAATTTCTGAAATTTTTTGGAAATTTCGGTCCGAAATTTCCAACCCTGCTTACCACTGTTTTTTGGTTGTTGGAAGTGCTGGCATAGTTTACTGGGGGTATGAGGTACATCATACAGGGTTCAGAAGGGGGACTAGGGAATTACTTGTGGATTTCAGTTTCTACTTGTAGCAATATAAAAACCTACGGTTAGTTCTTTATCAAATTGTTTGGTCCCTCTTGCCCTTTGTTGTTTGACATCAGTGTTCTCTATCCAATATCCACACATTCATCTGGTAGATATCCCTATAGAAATATTTTCAATCAAGCAAATGACCATGACATGCTTTTGTTCTAGAGCGTTATTTTGAAGCAGTCAGATGCATATTAAGTTTTTAGCTGAGCTGAAATATCCTTTTTCAGGTTCCTTCAGAAACAAAACATTCAGAATCAAAACCTTTGGAAACAAAACCTTTACAAACAAAGGTTTCAGGAGTGAAGAGGAAAGTAGATGCAATTCCTGCAACCACTCGACCAGGGAAATTACAGAAACCAGCCCAGGACTGGAGCTGTGCACTATGTCAAGTGAGTGCAACTAGTGAGGGAGCTCTAAATGAACATCTTGAAGGGAAAAGGCATAAGGCAAAGCTGGCTCATTGTGGAGCCAGCAATGCGATTAAGGATGGCAAAAGCAGCCTGAAAGAAAAAACTGCAAATAAGGATGATGCAGGCCCTAGTGATGCACCTAAGAAAATATGCATCCAGGTAGATGGAGCAATGCATGAAGTTGTTCAAAAAAGCAATTACCTGTGGTGCGATCGCTGCAAAGTCAGGTGTGACAACAACGTGACCATGGCTGACCATCTGCGGGGCAAGAAGCACAGTGGTTTAAACAAGGTTTGGACATCAATAAATGCTGTCAGAATGAACAAGAAAAAGGAACAGTCGGCTGCTACATGGGAAGAAACGGTGAATGAAAATGAACGTACTGAAATACCAGTGGAAGCTAAGGATGACAGCGCAGGCTTGTCCACCGAAGAAGACGAAACATGCCATTATGAAATTCCAGTGAAAAATAGTAAGAATGAAGGCACATACTTGGCCACTGAAGTAGATCAAAGTGACTCTGAAATTGAAACTCCGGTAGAAATTATGAGAGAAGGCTTGAACATGGCCACCGATGCCACCGATGAAAATGTCCGTATGGAAGATCCACTGGAAATCAAGAAGGAAAACCCCGATGAGACAAATCTTGCGCCAAAGGAGGAGCAACACTAACACCATAGATTGGTGTTTTGCTTGACTTCTTCATTAATTAAGACAAGCTTATGCCAAACATATGCCCGTTCTCTCTTCAACATATGGAGCTCACAGGGTAACAACACTACTTAGGGATAAATTTTTCTTGTAAAGTTGTTTGGCTACTGATAATCAAGTTAGGAACCATGCAAGTTGTTTATGAGTTGTGCCCTCTGTGCCTAGCGCCATAGATGACTTGCAAGATTTCTAACTTGAGTGCCAGTGTCCAAGTAATTTTGTATGGAACATTTCTCCCTAATTTGTGTAGCTTGTTATTCTGTAAGGTGCATATGTTACCAGAAGGGATAATTTGCATGATCTCAGAGAGAAACTGATGTGGGCATGCGAAGTATTTTCAGCGAGTTCAATATCTTAGCCGCCTCTATGCTACTGCTAGTTGCATTAGTTTTGATTGATGCTTGGCAGTGACCAAGCTGAGCTGAGTCCTGTCTATATAGAGGTGACGAGTTGCTTAGCTCCCTGTTAACTGTACTTCAGTTATTAGTTTCTTCGTAACCTGTTTTGTCCTGGTAGGAACTTAAGTTATTGGTTTCTTCATAATCTGTTGTGTCCGGGTAGGATCTTAATTTCGAGGCAGCTTTATCTTTTCAGTTTTAAAATGCATGTGCTCATTCAGGTGTTTGCTGGTGTTCTGCACTTCTCTGGCAATCTTTAGTTTGTCGTATGGAACCGGTTGCACTCACGAGAAGTTGCAAAATCACTATATTATAGCATGGTGATTGGGGGGCTTGTTGCATTACTTTATTCTTTGTATGACAGGAACTATCCATTCTTCGGCTGGACATTCAGGTTTTCTCGCTCAAAGGTAAGCATCAGAGATTTTCGTTTGTTCAGCATATCAGGTATAGTTTCAGTCTCTCTGTGGCTGAATTCTGTCTAGCTTAACATGCAGTAATGAATTTGTAATTTTCCGTAATGTTCTTAAAACCACCCTTCGATCTTCGAGACAATCCAGAATGACCATTATTACCAAACTTGCAGCTGGAGTAATTCATAAAGCTGTAGCTAGATTCTGACATTCAGTTACTTACATACAGAGACGAACAGGTAGAAAAATCGTGCGAGTGGCATACTAGCACACCATGTGACTACCATGTTCTTACAAGTTACAACTAGTTCAGATGTTACAAGCTACTTGTACGAAGCAAGAGCGGCTGTGCAGAACAGAACTGCGTCGCTGTGGCCATGCTGCGGCTGTCAGTCGGCGAGCTGCTTCTTCTTGGCCTCCGCCTCGTCGGTGGCCTCCACCTGCATCTTGGCCGCCCTCATGTCCGCCTCCGCCGCCTCCTCCTCGCTCCTCGCCGTCACCTTCCTCACCTGCAAAACCACACACACCCCACAGATCAAAAGCAGAAGCAGAGCAAACCTCACACAAAAGCGTGCCCAACCAAAAGCGAGTTTCTACCAGTCCAAGGAACGAGGCCCAGGCGTGCTGCAGCGACTCGCGCACGGAGATTCCCGCCGCCGCCGCCTCCTTCTGCGCCCTCGCCGCCGCCGTCGTCTCCTTCCTCCCGTCGCCGCCCTCCATCGTCTTCGCGCGATCCGACGTCCTCTGCTCCTGCCTCCTCTCCGCTGCTTGTGCTTGATATGGTATGCAAGTTACACGGTGGTCGCCGTATAAAAAAAGAGAGAGAGAAAAAGGGTGCAGGAACAGGATGCGGGCCGCCACGTGTCCCGCCGCCCCCGAGCTACGTGGCGGTTCGAGACGTTTGGAGAGAAATCAGGGAGAAAGTGGAGAAGGGGATGCGGCGCGGCGCGGCACGGGGAGACGACACGTCGGATGGTTGGCAGGAGCAAAGAACCCGGGAAATGGCACTGTTACTTCTGGGCTAAATGTGTGCTGGGCCAACCAGGCCGGCCTGGCTGGTGTAGCCATGGGCTCGTGGCCTGGCTTTAGGCTAGCTTGTCAACGTCACCGACGCACGCAATTACTTCCTCTTACACAGAAGACAAAAAAAAAAAGTAGTTGGGAATGATTAAAGTTGGTTGAGTAAAAAAGTATATTAAATAAATTTAATAGAGAATTTTTATGATTAATTGAGAATAGGAGATATATGAAAAAATAGCTTTGTTTTAGGTAGAGATAGCTACGTTTTAAAACGACGGTAGTAATCGACGTGCACAATATCACCAAGAAAAGCAGTTGTTGGGAATCCAGCTGATTGGAACACGAAGAAGATGAAAAAAAAAATATCAGCTTATGGTTTTTAATTTATTTTTGTGAATTTTACAATCTTCTCCAAATCTTAAATTCTAAAATAAAAGCTGGATTATTTAGAGAGATTTTGACTTAAAAAAGCGGTTGCTGCTGAAGCTTACCAAACTTGTCCCAAGTCTGAATCAAAATATCAGATACAGCCAATCAGCCATGCGTACCAATCTGCACACAGTGAGCGGCGGCTACCCGATCTGGTACTGGTAGTAGCAGGAACGACGATGGCGGAGGAGTCAGGGAGGAGGAGCGGCGGCGGCGGCGTCAGGGTGTGCGTCACCGGCGGCGCTGGGTTCATCGGCTCGTGGCTCGTCAAGAAGCTCCTCGGCGCCGGCTACACCGTGCACGCCACCCTGCGAAGCATAGGTACACACGGTTCAACGCTCCGGCGCGGCGACCGATCCCCCTGCCGCGCGTCGCGCCGCTGATTTGGTCGCGTGGTTTTTCAGGGGACGAGGTGAAGGTGGGCCTCCTGCGGCGGCTCGTCCCCGGCGACGCGCCGCCGGAGCGGCTGCGCCTGTTCGAGGCCGACCTCTACGACGCCGCCACCTTCGCTCCGGCCATCGCCGGCTGCCAGTTCGTCTTCCTCGTCGCCACGCCTTTCCTCCATGACGCCACCAGCACGAAGGTAAAAAAAAAAAAAAAAAAACAGAGAGAAAACTCTCATCTCACTCTAGTACACACTCCGCCCTAAATTAAAAGACATGTTTTTTACACGGTTTTTAATAATATATTTTAATTATTAATTTATCTCGTGTTATATTTTCGATGAATATGAAATTAGCATCATATTAAAGTACTAAATCTAGTGATATAATATACTTAATACTTGCATACGTATGGTTAGTATAATTATTAATCAAAAGTTATCATGTTTGATTTTTTTAAAAATAACAGGACGGTCCTGTAATTTTGTTACGGAGGGAGTAGTACTATTTAATCGTTCTTTTCAATGAGGCAATTAATTAGTAGTACTACACAGTCACATGGTTTGCTTTGATTGATGGCGTCGTATGTCACCGGGATTATATTCCTCTCCACATGGTTGAATTGGGGGAGCTCGCTTAGCATGTCAGGATGTGAATGGTTAGATATGGATTGAACATAGACTGTTTTGAGTGTGTTTGTTGATCTATGATTTAATAGGGTCAATCTATTATGAGTCTATTATATTAATAGGTTATATATGGATATCCAAATGGATCGGTTACATTACTAGTAGAAAAAAAAACTCTTATTACATATATGCAAAACTCGGATCGAAAATTTTTGAACTCGCATTCACACTATAACAACTTATCGAATTCAGTCGAATTTTGGTGGGATAATTTATTACACAGAGAAGCAAATTTGTGTAAATTTTGAGCCCTTTATATATATGGGCCCACAACACACTACTAACATACTAAGAAAATTTCATTATATGTGTGTAAACTTGGACCCAAAAATTTTAAACTCAAGTTCACATTATAAAAACTTATTAAATTTAGTTGAATTTTGTAGAAATGATTTATTATATAGAGAAGCAACTTTGTTCAAATTTTAAGCCATTTAGACATGCAAGGCCCACAATGCATTACTAATACCCAAAAATTTTTGTTACGTGTGTAGAACTCGGACCCAAAAATTTTAAACTCGTGTTCACACTTTAAAAACTTATCAAATTTAGTTGAATTTAATAGGAATGAATTATTATATAGAGAAGCAATTTTATATAAATTTTTGAAATATTTATAGATGTGAAGTCATTTTGGGTTGAACCCTTTAAACCTAGGTTCTAGTGGTTTCATCCTTTTGATCCATTTATATTTTTGGTTCGATCCTAAAAATCTATTAGAATAAATTTACGGACAGGTTTTAAATGGATCGACCCTGACCATTCCTCGCATGCAGTACAATAACACGGCGGAGGCGGCGCTGGACGCGGCGCGGGTGATCCTCCGGCAATGCGAGGAATCCAGCACGGTGAAGCGCGTCATCTACACGAGCTCCATGGCTGCGACCTCGCCGCTCAAGGAGGACTCCACCGGCTTCAAGGACTCCATCGACGAATCCTGCTGGACGCCGCTCGCCGTCGACTACCCTTACCGGAGCGCACGGTTTGATGTAAAAAGAAAAAGAAAAATCACGACGAACTTCGGAGATGAATTCTAATCACTCGAGTGGATGTCCACTCATATAGTGCATATCAACTAAATAATCTTGAAAAAAATTTAAAAACATTTACAAGATAGATTGATATATAACTCCATAAACATACAAGTTAAAATTCAATTTTTATAAGTCGTAATAAAAAATAACAAATTTAACTGTGAATATACGTGTACTATTCAGAGTTTGATTTGTTATTTTTGTTACAACTTGTAGAAGCCGAATTTAAACTTGTATGTTTGTGGGGTGATATATTACATATGAATCTATCTTGTTAAATTTTTTGAATTTTTTTCATGCACATTTAGTTGATAATGCAACAAATAGGTGGATGTCTACCTACGTGATTAAAAGTGTTTCCTGACGAACCGACGATCTCAAAATCTATCTATGCAGGAGTACATCCTGTCGAAGCTGCTGTCGGAGAAGGAGCTGCTGGGGCACAGCCACGCCGGCGAGAGGCGGAGGCCGGCGGTCGAGGTGGTGACGGTGCCGTGCTCCGTCGTCGCCGGCGGGACGCTGCAGGGGCAGTCGACGACGAGCCTGGACTGCGTCGTGTCGCCGGTGTCCCGGGACGAGGGCAGCTTCCGGGCGCTCAGGCTGCTGCAGAGGCTGATGGGGTCGGTGCCGATGGTGCACGTCGACGACGTCTGCGACGCGCTCGTCTTCTGCATGGAGCAGCCGTCCCTCACCGGCCGGTTCCTCTGCTCCGCCGCGTACCCGACTCTCGACGACATCGTCGAACACTTCGCCGGCAAGTACCCTCACCTCGACCTCCTCAAAGAGTAAGTCTCCACTAATTCTACAAACATTATATCCAGAATACTCTCTCTCCCTAAATATTTGGCACCGTTGATTATTTTTAAACATGTTTAACTATTTATCTTATTTAAAAACTTTTGTGAAATTTGTAAAACTATATGTATGCATAAAAGTATATTTAACAATGAACCAAATGATAGAAAATAAATTAATAATTACTTAAATTTTTTGAATAAGACGAACGGTCAAACATGTTTAAAAAAATCAATGGCATTAAATATTTAGAGACGGAGGGAGTATTTCACGTGATGATTGGATTGTTTGCGTCGAACTATTCTCTTTATCTCACAGAAAACCAATATATGTCTCACAGAAAACCAACATACGATAAGATGTAATATTATCTAGTGCAACGAACTTAGATTAATGTATATCTAGATGGAGTACTATATAGTGTCATATCCCATTTTAGATTCGTTTTTGTTGGAACGGATAGGGATATCAATCATCTGAAAATAATACATTAGAGATGGGATTGATTAAATGTTGGAACTTAATTGGTGTCAGGACGGAGACATTGCCGAGCATTCAAGCTCACACTGATAAGCTGGGGGAGCTGGGGTTCAAGTACAAGTACGGAATGGAGGAGATACTGGACGAGAGCGTGGAATGCGCGGTGAGACTTGGTTGCCTTGATGCGTCCAAGCTTAGTTTACAAGGATGATAATATCATCCTGATTAGTGCAATTTACCATCATTATTGTGTTGGTGTGCCTCTTCAGGCGTTCTAATTACTATACTTAAAATAAAAAGGAGCAATGGAGCATTCCTTGGCGTCATTGGTTTACAGTCGTGTACTCGTGTACTACCAGCAATCTGAAATCTGAACTTCATTTTTCACTGTCACTGTGGTTTGTTGTCATGTATGTACTAAACCAGCAATCTGAAGGTCTGAACCTCATTTTTCGCTGCCACTGTTAAGGTGGATGATTAACTAACACTAATGGGTAATCTCCGGAGGCAAATCATCGATTACTTCGCTCGTATGGTTCTCTGACGGATAGCCGATGGATTAATGACTTGAATATTTTTGTAACCAAGTGATAATACAAATGGATTTACTAGAAAACTTTCACAAGGGTGTGTTTTTTGCGTTAAAATTGAAAGTTTAATTAAAACTGAAACGATGTGACGGAAAAATTGAAAGTTTGTGTGTATAGGAAAGTTTTAATGTGATGAAAAAGTTAGAAGTTTGAAAAAAAAGTTTGGAACTAAACTTGGCCCAAGTTTTGTGCCTCTAAAACTTTCGCAAGTTTTTTTTTCCCTAAAACAAATGGATTAATGACTGTTTGACTCGCTTGCTCACTAGTCAACGGTCAAATTTATTTTCCCTTCTTCTAAGAACAGTCAAACTTGATGTCTCGTGCTATAAAATACTGGCTGGTCTCGATCACATTTCTCACGTGGCACTCGGGCGGCGGCGGCAATGGCGGAAGAGGGGAGGAGCGGCGGCGTCGCCGGAGACGGCGTCCGGGTGTGCGTCACCGGAGGCGCCGGCTTCATCGCCTCGTGGCTCGTGAAGAAGCTCCTCGAGAGAGGCTGCATCGTCCATGCCACGCTGCGAAGCATGGGTGCGCGTGTTGGTTTTGCTCGGTGATTCGATTTTGTGCTGCGATTTGAGCGAAATGGGGAGAGATCGGTGGGGGATTGGGAAGTTTAATTCGATGGTGGGGTTGAGGGTTTTGGTTGGTGGGATGCAGGAGATGAGGAGAAGGCCGGGCTGCTCCGGCGGCTCGTCCCCGGCGCGGCGGAGCGGCTGCGGCTGTTCGAGGCCGATCTCTTCGACGCCGCCACCTTCGCGCCGGCGATCGCCGGCTGCCAGTTCGTCTTCCTCATCGCCACGCCGTACGGGCTGGAGGCCTCCAACTCCAAGGTGAAATTTCCATGTTCTGTCCCTATTTTTATTTCTCATATGTAGATTCATTCCAAGTTGGAATTTCCAACTTCCATTGGGGAATAATAAACTTAGATTTGCTCATTCTGAACACGCGGATTGTAGGACGAATTCTTCTTTTTTTCCTGAAATCTTTCCTGAGATTAATTATGTTTTGTTCGATCGAGAAAGAAACCCGTTGAATTATAAGCTCATGAGCTCATCTATGTCGATTGGATCTTGTTGCTGCTCTGATCATATTTGTTGCTCCCAGTACAAGAACACGGCGGATGCGGCAGTGGACGCGGTGCGCGAGATCCTCCGGCAATGCGCGGAATCCAAGACGGTGAAGCGCGTCATCCACACCGCCTCGATATCCACCGCCTCGCCGTTGATCGACGTCCCCGGCGCCGGCGTCGGCGCCGCCGGGTACAGGGACTTCATCGACGAGTCCTGCTGGACTCCGCTCGACGTCGACTACCCACTCCGGAGCGCCCACTTCGACGTGATCTCTCCTCCTCTGTTCTTCCTCCTCCAATCAAGAACACGATGAAGCAAAAAACAGAAGAAACCAAATTAAACATTGTTTTGCAGAAGTACGTGCTGTCGAAGATGATGTCGGAGAAGGAGCTCCTGGGCTACAACGACGGCGAGGGCCGGGCGTTCGAGGTGGTCACCCTGCCGTGCGGCCTCGTCGCCGGCGACACGGTCCTCGGCCGCGCCCCGGAGACGCTGGAGAACGCCGTGTCGCCGGTGTCCCGGAACGAGCCGTCCTTCGCGTTCCTGAGGCTGCTGCAGAGGCTGGTCGGGTCGGTGCCGCTGGTGCACGCCGACGACGTCTGCGACGCGCTCGTCTTCTGCATGGATCAGCCGTCGCTCGCCGGCCGCTTCCTCTGCTCCGCCGCCTACCCGACCATCCACTACATCGTCGAACACTTCGCCGCCAAGTACCCTCACCTCGACGTCCTCAAAGAGTATGCCGATCTTTCTTTCTCTGATCAAGAACAAATGATTCAAGAAAGATTATACTCCACCTCGGATTCTAGCTTTGGTGGTGTTCTTTTCTTCTGGAGATGAAGATTAAGTCTTTTTTACTTAATTGAGGTGGTATTAACGTATGATTGTTTGAGTTTTAATTATTACAAACTTAAAAATAGATTAATATGATATTTTAGAGCAACTTTCACATAGAACGTTTTCGAACGTAACACACCATTTAGCAGTTTGAAAAAGTGTGCCACGAAAATCTTAATATTCATCCAACTCTTATTGGAGAAAAGAACGGGACCTTTCTTGTGCAATCTGAATTCTGAAATCTTGGCGGCGACAGGCCGGAGAGGGAGGTGGCGAGGGTGCAGCCGGCGGCGGACAAGCTGGGTGAGCTGGGGTTCAGGTACAAGTACGGCATGGAGGAGATACTCGACGGCAGCGTCGGCTGCGCGGCGAGGCTGGGTTACATCGACGCAGCCAAGCTCAGGCCGCAGGAAGGATGAATCTGCTACAGATTTGCAGGATGAAGAAGATGGATGATATTTGTTCGGTTTTAAACAAGTTTTTGGTGTTTGTTTGTAATCTCTTGTGTTCTGAATACCTCTCTCATGTATCACATGACGCATTTCTGCGTCAGAGAACGATATTAATAAGTACCCCGTGGGGCTCGCTAGGCACTTGAGTTATCAAGCGTGTTTCATTCGGTAATTCGGGCTAATTTGCTATTGTTAGCACAAGCCTGAACTGGTATTACCATTTACCAACGCGTGATTTTTTTTAACTGATTTTGAGAAGATGAAAAATCTGGGAGGCAAAAAAAAAAGGAAGAATTTTCCACCATCGGTGACTTCGCACCGTTGCACGGGCACAAACCGTGAAAAATTCAGAGCTTAGTTTCAAACTAGCATCGCGTAAATTGAGAAGAAATCTCTTGGAGTATCTTGGGAATTAATTCAGCATCGCAACAGTACAAACCGGCCACTATCAACATTGAGAGAGAACCACGAGCGATTCCATGACGTCACTGATTACTTGCCTTGCCTCCTAGGCTCCTACCCGTAGAATGGGCGGTGGAAACGGTCTAAACTCTGCCGGTTGCCGTGTGGAAAAGCCACGGAAACCGCGACGGGCAAGACGGTGTGACCGTCACGGCGACGTTTCCGGCGTTTCTGGACAGTGGGTGCCCCCTGCCGTCCGATCAGGGATGGACGGCTCCGATGGAGACAGCGACATCTCCGGTCCCAGCCTTTTCCCGCAAGTGGACACGGATAAGCAATACGGCAATATTATCCCTGCCTGACTGACTGACTAGGTGGGACCGGGCCCACATGCCATCGTCGCTGCTGTATGTACATTAATGTTGAGAAAAAGTACGATGAAAACCCTCAAAATCAATTCTAGATTTGAATTTTGGCGTTATACGTTGTAGGGAGAGAAAAAATTATGGCACCGGAGTGGTTCATCGTACGTGGCTACAGAGTACAGCCTACAGGTTGCGTGACTCTTCCTAAACACTAGGATGCTGCTCACGTAGACATGTTTGTACCATTTTCACTCGGTACAAATCTCACCAATTTAGCGGCAACTGGCCAATTGTCAATTGGACATTGGGTAGGGGGAGGAGAGTGACACTGTAAATAATATCCACGCAAAAACAACGATATAAACACAGATCAAACAAATGGTTGGTGAGAAAACTGGGGCTCCAAACATGTAGCGTGACAGAAGCGCTCGTCCGTGGGTCGCGGGGAGGAGCCAAATGAATTTTAATTACTTTTTAAATCTTTTTAATTTTAAAAATAAATACATCTTAAAAACTTATATCTAAAATATATTTAGCGTGGCAAAACACGTCACCAATAGCAGGCGTGGCAGGTTTTTTTTATTGTCATGTTGACTAGGTTGCGTGACGAAACAACACTACAACGCTAGCTGGATCGGCGTGGGTAAAAGGATTGGAAATTGGAAAAAAGTTTTGACATAGTTTATTTTCTTTAACGCCAGCAAAAACTTTACCTTTTATAATTTTATATTAATAGAGCAGGAGAAAAATGACAAATACATATATAAAGTACTAAAATCCCCCACCCCTGCATAAGAGCATTGAGTTAGGTGGTCTGTCCGACTCTCCCAAAACATGCAAATCTCCAAGGGTGGCAGCTCCGCCCTAAGCCTTGACCCATGTCCTAGCCTGCTCTTTTATCTTAGGGCATGTCTAGTTCCCAAACAAAATTTTTCACGCTGTCACATCGAATATTTGGACACATGCATAGAGTATTAAATGTAGAAAAAAAACAAATTACATAGTTCGTCAGGAAATTGTGAGACGAATCTTTTAAGTCTAATTGCACCATGAAGACAATGTGGTGCTACAGTAAACATTCGCTAATGACGGGTTAATTAGGCTTAATAAATTCGTCTCGCAGTTTCCTGGCGGAACCTGTAATTTGTTTTGTTATTAGACAATGTTTAATACTTCAAATGTGTGTCCGTATATCCGATGTGACATGCGAGGACAAAATTTTTCACGAACTAAACATGCCCTTAGCCACAATCGTGAGATAGGCCCTGTTCTTTTCTCAAACAACGTTTGGATTAAATTTCGGATATTTGTGGCACGCATTTCAAATTGCTAAACGATGCGTTTCGTGCGAAAACTTTCTATATGAAAGTTGTTCTAAAATATCAAATCAATATGTTTTTCAAGTTTCTAATAATTAAAACTTAATTAATCACACATTATGACCACCCCGTTTTGCGTGAAACACTTAATCTTCATCTTCAGGAGATTCAAACTCCACTATAGTCTATTTTTAAAATTACAAAAAAAAACTTAAAAAAAGAAAGAAAGAAAAGTTAGAGTCCAGAGAAGCTTCCCTGTTCCGCCCCGCCCTCGAAAACTCCAAACGGGGGCGGACGCGGCGGGAGAAGCGGATAGGCGCGGGCGACCTGTCGCTGCACGCCACGCCACGCCACCGTGGGTCCGTGGGGACGGAAGCAACGGCCACGGCCGCAATCCAAACGTGCGCTCTCCTCTCCTCGCCCTAACCAACTCACCGAAAACTGCCTCCACCTTCCTCCCCCTCGCTATAAATCCCGCAGGTAAAATCAAATCCTCCTCCTCCTCAATTCTCACACACCACCGGCGCGCCCCGCTTGATCGGAGAGGAGGGGTTTATATTGATTTTTGCGATCACTGCATCCATCGTCGTCGTCTTCTTTGCGGATTTGAGACCGAGGATCGATGGCGGCCGGAGGGATGCTGTGCGTGTCGTCGTCGCCGACGGCGTCGGCGTCGGTGGCGAGGGGGCGGCGGCAGCGGCGGAGGAGCGTCGAGGTGAGGTGCAGCTCCGTGGCGGCCGCCGGGCCGGGGGGCCCCGTGGAGGAGCACTACCGGACTCTGCGGCTTCCGCCGGGGGCCACCAAGGGCGAGGTCAAGAGGGCCTTCCGCCGCCTCGCGCTCACGGTGCGTCTCGCCGGATCTGCGCCGGCGTCTCGGGTTTTTTTTTTCTCTTTTATTTTTCAGTTATTGCAGAACATTCTTCTGATGAGAGGCTGGAGAGCTGAAGAAATTTTTTTTTCTCTTGCTGTTCTTGGCGTGCAGTATCATCCAGACGTTTCAAAGGAGAGCGATAGCGGCGTCCATTTCCAGCGGATCAACGTGGCCTACCAGGTAATTTCAAACTAAATCCGATTTCACTCTCACCTCAAAAAAAATCACAGTGAATTATCAACGTCAGTATCATCAGCAACACACCGCAACAACTCTGAATCCAACCAATATCTATCCAAGAACAATAGCATATTAAAATTACCACCACTCCAAACATTTTTCGAGAGTATGATCAGTTGAAACTCCTGCTCTGTCTTCCTTTCATTTTTTCACCTCGCCTCGATAGCTTAACGTTGATCTTGTAAACACTTGTAACCCTTCTTTTTTTTTTCTCTTAATAAAATTTTATCGGCCATCAAAAAAAAAATCTCCGTAAACTTTTTTTTTAATGAACCGACACAACACAGTGCCAATTTCATTGAATATAGTAGGAGAAAAAACTGTAAACCTCTGCAAACTTTAAATTCAGTATTTTAGATTCTTAGATTCAGTGCAATTTTCAGTTGCTGATCACATTTGGTGTGATGGATGTGCGTGCAGATGGTGATGGGCAACATGAGGGAGGCCGAGGAGAGGCTGGAGTACTGGAGGCTCAAGTACGGCCTCGACGACGAGGACCTGGACAAGTACAGGAACCACCTCAACGACGAAGACGACGATGAATGGTTCGACGTCTAATCTGAGGATCGTGAATCGCTGCCTGGACTGACGGGATCAACGAGCACAGATGCAAACCATCTCGTTGATCTCCATCATTGATACTAGAAATTTAATCTTGTTTATAGCACTGAAAAATCTGTTCATTTGTATGTATGCCTGTATGTAGAACAGTAGTAGTAGCAGCTAGAACTGAAAAAATCTGTTTATTTGTATGTATGCCTTTCCCCCGGTTTTATTGTAGGGGAAGGGGTACGATTAGACTGATATATATATAACTCAATTGGTACTAATTTTGTGCTTATAATTATATCGTCTCTTGATCGAATTACTCGTGAATTCAATCTCTGGGGTAGGAATTGAGCTCAGTTTTGTTACTCGTCCTTCATCTCTTGGTCACTTGCAACCTCATCTAGCCATGGTAGAGTGAAGCCTTAAGAAGGCTAAGTCTGGGCTTGGCCCAACTTGAAGTCCATTGAGGCCATGTTTGTCTAAACCGAATTTCTGGCCCGTCATATGTAGGCCAGGATTTTAATTGGAATAAGTTCATCCGAGGTCCCTTAACTTGTCAACGAATCTGATTTTCATCCTTTAACCGAAAAACCAGATACAACGGGTCCCTCAACTATCAAAACCAGTGCAGATGAGGTCCCTCGGTAGTTTTGATAGTGGTTTTGGCTGACGTGGCGCCTACGTGGCTTATTTGACTTGGTGTTCATCTGATGTGGTATTGACGTGGCGCTTACGTGGCAATCCGATCCAGAAAAATAATAAACTTCGTGGAACCCACATGTCAGTTTCACATATAAATTAATAAAAAATGGTGGAGTCCACATGTCAAATAAAAAAAGATGGTGGGACCCACGTGGGCCCCCACAAGTCCCTCTCGACTCTCCCTCTTCTTCCTCTCGGCTCTTCCTCATCCTCGCGGCGGCGGCAGGCCGCGGGCGAGCGGAGGGGCGGGCGGAGCGGCAGGCCGCGGGCAGTGGAGGTGGCTGGAGGAGGAGGAGGCAGAGGAGAAGGTCGCCGGCGAGCGCGACGGAGCAGATTAGTTGATTAGTTGTCGCCGCCGCCGGAAAGCATGATTAGATGATTACCCATCCCTACATACAGTCCCTGCCGTCGCTGATGTTGCTGTTGTTGTGGAAGTCCGACATAACTTGGTTCAAGGGTTGATCGGGGAAGAAGTAGTGCAGGAAAGGCAGGAAGGCCAACAAGCCAACAAGGTTGCTTCTGCTCCTTCTCCTACCATTACCAAGGACCAAAACTCAAAGTGCCGCTGCAAGTCTGCAACGGAAAAAGAAAACTGTTTCTGCTTCTTCTCCATCAAGCCTTGCCGCCGCGCGTGGCCTCGGCAGCGTGCGGCTCCGTCCGTCGTGGCAACCCCAATGCATCTCTGAGCGCGTGCTTCGCCATGCGGTGCCCACACCATCGTGCACGCGGGAAGCTATCCGCCGCAAACTGCATTGAGCTCCATGGCGGCAGTGCTGCCTAGCTGAGCTCCCGCATCATTTCGCGCCACCGCAGCCTCCCGAGCTCCCGTCGATGTGCTAGCATGGTGGAGTGGAGGCTGGGGCCCAAGCCAATGGTCGCCGCTAGAGATGGCAACGGGGAATTCACCATCGGGGGTCATCTCCGCATCCCCGTCCCCGCGGTGATAAAATTTCACCGTCCCCGCCCCCGTCAACCACGACGGGGGTATATTTTCTCCAGCTCCGTTCACCACGCGGTGAATTTATCCCCGTGGTTACCGTCCCCGTTAAACAACATATTCATGGTCGGCGGATGGCGTGCTGGCGGCGGACGGCGTGCTGACGAATGGCGACGATGACGAAGGGTGCTGGCGGCGTACGGCGGACGGACGGCAAGACGACGGCTGCAGGCGTCGGGCGGTGCGGCGACGGCAGCTTCCGGTAGCGCGACGACGGCTGCAGGCGCCAGGCGGCGTGACGACGGTGGCTCCCGGCGACGTGTCGACACCACCACACAAGAAAAAAAGAGAGGCGAGGCGAGGAGAAAAGGGAAATAAATAAAAAGGAGGCAGCGCCGGACGGACGGCAAGACGGCGGCTGCGCGCCTGGTGGCTGGTGCGCGGCAGGCGGCGGCAGCAGCGTGTCTCGATTTGGATCTGAACTCTGAAGGGGAGGAGGAGCAACGGCATGTCTCGATATGTCTCGATCTGAATCTGAACTCTGAATGTGTGGAGTTTGACTAGTTGGGTTAGGAGTTATATACTCGTACCCGTTACTTGGGCTTGAATATTATGGGCCAAAACATCTGAGAAAGTCTAGATTTGGTCCTGGATATAGTATATGCGGGTCACCGTGGGGGGTGGGGACGGTGAATGGAGCACCGTCCCTGGCCCCGTCATCCTCGACGGTGATAAGTTTGAGACCATATGATTCCCTATGGAGGATAAATATCAACCATCCCCATTCCCTAATATGTGAATTCACCGCGGGAACTGATGATCGGGTCCCCATTGCCATCTCTAGTCGCTGCCTTCTCGCCTCCCAACTGCAACCGTCTCTCCATGGCCGTCGCAGATCGACGGCCACCAACCGTAGCTGCGGAGCGTGCCGGCGAGCACGCCGTCGAGGCGCCCCGTGCTTGAGAGCACCCAGTGGTACACTGACAACGACAACAGAAACGATGTGGGGTCAAGATCTGTCGGAAAAGGAGGAGCCAAAACTCCGGAGCGGCGGCGGCGGCGGCAGGCCGCGGGCGGCGGCCGCTTCTCCCTCTCCTTTCCCTCCCAAATCCCGCCGACCTCTCCTCCCCCCTCGGCCTCCTCCCGCCGGCTGGCGCCCGCGCCGCTCCTCTCTCGCCGGCCGCCACTCCTCTCCTCCCGCCGACCGGCACTCGAGCACGAACGTTGCTCCTCTCCCACCGGAGAGACTGAGAAAGATGACAAAGATAAGAGGGGAGAAAGAGGATGACAGTTAGGGCCCACGCGGGTCCCACTATTTATTAGTATTATTTTTTTGTGAAACTGCCATGTGGGTCCTCCATGTTTTATTATTTTTCAAGATAAATTGCCACGTAAGCACCACGTCAATGCCACATTATATGAAGACCGAGTCAAATTAGGCACGTAGGCATCACGTCAGCCAAAACCGCCATCTAAACCGTCGAGGGGCCTTATCTGCACCAGTTTTGATAGTTGAGGGACCCATTTTATCTGGTTTTTCGGTTGAAGGACGAAAATCGGATTCGTCGACAGACCTCAAATGAACTTATTCCATTTTAATTTAATTTTCTGGCCTATACACGTGTATGGATCAGGAATGAGGCCTATCCAAGTGATGGTTACTCCACTTTTCTTCTCCCATCTCATTATCTCGTCCATGCAGAAACTGTTGGATATGATTTTTTGATAAAAAAAAACTATTGTTTGGATATGTTTTTTAGCTGGGCGTTTGAAGGCACTAGAATTATATATAGATTTGTCTTATAAGTTACTGTAACAAAAGTAAAATTTTATTTGTTTATTATATATCTTATAATAAAAAATATTATTAAAGATATATTTTGGAGATCATGTCGTTACCCAAAACGTTAAGAATTATGAAACCGGAGAAAGTATTTGTCAATGGTTCAACGCCTCAGCAAGTGTCCACAAAATAATGTAATATTCCCCACTAAGTCCATATCAAATTATAAATGCTTTTCGCTGAGTTTGATAGGGATCTTTCTAGCCAAATCTTTCATCATCTTCTTCCTTTTTTTTTTTCTGTGTTTTGACAAATCGGAACCCAATCTCTTGGTGAAAGGCCGGGGCCAAATCTTCTCAGAAGTGATAGTACTAGTTTGAACTTTAGTGGTGCTTACTGGAGTAATACTTAATGGCTTGCATTGTTTCTCCAGGACCTACATCATGGCTCTTGACTTGCACTAATACCATTTTTGTAACCTGATCATGCATCTTCCACATAGCTTTATGTTCACATACGCACCACTATTTTAATGTCTTCAGCTGATTTTGTTTTGTCCTTAACCTTCTAAACCTCAGATTCTTTTTGTCTTACCTAACCTATTATCATGGATGCAGATAACCATCTTTTGCCTTGCCTAACCTATATCATACTCCTATTTCAGATTCCCCACCCCCATTAAAGTGGATGCACATGTGGAGGATCTCCCACACTGTCTGCTCTGTAGATCTTTCCTTTGCCCAGATGATTCTTTTAGAAAACTGTCAGTGGCAATTAGCAATGCAAGCTTGCTGTGGATGCCGACCACAGTTTGCTGTCAGCTATGTATCATATATAGATGTTTACAGCAAACCGTGAGACTTAATTATCAAGTTGTTACGGTTTTGCTGTAATTTCGGTGTCAAGAAAAGGTGAAGTTTTTTACTGTGATTAGCTTTTTTTTTTTGGCTGTGTTTAGTTCAGCGCAAAGTTTAGATTTTGATTGAAATTAGAGATGATGTGACTTAAAAAGTTCTCTGTGTATGATAGGTTGATGTGATGAAAAAGAACTGAGGCTGTGTTTAGTTCAGCGCAAAGTTTAGATTTTGGTTGAAATTGAAGATGATGTGACTGAAAAGTTGTGTGTGTATGAAAGGTTGATGTGATGGAAAAGGACTGAAGCTTGGATCTAAATTTTGAATCTAAACGTAGCCTAAAATTTAGATCTAAACTTTAAATCTAAACACAGCATTACATGAAAGAACTGCAAGTGGGTAGATCAGTTGATGCCGGATCGATCAGCAGTGTACTGGACTACTGGAGTACTGGCCAATAATGAAGGTGCATGCATAATCTTTTTGGAACACTCACGGGCGTGATTCATGTCAGTCTCAGTTCCCATGTGAAGTTGTGAACTCAGCGGCATGTAACTGTATGATGAATAAGGTCTCGTTCACTTTGCTATCATTTTTAACCTTACCAAATTTTTGCATTGTCAAATTTTGATAATTGATAAGGTTGCCAAATTTGGTAAGATTTTATATGTGCGTACTAAAATTTGGCAACAAACTAAATATAGCAACTTTTTTTTAACTTTGTAAAAAAAAGATAATGTTAAAAATGATAGCAAAGTGAACAAGCCCTAAGATTATTATCATTCTTGTCAAGGGTATCCAAGATTTTGTTATCTACTACTTAGAGTAAGTTCTAAAATATACTGACTACGTTTTTTCAAATATTTAGCTAGAAATTAGTTTATTTTAGAAAAAGACAGTAGACAACTAAAAAGTTATCTACATAATTCTTACTCTCTTTTACCAAAGAGTAAAGTCCATCACTGGTCTCTAAACTTGTACCGCTGTGTTATCCCGGTCCCTAAACTCGCAAATCGACCGTTCAGGTTCTCAAACTTGTTCGGCTGTATCATCCCGGCCCCTAAACTTGCAGATCACTCGTCTAGGTCCTCCAACTTGTTCAGTTATGTCACCCCGGTCCCTAAACTTGGATTTGAATATCATCTGGGTCAAATAGGACGGTTTAAAGACTTTATATTTAAAAATAATTCATAACTTTTTCATATGAACTCTAATGAAGACAAACTTTATATCAAACTTGTAGCCCTCGACGCGATTTACAACTTTGTAGTTGATTTTTTTTATTTTAAGTCATTTTTTGTCCCAAAATGTAATTTTAAAATTAAAATTTCAAAATCTATAAACATGCAACAATATTTTGGGACCCTAAACAGTTTTAATTCAAAAACTTTTCAACTACAAAGTTGTAGGCCGCGTCGAGGGCTACAATTTTGATATAAAGGTTGTCTTCATTAGAGCTCACATGAAAAAGTTATGAATTATTTTTTGATATAAAGTTTTTAGACCGTCCTGTTTAGGGACCGGGGTGACACAACTGAACAAGTTGGAGGATCTAAACGAGTGATCTGCAAGTTTAGAGACCAGAATGACACAGTCGAACAAGTTTGAGGATCTGAACGGTCGATTTGCGAGTTTAGGGACCGGGATGACACAGCGGTACAAGTTTAGGAACCGGTGATGGACTTTACTCTTTACCAAAATATAAGTATTTCTAGCTATGATGTTAACTTACTTATCCAGATTCAAAGATAAAATTTATTATGTTGTAGGATGGAGCTAGTATTATTTTTTAAATAGAAAGCTGGATGCTCACATTTGGTAGACATCATAACCTTACGTGAAAAAAAAAAGATGGAAGTCTATATATAATATTTTTTACCAAGATAGCTGGAAGCCCTAGCCTCTAACTTCTTTACACAAATTTGAATGTAGGCTATGCCTTGTTTAGTTTCAAACTATTTCTTCAAACTTCTAACTTTTTCATCACATTAAAACTTTTCTAAACACACAAACTTCCAACTTTTCTATCACATCGTTTCAATTTCAACCAAACTTTCAATTTTAGCGTGAACTAAACACACCCACAGGTAAATTTTGTCTAGATTTATATGCAAAAGTTATTTTTTTCTATAATGGAGGTTGGATAATATTTAGAATATATTTGGATAGAGTTAATTCTGATATAATGCATAATTTACCTTTATATCTTTTTTCTTCTGGGATCTTGTTAAATACTTGTTGCATATAAAACAACAAATGCGTTGCGTGCCCCTGCTGCACGTCCCATATTATTATCACCTACTCCTACCCATGTTCCAAAACATCCAACTTCGCCCATTAATTTTCCTTTTTTTAAAAAAACTTCCAACTTCGAGAAAAAGAATCCAATCTCAATCAATAAAGAAAAGAAAAGGTTAGTCAAAAAAATAAAGAAAAGAAAAGAAAAGAAAAGAAAAAAAAGACACACACAATCCCTATTCCCTTCGACTCCACACCACCACAACTACCGCGCGCGCACGCACGCACGGGGCCAAAATCTACTCGCGCGACCCAATTCTCGCCTTCTCCAGGGGCCCACCCGCAAAAAGGACACCACCGCCGCAGCCCAAGCCCACCACCACCACCGCCGCCGCGCGGACCAACCAACCAATCACTCGCTCGCCGCCGGCCATGTCCGCCGCCGCCGCCTCCTCCGCGGCGGGGGACTCCGCCAAGCAGCCGCTCCTCCACCACCAGCGCGGGAACCCTCCCCACGTCGCGTCGGTCTCCTCCCCGTCTCTCCCCTCGGCTCCCCCGGGGGCCCTCGCGGGCGGCCGCCGCTTCCCCGGCGGCCTCGACGTCCCCAACCTCAAGAAGCGCGGCGGCGGGACGCGGAGCTGGATCCGCGTCGAGGCCGCCACGGCGTCCGTGCAGACGCTGGAGGTGGACAAGGCCACCATGATGCGGCGGTGCGAGCTCCCCGCCCGCGACCTCCGCCTCCTCGACCCGCTCTTCGTCTACCCCTCCACCATCCTCGGGAGGGAGCGCGCCATCGTCGTCAACCTCGAGCAGATCCGCTGCGTCATCACCGCCGACGAGGTGCTCCTCCTCAACTCCCTCGACAGCTACGTCCTCCAGTACGCCGCCGAGCTGCAGCGCCGCCTCCTCCAGCGCGCCGAGGGCGACGAGCTCCCCTTCGAATTCCGCGCGCTCGAGCTCGCCCTCGAGGCCGCCTGCTCCTTCCTCGACGCACAGGTGATCAACCCACTCTCAATTTCCTTCGCTTTTTTTCTTCCTGTCTGAACCTTTTGGCCATTCTATGTCTGTATCTTCGCAAACTTTGTGTAGTTGAATCAGAACTGTTCCATCTGTTGCGATTTTTAGTGAAATTAAGTCCGGACATGCCACAAATTTTTGCAAATTCTTACAACCTTTGGCTGTTTGCGTGAATTCTGTTTTTTGTTCTTCCCTTTGGGTTCAGCTTCGAGAATTTTTCCCTTTGGAAGTTTTTCCCTTGACTGTCAGTTAGACAGTTACTACATGGACTATGATAATCAGACAGTGGTAGAGTTCTTGGTTGCTATGCTAGCAGACAAGAAAGATGGGTTCCTCCGTATCTTGTTTAGGTGTCATTGGTATGGAGTTTTGGAGATCACTGCAGGTCTAGTTCTTACTTCCTCCGTTTCACAATGTAAGTCATTCTAGCATTTCTCAAATTCATATTGATGTTAGTGAATCTAGATAGATATATATATCTAGATTCATTAATATCAATATGAATGTGGAAAATGTTAGAATGACTTACATTGTGAAACGGAGGGAGTATCTGATATGTGAGGATGACTAGAATTTCCGTGTATAGTAATGGTTGATGAGCAGTGATTAGAATCAAACTGGAACTGATAGTATTTTTTATTATTTGAGGCTAGTAGAGAACACAAAAGTAAAGCAAAAAGATTACGTGTGTTGTTTCTCCTGATTGAACAGAGATTATGGAATAGTTCATTTCCTTTTTGGGATCAACCAACATTACCATCAATAGTTGGCAGCAATCTGATTATTCAAACTTGCCAAAAATGCTATATCTGATTTAAGCTTCTGAGCAAATGATGAATTAAATTTAAGGAATTTCTAGATGATACCTTGTTCAGGTAGGAACATTAAGGAACTTCTGCTGCTAATTTAGAGTTGGTCCTTTGGTGCTAATAGCTAGGGTGGTTGGTGTAAATGTTGAAAAGAAATGATATTGCTTTAGGTGGAGATCACTAGTTTTGGTGCATAACACACAAGATAATAGTTTTTTTTTTTTTTTTTACAAAGCGAGTACCTTTTTATATGCAGATTCTTTTCTTCCGCAGGCAGTTTTGATGATACTTTCTCCTTTAAACTCCTGACGTGTATAAACCCTCTGCGATTAGATTTAGCATCCTTATTCAAAATGACGCTATTTGGTTATTGATGTAGCTACTTCAGATTGGGGCTTATTTTGTGGTTATCCCATAGGGGGTTGAAGTCTCTTTCATCAGTGAGGCAAAAGCCAATGCAAACAGTGACTTGAGTTGGTAAAAAAAAAAAGTGTAACAGTGATGCTACTTACTAGTATTTTGCTTCTCTACCAGAGCAAGAAATGCTATTCTTGTCCTTGAAGTTTACTACCTTGTGAATACACTGACTTCACATTGCCGCTTATTTGGAAACTGGGATTGGAATGGGGAATTGACAAGATTAATAGAGTTGGTTTAGCTCTCATTGGTCTTATATGGAAATTTTAATATGACATTTTTGTAAATTAATTTATCGTAACCCTTTTTTGTAACTGTAACAGTGAAGCTTTACTAACGATGCCAAATATTTTTCATAATTCCTGATTAAAAACAGAGCCTGACTGTCTCTGTGCTCCAAGTCTCCACTTTATTTTGGTATGAGTATTCAGATTGGATAGAAGTTTCCATATCGGCTAATACTGCTTTGGATTGAAAAAGGAAAACAGTAATTAGTTAGAAAATTTTAAAGAACCGCTTGCATGACCAACAGAGCTTTGCATATTTTAGCTATTAGGAATTTTTTGCTTGTACAACCGACAAATGGACAGCATCCCTGACCCTTCATTGGGTTCCCTAGCATCTTTTGTGGTAAATAGTACAATTGATGCTGCTTGTGCTTGAGATACTACATGTCTTAGCTTTAAGGGTATTGACCTTCAGCTACCAAAATGCTGTTTTACTACCAGTCTCATGCATTTTCCTGGCACTGAACTTGAATGTGTGGCAATTGAAAATTAGACCTACTTGCTTACTCAATGTTGTATATGTAAAAATATGCTGGTTTCTATTAGAGCAGAGTTGCACTTGGAGCATATGAGTAAAATCTTTTTCTCCCGTTGTTCAGGCAGCTGAATTGGAAATTGAAGCATATCCCTTGTTAGATGAGCTGACATCCAAAATCAGTACACTGAATTTGGAACGTGTACGGCGATTAAAAAGTAGGCTAGTTGCTCTGACGAGAAGAGTCCAGAAGGTATCATATTGCATTACGATTTATATGCTACTTTCTACTTTCAGATCATCATTTGAAGCACTGTCTAATTGGCATTATGTCTTTCAATAGGTCAGGGATGAAATAGAGCAGCTAATGGATGACGACGGAGATATGGCTGAGATGTATCTCAGTGAGAAGAAGTTGAGAACGGAGGCATCCTTCTATGGCGATCAGTCTATGTTAGGCTACAATTCAGTAGGTGATGGGACATCGTTTTCAGCTCCTGTATCTCCTGTCTCGTCACCCACAGAATCACGGAAGTTGGAGAAAGCTTTCAGCTTGTGTAGGAGTAGGCATGACAGTGTGAAGAGCTCAGATAACACAGCAACAGAACATATTCAAGAGCTGGAAATGTTACTGGAAGCATATTTCGTTGTGATTGACAGCACTCTCAACAAGCTAACATCGGTAATGAACCACCTCTCCCCAAAATCCCAATTAATCTTGTTTTTCA
Source organism: Oryza glaberrima (assembly GCF_000147395.1). Classification (NCBI taxonomy): domain Eukaryota; kingdom Viridiplantae; phylum Streptophyta; class Magnoliopsida; order Poales; family Poaceae; genus Oryza; species Oryza glaberrima. The sequence continues at coordinate 25,251,801 of NC_068331.1, read as the reverse complement.
TTACTAGCAGTTACAGGATGTCTGACCTTCATTTTCTTTCAGCTGAAGGAGTACATTGATGACACTGAAGATTTTATCAACATTCAGTTGGTAAATCAGCATCTCTCTTACCCTCATCCATACTGCCATCACCTCTTCATCCTGCATACAATGGGCCTATACCAACTTATTTTCCATGGCTTTGTTGTGCTTTCAGGACAATGTTCGGAACCAACTGATCCAATTCGAACTTTTACTCACAACTGCAACATTTGTTGTCGCCATTTTTGGAGTGGTTGCTGGGATATTTGGGATGAACTTCGAGACCTCAGTTTTCAGCATACAGAATGCGTTCCAGTGGGTGCTCATCATCACTGGGGTGATCGGCGCTTTCATCTTCTGCGGATTCCTATGGTTCTTCAAGTACAAAAGGCTGATGCCCCTGTAGATGATCATAGCATCCATAGGACCAATGAATCAAACTCAATTGTCGTCTACGCTGTTGAGGTACTTGATCAGAAGCCTGAATTTCTGCCCGATGTAAATTACCATTCTTTTAGAATTCTACAGCATACATACCAAAGAAATTGAATGAAAAACAAAAGTCTTCATACCACGAGGCCTCTACTAAAAAGGGGTGATATTATAGGAAAAATAAGATTTACTCATTTATCATGGAAGAAATTATTTACTGCTTTACTATTTCCTCTGTAAAATCTGGGTCCAGTCTATTACTACTGTAGTACCACTAGTAGTTTTTTATTACTGCTACAAGATAAATTTCTTTCCTGATAACGCCGAAAAGTAGCTGGAGGACTGACCTGACGCTGGCCCCTGCCACGTGGCGGTGACCGGTGTCCACGTGTCGCCCCCACGCTTGCCATTCTGCCGCTTAACGTAGCCACGTCAATAAATCCAGCCGGCTGCAGCCTCTCTAGAACACAACCACACACACACCAACCAGCAGCAGCAAGCAGGTTAGCTGCTTAGGAGCAATAGACACCGGAGGCCAGGGTAGCCGGCGATCATGTGGCCGGAGAAGATGAGGGCGTGGGCATCCATGGCCGAGGACCCGCTGAAGCGCGCGTCGGCGGCATCGTCGTCGTCGACGAGCCCGCTACGGCGCTACAGTCCGGCCACGCTCGCCGCCGGCGGCCTCCTCGTCGGCGCCGTCGCCTACTTCATGTTCAAGGGGAAGCAGGGCCAAGGAAGGCAAGGCGACCAACCGGTTCGCCGTCCTTAACTAGAAGGAGATCGCTTATATCACCTAGCTTATCTAGTAATCGCTTGAATAATAATCTCCTCTCCCTTTGCCTAGCGGTCGGCATCCATGTATAAACCACTATCTTTGTGCTTAGGTTTATGTATCCGTTTTATCCATGAACTGTCAAAGAACATGAACAGAAGTCCCCTCTTTCCTGTCATCCCTTGTAACAGTGTCATTTCGATTTCAACTGAAAAATGCCTGTGGTTAAATCTTCACTTGTATCAGAAAACTTTGTTTAATGTAACTATATAGGATTACACATCAAAAGCTACTAGTACAACTTGACTAAACTGTAGATCCCCTGAAGCATCCGGGGATAAGAGAGCAGCCTAATTACCAATTTATCATGACCTGATTAACAAATTAACTCTTATACATGCTAGTAGTATCTCAAGCAAGCACGTTAATGACACTGCATTCATGCAAGTGCAAGTGTAATTAAGCTCTAGTCGATCTTGACGGAGGAGTAGATGAGCCTGGTGAACCAGAAGCAGGCGTAGAAGCCGATTGTGCCGGTGAGGACGAAGAAGGCGGCGGAGGCGATGAGCATGTAGCCGAAGTAGAGCACGCCGGAGACGACCTTGGTGATGTCGAGCTTGGTGAAGAAGTAGAAGGCGGCGTAGAGGAAGAGGTAGAGCGCCGACGAGCCGGCGGTGAGGTACGACCTCCACCACCACTCGTAGTCCTCGCCGCAGAGCTGGAAGTAGCAGAGCACGACGGCGATCTCGGCGCAGGTGACGACGAGGATGGCGAAGACGAGGAAGAGGAAGCCAAAGATGTAGTAGAATTGGTGGAGCCAGATGGAGGTGAGGATGAAGAAGAGCTCGATGAACACCGCGCCGAAGGGCAGGATCCCGCCGATGAGCACCGACATCGCCGGGTTCATGTACCACGGCTGCTCGGGTATCGGCCGCGGAATCTTGTTCGTCCGCACGGGATAGTCCTCCGTCGCCGCCGGCCGCTTGAACCCGAGGTAGCTCCCGACGAACACCAGCGGCACGGAGATGCCGAACCAGAGCAGCACCAGCGCGGTCATGGTGGTGAACGGCACGGCGCCGGATGACCTCTCGCCCCAGATGAGCGCGTTCAGGACGAAGAACACGGCGAACGCGGCGCCGGGGAACGCCAGCGCCGTCCTCATCGCCACCGCCTTCCACTCCGACCCCCTGAACCCCCTGTACAGCCGCGCCGCCGCGTAACCGGCGAGCACGCCCATGAACGCCCACACCAGCAGCATCGCCGTCATGAGGCCGCCCCTGTTCGACGGCGAGAGGAGGCCGAGGATGGCGAACAGCAGCGTCACCAGCAGCATCCCGAGGAACTGCACCCCGGTGCCGACGAACACGCACAGCGTGCCGGCGCGCGCCGGCGGCCGGAACACGTCGCCGTGCACCAGCTTCCACCCGGTCTCCTCCTGCGCCTCCTCCTGCGTCTCCAGCTGGTTGTACTTGGAGATGTCCCGGTACAGCGTCCTCAGCATGATCATGGCCAGCATCCCGGACAAGAACAGCACGATCATCAGCGAGTTCACGATGGAGAACCAGTGGATCTGATCATCCGTCATCAGCAGGTAGCTGTCCCACCGCGACGCCCATTTGATATCGCTCTCCTGCATATCATTCATCCACCATGGACACAAACAATGCAGCAAATGCCAAGCTAACCACACCGTATGCATCTGAATTGGCTGAAATGATTTGGCATTTGACACATTACCTCAAAGTTGACATCATAAGTGAAGATGATCTCTTTGCCGGCCTCTACTTCTTGAGGCGAATCGGAGTCGACGACGAGGCGTCGCGAATGCGGATCGCAGGTCTTGAGCCGGGTCTCATTCTCCTTCCATTCGCCATCATATTCATGCTTGGTACTGCGCAAATCGTCGGAGGTACATAATAAACTGATGTTAGTATGGTCATCAGAGAGCTGGAAAAAATGTCAGTGAGCATCATCTGATTCCTACAAATCCAGAAGAACACACAAACAACCTGAATGGTTTGACTTCAAACCCAACGATCCTAGCAAGATCCGTGTTCTCATCCCTGTGGTACTTCACCAGAAACGATAAGTGGTTGTAGATGAAGTGCTTCTCCTCATTACTCTGCATCAGTGAATTAACCAATTGAATCCCACTGAGAAATTGATCTGAATATCACATAGGTCAAATGCATCGGCCTAGCTACCGATCGAGCAGTCAGATTATTCAGAATTTCTTTTCCAGATCAGCTCACCCCGGCGTACTGGCCCTTGATGCCGACATGGACGCCAAGCTGATAAGATGTGGGCGCGTCGTGATCATCCAACAAACTCCTGATCGGGACGACCAGAGGAAGGTTGTCAAGAATCCTGCAGGCAACACGGGTGAGTAGTAAGATCTCAAGATAGTACATAAGAGTTCTTGAGAAATAATTGCAGCGACACAGGTGATCGAGCATCAGTGCAAGCAAGAAATTGTCACATGTTTATGCGGTACTCGTCGTCGATCTTCTCCCTGAAATCCTTCGCCTCCTGATGGGTCAGCGCGGTTTTGCAGACGATCTGGCACAGCCTCGGCTCCCTCATCTCGAACTGCGACGCGGGGGATTTCATCAGAATTCGCGGTCAATTCGAACACCAATTCAGCGAACCTAACCGGGTACTACTGACCACGTAGAGGGAGTTCTCGATGCGGTCGCCGCGGAGGACCTCGCCGAGGTTCTCGGCGCTGTCGACGATGGTGGCCGGGCGGCAGAAGGGGAGGGAGTAGTAGGAGTAGGGCAGCTGCGTCTTGATCGAGCTCAGCTGGTTCACCTTCACCGCCAGCTGGTCCTTCTGCACCCACACCAACCACGGTTACCTCGCCGCCGCCGCCGCCGCCGTCGCCGGTGGCCATAATCAGAATCAAGAAAGTGAAAACAACAGGTGCGTCAGCCAAACCTTGCGGAAGTCGCGGGGGGCGACGCCGGGGAGGTAGAACCCTCGGGCGGCGCCGGCGCCGGCGAGGACCATGACGACGACGAGGAGGAGGAGGAGGGGCACCTCGCGGGTCGCCATGGGTGAGACCTCGTCGTCGTCGTCGTCGGCAACCTCGGAGCTCACGAGGAGGAGGAGGAGAGTGGAAGAGGAGGGAGAGGGAGAAGTCGTCGCCGTAGAGAGGCTTTTGGCTTTGGGCTTGACGGGTTTCCGTAGGGAGGCTGACTGGTGGGGCCCGGGACCCCCCGGGTGCGGGGCTCGCCTCTCGTACTTGCCGCCGCGGTGGCACGCGGAACGGATCCCCAGGGGGTCAGAGAGTGGGGCCCACCTGATGGACGCGAATCTCGAGGCGGATCGATGGCGCGGGAGTGTTGATGAAGGGAAGGGATCGTGTTTTGTTGGTCAGCGGTTTTGGACCCCCGGGCCGTGTCTTCTGCATCATGCCGTACCGTTTATTTTTCAACTCTAATTTTGCCCTATTTGATGTACTATATACTATGATTTAGGGATGGTTTCAATCTTCAACTTGGTTTTTCGTTAGCACATAAATAATTAAGTATTAATCTTCACTATTATAAAAATTAAAGATGTTTTTGTCGGTATTTTGATACGTCATCTGTGTTGAGTCGGTTTTCAAGTTCGTCCGCTTTTGGACATACATATTGGTGTTTGAGTTGAATTTTAAGTTTGTTTGTTTTTGAAAATATAAAAGTAGTCGTATAAAAAATCTCTTTAAAAATACTCGCATACTAATTTGAGATGAAGTACGAACTCCTAATTGTAGCCCATGATTTTCTTTAAAAAATTATTCATGTGAATTCTCACAGTAAATTTTACCATAACTAAACCGTACAACGATAATAATATTAAAATAATATACACGTTGCAACGCACGGGTATTTTTTTTTGTAATTATAAACTTTTAAAATAGATCTATTTAATTTTTAAAGGAATTTTTATATAAAAATCTGTATTTACACATATCATTTAACAGTTTGAAGAGTATGCTAATGGAGAAGGAAGAAGTTGTAGTTTGGAGTTAAGGAAAAAATAGGCTTATTTACAAATTGACTAAGGGTGCCTTCGTTCTTAGGTGATTGGGTGAGATTGCACATCGTATTCCGCGCGCACGCTTCCCAAACTATTAAACGGTGTATTTTTTACAAAAATTTTCTATATGAAAGTTGCTTTAAAAATTATATTAATCCATTTTTAAAATTTAAAATAGTTAATACTTAATTAATCACGTACTAATTGCTCACCTCGTTTTGCGTATCTTCCCAATCTTCCCAATCTACTTCTCCACAATCACAGCCTAAAAGAGCTTTTTGACCGGATCGACAACACAAATTGTCTAGTTTTTTGATAAACTTTTACCAGATTTTATCGGGAATCAACGGTTTTCAGAAGAAAAAAGACTGCAAACCCACTTATCCTCGGTTTTTGACTCGGTAACAGTTTGGTGAACATCCAACTCAAAATATAGTTTATTCACACCTGCAATTGTTGATAATATATCCTTTTTTTTTATAATTACACATTAAGAAATTCGCAACAAGTTGTCGAAGTAGTACATGGAGACCACTGCTCATCACTTGCTCAGAATGCTGTACTAGTCCCAGAAGCAGTCAAAAGCACTAGCAGTAGTAGATTCTGGCAACACATTATCACATTCTTGTTAGGTGACCATGATCCCTACCAAATGTGATAAACCCTTGGACCTCTCCCCTCCAAACTGCCAGCTGCACAAGCCTTTTCCATGCTCTGCAGCAATGCCAAACTTAGCTTTTTTCCTGCAGTAATGGGCGAGCTGGTATTCCACTATGAACTAGTGACAGCAACCTACACGAAGTTGCATGCTGTCTCATCTCATCTCATCGAGCTCAATTAGCATCACAAGTGGATGATATCATGAGACGACCAAGAACATCCTAAAATTGGATTACAACATCACACAGTGCGTTAGTGGGGTTAGTTTAGTACTGGAATCTATAGCTACTACTAGAAGCCTAGAACACTTGGGGACCTGGAGAGTCCTGGACTAATCAATCTCACTTGGGCCGAGTGATTGGGTCAAGCAGGTTTCAGCCCAACTAGTAGTTGGGCCTGAAGGGATGCTGGGCCCTGAAAAATTCAGAGGGAACAGGTAGATTATGCATGGTTTGCCACTGTCCATCCGGAATTGCAAAAGTTATTTTCTTTCTTTCTTTTTGTTTTTTTAGTTCTGTATGCATGCAATTGTTGTGAATTCTTTGGAAAAGAAATGTATAATTTCTTTTGTGTTTTCTTAAAACAATTCAGTAATGAAAATCAATCCAAAGACTCTAGTCACTCTACATACATCCAGGATGGGTGCCTATGTGTTTTTAAATAATTCGTTTATAGAACTAATTGGTACCTCATTGCTTCTATACAAACTTATATTATAGTACAGTACGTAGGGAAAATATGTAGTACAAATCACATTTTAGTGGAAACTTGAAAACTATTGTTCAATCTAAAAATGGGCGTATGAGATTTGCCAATGTTCACTACTACAGACAATTGAAAAGCCTTTTCTCGTGTGGTTGGCCGGCCCGTCTGCTCCCAGGTGCCTGCAAAGATCACTATTTTCACATGCGAGCGATCCAACCGCACGCGAAGACAACCACTACTAGAAAACTAATCTTTGCTCGGTCGCCCCAAAACCACAATAGTCCCGGTTACAAAAAGAACCGGGACTAAAGATCATCTTTAGTCCCGGTTCATCCCCTGTCAGTCCCTTGTCAGAGGGGCGGGGATCTTTAGTCCCGGTTGGTGTCACAAACCGGGACTAAAGATCACCACTTTAGTCCCGGTTGGTAATGCCAACCGGGACTAAAGATCTTCTAGATCTTTACTCCCGGTTGGTAATACCAACTGGGACTAAAATCATACGTAGTATATAATCTCTATTCCTTATCCTCTCACCAACAACCGGCCTCTCCTCTCCTCAGATTCATCTCCCTCTCTTCCTTCCTCCTCCCATCCCGGCCCTCTCCTCCCCCTCCTCCCTTCCCATCCGACTCCTCCCTTTCCATCCGATCTCTCCTCAGATCCATCTCCCTCCCCTCCTCCTCCCCTTCCTCCTCCCATCCCGACCCTCTCCTCCCCCTCCTCCCCTTCTTCCTCCCATCTCGGCAAGGGCCGCCTCCTCCCTTCCCGTACCCAGTGGGACCGCACGCGGCAGGCAGCCGGTGGGGCCGCGCCCGGCGGGGCCGCACGCAGCAGGCGTCGCGCAAGGCCGAGTAGCGAGCGGCGGCAGGCGGCGCTATCGGCATCCATTATTTTTTTTCTTTTTTTTACAATTTGTGATTCACTGAGATGTATAATTTTGTGATTTGTTGTATGGATCTGAGATGTATAATATGTGATGTATTTTGTTTGTGTGTAATTTTTTTAAGATTTGTGATGTATTTGATTTGTGTGTACAAGTAACTTAAGATTTGTGATGTGAATGTTTTGGGATGTTATTTTGATTTGGGGTTTGATTTGGATATGCATCCCACTCGATTTGGGAGGAAATATAGGGATTAAACTCTGGCTAAAAAACAATAAAAAAAAGAAGAAAAGGAGACCTAATGGAACTGCCGCTACCCTCTCTTTAGTCCCGGTTGGTAACACCAACCGGGATTAAAGATCCATCTTTAGTCCCAGTTATTTCAACCGGGACTAAAGATGGGCATCTTTAGTCCCGGATTGCTAGTTCCAGTTGGAAAACCGGGACTAAAGGGGGTTGTCAACCGGGAGTATAAATGGTTTCTCCACCAGTGAACCGGCCTCCGGTGAGCGGTTTTTGCAGGAACGGCCACTTATGGCCCGCCTGCAACCTACTAGGCTGCTCGTCCAGAAAAATCATTTTTTAGTAGTGGTTATCAAGAGTACAAATTTTACTCCTAGTATGACACGGATAAATCTTAGTCCATTTATATATCGAAGGTAGTTTTTAGATTTTCACTACAAAGTAAAAGAAGTAAAGAAGTATATACTGCATGTTCTTTCAGCAAATAAGTAAAGAACAATGAAAGCAAAATTAATCATCCATGATCCATGATAACTAGCTTGCATGGTGATGGTGCCTAGATGACAAAACAGAAATGAGTGCAGCTTTATCTGCAAAGTATAGGATCACTGTTCATCTGATCGAGCTAGGCAGTGTACTTCCTGTTACTGACCATAATGTCAGTTAATTAGAGATTAACATGAGGATTAGAGCTTGAACCTTATCCCCTGGGGCATCCATCTATCTCCGTACTCTAGCTAGTATGCCTGATCGATGCATCGCCATAGATTTGCTTGTCCTTGCTATATGTATCTTTATTCCATTATTATACAAAACAATGCTCTAAACTTGTCCTACAAAGTAAAAGTAATAGCTAGCTAGCCAGCAGATTTGCTAATCATTGTCCTTGTTAACTAACCCTAAATCCTTATCCATCCAAGGAGTTTATCTTATACGTATCAACAATCATGAACATGCATGCACGCACGCAAAAAAAAAAAAAAGAAGAAGAAAAAAAGAAGCTAAATTCTTGCACAATATCAAATGCTAATGTCCTACATACTGTATATAGCATCGACTTTTACCTAAAGGTGTTTTTTATATATAGATCATGGAAGAATTAACTTCCATTCGAATCTATATTGTGCAAAACTTTGTTTATGTCATTATGTGCATACCAGCTAGATGCCTAGCTTAGCTAGATACAAAAGCCAGTGATGTTTTAACAAGGAAGATGATTACATCTTGAAGCTATATAACACAAACTGGTACTCCTATATTTTCTTGGCTTATCACTTATGCCTCCATGCCTATGTACGTACATGTACTACGACTCATTTGTCAATTCCCTTCTTGGCATCAATCTCAAAAAAGCCAAATTATGTTATTCCAAATCGGACTAGTCAGTTAGACTTTCTTTGTGTAGCCTTTAAACCGTGTCACCCAATGGCGTTAGTGATTCCCCTTTAGGTGTTTTTTTTGGCCCTTTTGAGAGAAAGATATAGTCAAATAGCATGTTAATTTTGCTTATGACCTGATCTTTATCTAACTAGCTAGCTAAGCTATAGGCAGTTGATCATTGTGTAGTACTTAGAGATTCATGCATGCATGCATGATATATGATTAAACTGAGCTAAGACTAACTAAAGTCTGGACACGTTTCTAAACATAAGAGGTTATATGGTAGCTACAAAGTGCTGTTGTTTTAGTACTAATTTAGCACTAATACTACAGCTAAAGGCGAGCACCTTTCTTTGGGTGTTAGTTAAATTAACATGCCAAGTATGCTCCTTTCGATATAGTACTATATAATAGCAGAACAGTAGTACAGTCAGCGTGTGAGAGAGGGATTAGCTGCTCTAGATTGCGATTAGTGTAGTTAATACCAGTATACCCCCAACATATATACGTTCTCTAAGAGCAAGGTTAATAGTACAGCCAACTACTAACTCCAATTTATCTATAGCCAATCTAATAGCCAATTCATACAATAATTGCTTACTATATTATTAGTATATGGTCCCACTGTTATACACATATTGCGTCTTGGAGTCCGTGCTGCAGCTAGCTACAGATCTGTAGCCCGCTGCTCTTCTCTCTCATCTTTTATCTTATTAAAATATGTTTGTAGCTGACTAATAGTCTGCTATTGTAACTGTTCTAAGAGCTTAATTAATTAGTGATAGATATATATTAGTACATTATGCGTTTTCTAAGAGCAACTAGCTATAAGCTTACTATAAGCTTACGTGGAGTAGAGAGGTAACAAAAAATCAAAGGTGTTGGCTCTCATGCAAGAGCTAGCTTAACACAAGCTCCAAGACAAAAATAATAAATGTATAAGTGAGAGATAGAGATAGGAGAAGAAAAATTATAGCCAACCTTATAGCTAATCTATTATATATGTTGGCTTTAAGATGGGCTAATAGTAGATAGGGAGCTCTACTATTGTCCTTGCGCTAAGAGTACTATACATAGCATCAGCAGGAGTAGTGTATAGTAATGGCTAGTAGCTAGTGATGATATGACTACTAGCTTTTCTTCTTGACTAAGCATGCCTGCAGGCTGCAAGTAATTAAGCTTATATAATTAGCTATTGAAGTACGTACTAAGTTGTTGTTTAAGGAGTGGTTTGGAGATAAAGCCTTGTTTGAGGCGATGTTTCGAGATGTGATTGGCTGTTTGACCAGTTCATCCTAGCTTTAGGCATGCATAGAAGCAGCTAAAGTACAATTTGTTAATTAGCACTAGAAATTTAACTATATAAACTAGATTTTTTCATAATGGATTAAATAAAACCCGGCCTCTACATTCCGAAGTCGGAATGTACACAGCCACAACTATATATGCAAGTGTTCTGTGTACCGTAGTTATTCAGGGAGATTCGATATTAATGTGAGAGTTGGCTCGACCAATAATTATTATCAGTCGTTAATTATATATAAAATCAATCTTGGATATGGACACTGATCAGTCTCAAATAATTAGCGCATACTCCATGATGCAGCAGGCTAGGGACGGTTTTCATCATTAGAGTATACTCGCTCCATTTCGTATTATAAATCGTTAAATTTTTTTTATAGTTAAACTTTTTAAAATTTAATTAACTTTACAGAAAAAATTATAATAGCATTTTCAATACAAAACAAACATATTATTAAAATATATTCAGTGTGCTATTTAATGAAACTAATTTGGTGTTATAAATTTTATTAATTTTTTTATAAATTTAGTCAACATAAAATAGTTTTTTAACAGAAAAATTAAAATCTTATAATATAAAACGGAGCGAGTAGTAATTAACTAATCAAAACTGACTGCTACAGTAGATTATGTTAAGTTGGTCGGGTCGGGGCCGCCGTAGCTAATAGACTTTGTCGCCGCGGCATTGGTTGGTACCGTTGTTGCTAGTGGGATCATCAGTTTTAATCGTTGTTCCTAGCTAGTAAAATTTATGCAGGTGTTAGTGACTTGTGATGTTGTCCATCAGCACTTATTCAGGTAAAAACAATTCAGAGTGAATTACGTCTTTGCCACTTTTTAAGTACAAAATTTCACTTTGAACCACCCTTTATCAAATATTTTTGCTTTGTATAGGTATTTTTATTTTTGTTGTACTTTGGATCACCCTTATGTTTACGTTTAACCACTTCCAATCTTTTTTTCCAGCAAGGATGTGACCAACATATAAATAGGAGAGATTGTTGGCATGAAGGGGCCAATGTGCTTGATCAAGACTGTTGAGGCGCTCGCGAAGAGAGTTTTGAGTGGTTCAAAATGTAAAAAAAGGCAAAAAAAAAAAAACACTAGTGTTAAGTGAAAAAAAGGGGTAAAGGATAGTTAAAAATAAAACTTCCGTAATAGAAAGTAACATAAAGTGTAATTTGCTTAGTTTTTCACTACTATCATTCCTATTATCTCCGTCTGAAAAAACTTTATTGTTTACGCATGTATGCATTGCAGCATACTCCTTCGGTTTCAGAATTTTTGATGCATTGCGGCATACCTCTCCTATTTCATAATTTTTGATGTTTTGGATGATACAGTATCCAAAATATAACTTTAACTATGTTTTTCTATTATAATATATATATGATAAATAAATATTTTTTTACTTCTATTACAGTACCTTATAAGATAAATCTATATATTTAGTTCTTGTGCCTTTAAACTATATTTTTTTATTTTTAAATTTATTCATAGTCATAGATATAAAAGTTTAATTACAACCTTGTTCAAAATACTATAAAAATTATGAAACCGAAGGAAGTATATATTGTGCATGTCAAGATCAAGACCAGCACTCTAGCAAACAGCGTTAAAATTTGACATGCGTAGATGGCCGTGGACCTTCCAGATTCTTGATTTCAATTATAAAAAGCACCACATTAGCGAGGGAAAAAAAAAGAGAAAGGCTTCAGTTCATTGACTCGTTGACCAGATACACGGGAATGCCTAAGCTAGATTTTGACAGGCACGACGATATCGATGAGTTGACGATCCAATACGTTCTCCGTAGTTGACTCGTGTGCTGAGAAATGCAGCGAAATTACTCCTGTATGATGGGTATGTATATATAATTGACACTAACCTAACATTTACTTCAGTTCGATCTTTCCGGTGACGCGATTATGATCAATGTGTCACCGAATAGGTACTATGTTCCCTTTTTTAAGAGATAAAAGATGTGTGAAGAAGATGCTGATTTTCTTTTTCAATGTCTTTTTGCCAAACTAATTCGGAGGATCTCTGATTTCAATATCAACTCTCAAATAATAGATGGTATGAATGATATTTTCTGATATCTTAGCACTATGTCCTTGCAACAGCTGGCCCTAATGCTATACTATGCAGAAGTTATATGTTATCCTTTGGTTTATTTGGAAAACTAGAAATGATCATTATTTCGAAAAGAAGGATTGGGATCCTATTCAAGTTTGTATTGTTTGCAGATGTTATGGCTAATAATTTTGTTAAAACGTTAAACTTTGAAACAGAGGAGAAAAATGTAGAAATGCTGCATCATAACCGTAATGCTCCCATTAATAGATGCTACGTTGATGCCTCATGGAAAGAAGATCAATCAGGTTTTGCATTTTTATTCATGACTCAAATACTCACAAAGCAAAATCAATGATTTATACTTCCGGGATGAGGGTTGGAAGTATCACGCATACCCATTTTTTTTTACGAATTGCACAAGATAGTGTAATATTTTATATCAATATAGTAAGAAAAATTACAAAAAAATAATCATAATAGGCTATAATCAGGAAAAGAAACAAAAGGACATACCAAGTATGACACAAACATTTCTATTGGAAGCAATCAGGAGTACGACACCCAACGCACTTCCCTCCATCCATAACAGCAAACTCTGTTTTGAATGAAAAGCTGCTTATACACTATAACATGATCATATCATGAACTTGATATAGTCGAATTAATTAGGTTATTACTCCCTCCGTATTTCAATGTAAGACGCCGTTGACTTTTTGATTAATGTTTGACCATTCGTTTTATTCAAAATTTTTATGCGAATATGAAAATATTTATGTCATGTTTAAAGAACATTTGATGACAAATCAAGTCACAATAAAATAAATGATAATTACATAAATTTTTTGAATAAGACAAATGGTCAAACATTGAACAAAAAGTTAACGGCGTTATATATTAAAATATAGAGGTAGTGCTTACTTGTTCTGTCCACCTTTGGTTCAGTAAATATAAGTGTGTATAGCTAGTGTATCCGAATTACGTGACGCAATTCATGGACCAATTGATGGATGGATCTTTCGGGAAACTAGTTGTGTACAGCCGAGATCACCGGCCGTGCCGGCACTCCAGAGGATCGATCGGATGAACTGAATTCATGTGCGGCACGAGAAGGTGGCGCGGTCATGGCGGTCGGTCGGTCGGTCCGGCCAGCCGGCCGGACCCGAGCCAGCTACTCCAACGCCGACCATGTCCGCAGAATTGAAGTCCCTACTGCAATACTGCTCACTAACATATCGGATCCATGTGTCACTTAGCAGTACTGCAGACGACCTGCATTCATGTCCCGATGGCTCCGGCTCTGGCACCAACTGAGGTGGCTCCGCGCACACTGACATGTGGGCCCCATCACCTAGGGGATGTGCATACTGTGCGTGCGTCACAGCCTCACAGGCAGGGTTTACAATTTTGAGATGGCTTTCTGTTTCGGGCTTTGTCGGAATGACGGTTTTCGGAAAATCTGGTAGATTTTAAACAAATTTCATAAATCAAAATTTGAATATAAATTCTCTAGGTTAAGCTCGCGAAAACCGGTCAGTTTTGATGAAATTCCGAGCGAAATTATCGAAATTTCAATCGGTAACTAGATTAGATAAGGAGGTAAATTAAAAGTGTTCTTTTTTTCATTCGTTATTATTTTCTTTCCTACTGTACACGGAGTATATCAATTTTTTCGAAAATTTATATCCCAATAGATTTTATGAATATCATACTATTTATAAGATTTTATATTTAATTTTTTTTATCAATTCAAATTTAAATTTAGATGAAATTCATCGAAATCTCAGACGGCTTCTACTTTTCAGCCTCATCCAAACCTCAAAATTTCGCGGAATTCGACTTGTTTTCGTCGGAACTGTGAAGGCTGATCACTCACAGGACGGTCAAAACCACCGCCGGTCAAAACCACCTGGAAACCTTCGCTTCTTCGTCTCTCTCTCTCTTCACTGCCATGCTGATGCATGTGTGATGTGAAACTCTCGCACTGCAGGTCGATCTGATCCATTGCCTGCGTCGCTTCTATCTGTCCAATCTATCCGGCCAGAGTGGAGCTGAGTACACAGGCTACAGTGATGATAGATGCTGCACTGTTTCGTGCGTTGGCTGCCGCTGTTCATCTGTGCGTTCGTGTGGCACAGGTAAAAAGGTGTCGGATCGATGCACTAGCAGGAGAGTACGTGTGACTAGTGTTGTGTGCTTGTGATGTTTTGGGGTGGGGGGTTTAACTATTTGACACTTTTAGATTTGTCAAATAACTATTTATCATCTCTATCTCAATGACATGTGAGTTCACATGTGTCTATGATATATGGATTCAGTGGCAAAAAGTTAATTGCCACATCTAACTGTGACAAATGGTTAAATATTCCCTTTTTTGGGGGGTTTAGCGGCTACTGTTCGTTTGACGGTTAATGCCCCCACACGTTTCTCACTTGCTACAGTATTGCTCTTCATTTTCTCTGTGTGTGTGTTTAGTTCATACCAAAATTGGAAGTTTGGTTAAAATTGTAACGATGTGACGGAAAAGTTAAATGTTTATGTGTGTAGAAAAATTTTGATGCGATGGGAAAGTTAAAAGTTTGATGAAAAATTTTGGAACTAAACTCGGCCTTTTATTCTTGATAAGTTCTTTTTTTTTTGCTATCAATTCTTTTGTACTATCTTGGAGGTAAAATACAAGGAATTTTACCCGTATAACTATATATGTAAAATCTTTTATATTTCAGGATGAAAATGTAGAGTACTACACATGTCTGGATTGCTATCAATATGATACTAAATTCGAATAATATGGAGAAACTAAATTTTGATAATATGAGGAATAAAGTTATAAGTTAGTGCCAGGTCGACCATAGAAATTAACAAAGATTTGACTTCAATCTAAATATTTTACTATCCAAAACATCAATAAATTAATATGGTAGTATATTTTAACATCAATCTAAAGCGGCCCTATGCTCAGGAACACGAATGACAAGCTCTGACTCTAAAGTGAATGATAGTAAGAGGCCACCGGATAAACCTTATCTTACACTAAGGCAGTGTTTAGCAAATGTCTAATGGAAATGATTTCCCACCCATCTTTAAATCCTAACCATTCATTCTCCCCCATCCATTTAATCCTAACCCTTCATTCATTTCCCAATCCCAATCCCATCTCTCATTTCCCATTATCCAAACACACCCTAAATGTTAACCATATTAACTAATGAAAAGAAATCACATATGTTTCTATTTATTCAAAAATCTATAGGAGCTGCACCACCTAAAGTAGGGAAAGAAAACAGAATACCTATTTTCGAGAGTGTAGCATTTTATTGCATATGTATAGTATCATGCTTTCTTTTGAAATTAACAATACTATAATGGAGTTAGTTGAAAGACATCTAATTTTTTATTAGAATTTACAAGAACTAGTAATTTGTCCGTGCTGTGCTAACGCTACGGTAATATTTTTCAATGAAAACCAAACAATTACATAGTTAAAATTGTAATGTTTAGTCGACGTAGTTAAAATTAGTTAAACTACAATTACATATAGGATTTTTTTTCACGTGATGATTTCTCTCTACCCTCTTCGTCCAAAATAAGTTTATTTTTCATCCATCGTACGCATACCAATACAAAGTCATAAGACTAGAATACTCATATTTTATCAAATCCCAGTATAACTATTTATTATTTTATCTACTTTCAATAGTAAACTCCGATGTAATAATAACTCTAAACATGAACTTTTACGGTAGAAATAAAAAAAGCTAAAAGTAAACTTATTAGAGAACAGAGGAAGTAGAACTTTTTCCAGTGATCTAAAAATGAATAGAGCACTGCATGATTTATGCATAGCTCCAGCAGCATAGTACATTGTAAACAGATTTACAGTGCGCGTGCATTTTTGCAGCCAAAGGATGATCCAACTTTTTCAGAGCCCCTAGTTGGGTGGGTCCCAAAATCATCTACACCTGCAGGTGTACGTAACGTGTTCGTGGATGGACTTAATTTGGGCTGCTTGGCCGTAGGAATATCAGTCCTGAATTTTACGTGGTTGCCTAATATGTTCCCATTTTTTAGGTGCCCGGCCGATACTACCTGCGAGATTTAATTGTGTAGAACTTTCTCCGTTAAGTCATTCTAACATTTCTCATATTCATATTGATATTAATAAATATATCTATCTAAATTTATTAACATCATTATCAGTGTGAGAAACGTTAGAATGACTTACATTGTGAAACGGAGGTAATATATATATATATATATATATATATATATATATATATATATATATATATATATATATATATATATATATATATATATATCATGTCTCGTCCTGAATATTTGCTTTTTTTTTTCATGTCCTTCTTGATGGCCTTAGAAAACATGTCTGTTGAGTTGGTTATTTACTTCCTCCGTCCTATAAAAAAAGATTCCTAGCATGCATCCAACTATCCAAGGTTAATTTAGTTAGAAGTAAAAATGACAAAAATGACCCTCATCAATGAAAAAGATAGTAATAGTGATAGGTAGGTAAAGAGTATTTAAGGGAAAAAACTTCTCGTTTCATATGCTGAAGGTAGATATAATGGTAAAAATTGGTTTTTTGGGATAATATTCAAACTCTTGAGTTTTTTTTGATAGAGGGAGTAGCTAATTAAACCTACGGGTATTTACGATTTGGGACATGGGTCATCCACGTGTCCAGTGGAGCTGGTTCTATTCCACTATAAAAGAAATCAAGATAGTGATTGATGCTAGTTCATAAGCTTTTGCGCGTGCTGGAGTTGGTCGGTATTATGGTTACGTTTGTTTGCTTGTTTCATAGATTTTCTTTCCATTAATTCCTGTAACGATAATAGTGTAATATCTTCTATTATATGATTTGTCCACTTTCTTGAAAGAAAAAGTTGAAAGGAGACATAAAAGTTTTGCACTAAAATCAGATGTTTTGGTCCAGTTACGTGTGTTTGGCTTATAAGCCACAATAGAAAAATGCCTCCCAAGCAATTGTATCCTAAACAATACAATTGTATTTGTCTTTCGAAAAACAAATACTGCATCTTTGGAAAAACAAGGGTTATACATGTGAAGGAGCAAAAATAACACACAATAACCTTTTTCCCCCCAAATTTCATTAACGCCAGGTACCCTTTCTTCCAAATACTATGTGCTGCATGGCTAAAAAAATGTAGGGCGCCCACAACCATGAGGCAGCTCCACCTCTGTGGCAAAAAAGAAAAAAAAAACTCCATATGCACGCTCTGCGCACTGATAGATACTTATCCAGCTCCTAGATCTATCAGAGTTCTTTCAAAAAGAAAATCTACCAGAGGCACACATCCTCTGATGCAAAAATATTTGTTGTACCTTTTCATTTTAAAAAAATAAAACTAATATAAAAAATGTAACCTACTTCCTCTGTTTAACAATGTAAGACTTTGTAGCATTGTCCATATATATATAGATGTTAATGAAATTAAACACATACATATATGCCTAGATTCATTAACATCTAAATGAATGTGGGCAATACTACGAAGTCTTACATTGTGAAACAGAGAAAGTATTTTACTACTACGAATCTAAACACTCCCTCCGTTAAAAAAAAAAAGCCAACTCAGGAGGGGTGTGCAACGAATTTGAATAGAAAAATGAATCTAGACGGCTTGGATGTGTTATATCCTTTTAGATTAGTTTTTTTTAGGATGGAGGAATTAGATTTGATTGTTTTGGAACGGCCGCAGGAGTGGTGCGCACAACTAAAGACACCAGTGCGTCGACTCGTACCGTACCAAATCTAATCGCAGCGATCCACGAGATGCATCCGTGCAAATGCAGTGACTGACAGACGACATTGGCGCAGGCAGGCAGCAAAACCTGCAAAGGTGCACGTGAAGATGAATTCGTGCAGCGCCGGGTAGACGACGCCGACGTCGCCGACACAGCCAGCCACCAACGCTAGTGGCCTCTCTGCGCCGCTGTCAGCTAGCGGCCGGCGCAGGAAAGAAAGCGAAGAAAAGTTGCCGCGCTCGCGGTCGGCGACGCGACGGTGCGGCGAAGTGGCAGCGGTATCCAGCTAGCTGGTGGCGGCAGGTAGCGGCGGCCGGAGACGACGACGACGACGGCGGCGGCGGCGGCGGCGGCGGCGAGGTCCAATAATTGACCGTGTGCAGAGGCACAGTCGCTATCCTTAAATCCACGCCAATTTATGTCCGTCTGTCTGTCTGTCTATCTATCTACTCTCCATCCATGGAGATGTCGGATCGATATGACAGTGCACGGTGGTGGCATGCACAGTGCCGTGTATGATCTATCCGTGTTTAATTTTCTCATCTATCAAATCTAGGGAAGCGATGAGCAATCGACCATGGTGTACAGTTGGTCAACATTGCTACCCCATGTAGAAGTGTAATTCCTCCGTCCAAAAAAAAAATCAAATCTGGGTACAGGCTATGTCTAAATCTATAGCCAGAAGTTCTTCCCCTGACTCGATCTTGTTTGTATTTGCGCCGTGTCCCCGATGCATGTTTTAGAGAGTGAGGGTGGTGGTACAGGTATTGTGACGACTGACCGATATTTTTTCTTATAGTGCTCATGCCTTATCTCATCGTTGATTTTTTTTCTTTTTAAGCCTCCCTATCATATCGGATGTTTGGATGTTAATTTAGAGTGATAAATATAGACTAATTACAAAACTAATTGCATAAATGAGAGCTAATTCACGAGACAAATTTTTAAGCCTAATTAATCCATAATTAGCACATGTTTACTATAGCATCAGATAGACTAATCATGGATTAATTAGTCTCAGTAGATTCGTCCCGCGAATTATTCCAGGATTACGAAATATGTTTTGTTATTAGTCTACGTTTAATACTTCTAAGTAATGTTCAAACATCCGATGTGACCGGGACTAATTTTTAGTCACTTCAACCAAACAACCCCTTACTTTATATTTAGGCCCTTGCTGAAACTTAGCTATTCTTTTGAATTTTAGGAATGGTAGACATAGTTATATGGAAAACAAACTAATAACCATTACATAAAAAATACATGAATTAGATAAGAGATGTACGCTAGAATAAAATTTTCCATAAGGTTGGATAACTTTCCTCTAAAGTTCAAATGCATTGAGCTATTCTAAAGAATTTTGATACGATTTTGTAAGTTCCAATCCTTTGTTACAAAGTGCAGAAGAGGTAGATTTTCTATAGTATTTGTATCCTACAAATTATTTTCTTTACAAATTCTTTATTCCGAGTATCACATACTTGTAGGAATAGAACCTGCATAAGTTTGTACATCTCGACCTAGATTTGGAACTGCTGGCCTTGCTATGGTTGTGTTCTTTCCCCTTCTTTCCTAACTTATCTTACTTATTTTTCACGCGCTCGCTTCCCAAACTATTAAACGGTGTATTTTTTTATAAAAAATTACTTAAAAAATCATATTAATCCATTTTTAAAAAATACTTAATACTCTATTAATCATATACTAATGAGTCGCTTCGTTTTACGTGCGTGTGAGATAAGCTTAAGCTTGCAAGACCACATATCGAACACAGCCTACGGTTGTGTTTAGTTCACGCTAAAATTGGGAGTTTGGTTGAAATTGGAACGATATGACGGAAAAGTTGGAAGTTTGTATGTGTAGAAAAGTTTTGATGTGATGAAAAAGTTGGAAGTTTGAAAAAAAAAATTGGAACTAAACTCAGCCTACATATAGTTCGTGTGCAAGAGGGGTCCATATCATGGAATGAACATGGGAGGTGCTCGGTGTACCATGTTCGTTTGACAAACTGATGGATGCATACTGTCATTGGTTCCCCACACAATTACGGTGGTGCAAGGGATAGATGCCTTCCATTGTTCAAGATGCATGAGGAAGCTGGCATCCCTTGCTTCTTAGTAATTCTGGTGAAAAACCACAACGAAAATGGCATGAATTAATTCAGCATGAGAGGCTGCAAGTGGCATGCTCGTTGGGACAGAGGTGCACTGCGTTGGAGCCCACTGCCGGTCGATGAACAAAGGCAACATCGCTAGAGGCACTTCCTACTCGAATATGCATAGGGTATGATTTATGATAAAGCGATTCTAATAGGAAAAACCACTCAGATTTATTGATTACACATATATAATATATTAATATCTGTATGGCTAACGAGTCAACAATTATCCTCTGTATACGTGTGTTATTTTTAGGGATGAAGTGCATGTTTAGATATATTTGAAATGGCAAATGGTAAATGCTAAAGTTTTGGTGGCAAAAAATTTGGTACTCCAAAAGTACTAGTTGGTGTTTAGATGCATCCTAAACTTTTGCCATTCTAGTACTTTTTGGTGGGGGGAGAGAGAGAGAGTGGTCTCAAAGCACTTTTTGGCACAATTTGCTACTGTGGACTAGCAAATGGTAAATTGCTAACTTTTACTATTAGTGTTTAGATTTAAACAGGGTCGAAGATGATTGCTTATAAGAATGTATTAAATGCTATATATTAAGCTAACTAATACTACCTTCGTTTCAGGTTATAAGACTTTCTAGCATTGCCCATATTTATATAGATGTTAATGAATCTAGGCGCATATATATATCTAAATTTATTAACATATATATAAATATGTGCAATACTAGAAAGTCTTATAATATGAAATGGAGAAAGTAGCTTGAAGCAAGTTATCTAAGCAATACCGATGAAGAAAAAAGCATGGCCCAGAAAACCGAGTTGATATTCCTCTGAAGGTCCCTTAGATTGGAGTCCAAATAGGTCGTCTTTGCTAAGGATTTGATTGTAAAATAAGTGTTACAAAAGAACTAGAATAAAAATTCTTCTATCCCATCCTTAGCATCGAGTTTATTGGCTGGGAACAAGAAGGGTGTCAGCAAAACCCAGCATGCAGATTACTGGCCGGAGGGAGTACACACATGCCTCGGCTCATGCTACTTGGTGCAGGGCAAAAAACAGGGCCTTTTTCTTGCCCACGATTGGCCTAGTTTGCGACACAAAGCAACGCGCACGCTTTGTCTTGCATCTGACATACTATCTCCATTTCAAAAATAAATTTATTTTTAACTCATTTCACACATGCCAAAAAGAAGTAGATAAAATCTACGGCAATGCTTATGGCTGCAAATCTGCAATCCAAACAGCAATGGTATATCCTTAACTTTTATTAAATCCTGATAAAATAAAATTCCTAAAAGTACTAGAATAGAATACCTAAATATTCATTCCTAAAATAAAATTGTCCCTATTTTACCTACTGTTAATATATTTGTCTCATGCTCTCACAAACTTCAATGCAACGTTTGCTAGAAAATGAATTCGTTTTGAAACAAACAAGAGGATGCAAAGATGAACTTATTTTCGGATGAATGAAATAATCCCTACACTGTATATCTTCACACGTTTTATATCGAGCAGAATTAAGAATGTGTTCAGTATGGGAGTTGGGAAAGCTCCGCCAAACATGTAAAACGAAACGACTCATTAATACTTGATAATTAAATATTAGTTTTAAAAATTTTAAAATAGATTAACATGATTTCTTAAGTTACTTTCCTATACAATTTTTTTTCTTCAAAAAGTGCACTTTAGTAATCTGGGAAATATATATGAAAAAGAGAAAGCAGAGGTTGGAATAATGCACTTAAGAACACAGTCTAAAGGTCTATTCTTTTCGTCCAACAAGTTAGGATATTAAATAATGGAAATCAATTTATTTCGATACCGAGGAAGTATCATCCAATCTGACAAAAAGAAACAAGAGTAGTAATTAAGGCCATTTTCATCATACCAAGCTTTAGTATTGCTAATATTTTAGCAAAGTACTGTAGTAGTAATCTAAACATATCCCGAACACTCTACCATATCACCAAATTTTGGTGATCCTTTTAGAAACTTCTTCACGTAACAATATACAAAAATATGTAGCACGGTAGCAAAATAAATAATTCTACCCATCAAAATTTGGCATTGCGTACCAAACTTTGCTAAATTTTGGTATTGCCAAATTTTAAAAAGATTAACTTCGACATCAAGTTAACAAACCGTAAATATTGCCCCTAAGTACTACTCCCTCCGTTCCATAATATAAGGGATTTTGAAGGGACGTGACACTTTATAGGACTACGAATCTAGACAATTCCATATTCAGATTCGTAGTGCTATTAAACGTCATATATTTATAAAATCCCTTGCATTATAGGGCGGAAGGAGTACTACGACAAAGTATCACTGCTCATGGTCTCTTTGAAACGCGCATATGTAAGGTCGTCCTGTAGGAATTTCGCAGAAATACGCGTACAATTCAAAACCGGCGAGAAGGAAAACGAATGATGTGAGAGCTGAGGACGGAGGGGCGGTATCGGCCCACTGGTTTGGCGCCGGAAAGACGGTGGTGGCGGAGGAGGCTAGCGATAAGAAATTCCAAGCAAAGCAAAGCAAAGCAATGCAATGCAAAGCGTAAAAAAGGCAGCCACCCTTTCCGCTCGCGCGGCGACGACTCCTGGATGATCGTCCTGGATGCAGGTGGAGATGGGGGAATACCAGCCAGCAAATGCGTCTCTCCGTTTTCAAAATATAACAGTACTCTCCCCGTCCCCTCGTATAAAGGCTAATTGGTGAATATGACACGTCCTAATACAATGAATCTAACATGTCTATCCAGATTCACTGTACTAGAATGTGTCACATCCACCCATTATCCCTTATATTATGGGACGGAGGGAGTGATCTCTAGGTTCTATATTAAAAATAAATAAATCTAGTACTATGAAGGTGGACTGAAACAAATGTGTTATATATTTATTTATTATATGATGACAAAAGTAGTACCAAATTTAACACGGCTTAATATTAGGAATTTGAATGCTATTATATTAGATCCGTAATTCGAAGTACTCCGTACTACTAAGTACTGGTCATAGTAGTACTACCTCTGTCCCGAAATATATGTATTTTTGGTTAAATATAGGTGTTTTTAGGTTAGATAGAATTAAATTGGGGAAGATTGTGATTAATTAGTTTAGAAGTGAAGATAGATGAGAATATTGAATGGTAAAGTATTGTGATTGGTTGAAAACAATTATTAACAAAGAAGTTATTATACTTTTAAAATAAATCTTAAAAGCTACTCCGTCCTGAAGTACTAAGAACTTGGGACGGATAGAATATTTTTTTAAGTAGTACGAAATATCTCCTTCAGTTGTACAAGATTGCAGAGGAAGTAGTTTGCTTGATAGTTGAAGAGGGGCATGCTAAGGCTGTGTTTAGATGCAGTTGAAAAAAGTTTCGACGTGTCACATTGGATATGTTGACACATATGTAAATATTAAACATAGACTAATAATACAATAAATTATACATTCCGCCTAAAAACTCCGATATAAATTTATTAAGTCTAATAAATGTTTACTGTAGCATCACATTAAAATTTATTATGTCTAATTAATCCGTCGTTAGCAAATATTTACTGTAGTACCATATTGTTAGATCATGGAGCAATAGGCTTAAAAAAATTTACCTCGCATTTTACACGTAATCTATATAATTAGTTTTTTCTATATTTAATACTTTATATATATATATATATATATATATATATATATATATATATATATATACAAATATTTAATATAACAGGTGAAAAATTTTATAAGGACATCCACAGTGTGCATATAAAGTAGGTAGTAAGAAATAAAATACTACTACTACCAGGTTGTATACATTATGGAAGTAGTAAGTAACAAATACTAGGTAATATGCTTACTACCTAGCCATAAGCAATAAACAAATGATTTCTCTCATTCTTCTCTCATGGCTAATGGTTATGGGGCTCAGCTTACTATCCACTTTTATTATTTTATTATTGTGGCTACAATAACAACTAATACCCATTTGACGTAGGATTCACCTTTATTCTTAAAGTAGGTATTAAATATTGGTGATGGCCTTAGGAAATCTAAAGAGGCCGTAAAGCTATCTAGGCGGGTGATTAGACAGACGGCCGTCCCGTCTCTGGCCGTACGTGTAAAAGCTGTGTAAAAACTGGAGAAAAACACCGAGCAGGAACAGCAACAGCAACAGCGGGCTGCTGCTGATGGTGGCCAGCCGGGCGACTAGTGGAACGACGACGATATCACCGCTGCGGCGCTGCTGCGTGCGGCGCCGTGCATCACGCAGCACGAGGAGCCACAGTACGCGCGCGCTACACCCAAACCTGCTGTACACGGTTAGTATTGGCTGTTCTAAAGTACAAATCATCTTTTCGCTCGGACGTACTCCCTCCATGCTCGTAAAAGTAAGTCATTTAGAATAGCGATACGATCTTTAAAACATAACTTTGTCTTCTTATTTCTATAAAACATTCATTAAAAAGTGATATAGGTACACTTTTATGAAAGTATTTTTCAAGACAAATCTATTCATATAATTTTTATATTTTAAAACTCAACAACTTTATAGTTATTTATGATTTATATTTCCAATGTTTGACTTAAACATTGTTCTAAACGACTTTCTTTACGAGTACGGATGAAGTATATTACTATCATATTTTAATAGATAACGCTGTTGATTTTCTATCTTACGTGTTTTCATTTGTCTTATTTAAAAAATTATGTAATTATATTTTATTTATTGTGAGTTATTTTATCACGTAAAGTACTTTAAACATGAGTTAAACCTTATACATTCGCATAAGAAATCTGAGCAAGACGAATGATCGAACGTGTGTTTAAAAATCAACTGTATTATCTATTAAAAAACAGAGGGAATACTTATTGGCTAGAATTTGAATTTTTAACGTAAAATTTAAAGTTGATTTTAGAGGATTTTTATCTCTGCTTCATCATAGTTTGCCTCTAGGGACAGTTACCCCTGGTTTTGGAGGGAGCTCCATCTTCGAAGAGCTACAAAGGAGAAGAGTCGATCGAGGAGAGCGCGTAGATTACCCAAATCCTAATTAAGAGAATATCTTGAGAGAGACTTCCGACGAGATTGGCTTAGGTGATCGGCTCCTTCGTAACTCAAAGATGGGCCAATGAAAGGAGGGCAGCATGATCACCTCATCACCTAGGGCCTGTTTCTTTCAGCTTGAGATTATTATAGTTCAGATTATTAGGAGTAAGCTGAAAGAAATAGACAACTTATTGAAGTAGCTTATTATAATCTAGAGCCCAGCTTATTATAATCTGATAAGCTCATTTAGGTGAGCTTTTTCCAGATTATTGGGTGAAAAATTACCCACCATGCCACCTCACTCACTCTTTATACTTGCAAGCCCAATAATCTAGACTCTAATAATCTGGAAAGAAACAACTAACCGCTTATTCTACTACAGATTATAACAATCTAGTTTATAGTGATCTAACTCAATAATTTAAATTATAATAATCCCAATCTAAAAGAAACAGGGCCTAGAATTCAATACCTCACATACCAACCCACTGAACTCGAATCATGGTTACACCAAGCCTCCGTTTGAGAAATTAATTCCTAAAACAATTAATCCCTAAAACTGTCTTCGAAGCAAATTTATTTGGGCGATGACACATAAATAAATGGTTGGTGATGAGTCAAACTTAAATGACAAGCCTCCTGTAACGTTAAGTCAGAGAACATGTGTCTCTTACTTGTGGGTCTATAAATGTGGGCACCACCTATCAAGACTTACCTCTTTGACTTTACATCAGAGAAGCTGCTTTCGAATTACGTGCTGCCCCGTTGCTCTAAGCTGATTGGTGTACCACTGAACCTGAATCTGGTATCTATTTTCCCGTCTCAAAATAAGTCTAAATTTAGATATACTCTATGTCCAGATACGTTTTAATAGAATGTGTTACTCCATCCATTTTAAGTTATAAGATATTTTGACTTTCGTTAAAGTCAAATCGTTTCAAGTTTGATCAAGTTTATAGAAAAAAAAAATAGTAATATTTTCGATCTAAGATAAATTTATTATAAAAAATATAATTAATTATTAATTTTATAAAACTAATTTGGTAATATAATATAACTATATTTGTCTATAACTTAATCAAACTTGAAATAGTTTGACTTTGATTAAAGAAAGTACATTCTAACCTATTGTTTATTATAGAATGAAGGGGTATCTTGCTTGGTCATCTAGTCGATCAAGCACAGTATATACGTCGTCTATCCTTCCTAGCTACTCCCTCTGTTAAAAAAAAAAAGACAAACTGTCCGTCTTATATGTAATTCTTTTATAATTAGTATTTTTGTTGTTGTTAAATGATAAAACATGATTAATACTTTATGCGTGACTTATTTTTTTATTTTTTTCATAATTTTTTTAAATAAGACGGACGGTTAAATGTTAGCACGAAAACTCACAGTTTGTTTCTTTTTTTTTTTTTTAGGGAGTACACTCTCTGGCAGGCAAGCTGGTCAAGTTCATGCAACCACCCACAAGCACAGTACGCACGCCACGCCACGTACGTACTCCTACTTGTACTAGACGTGACACATGGCCCAAGCAAATGTGCATGTATAGTGTGAGAGAGATGCACTGAATTGTATGCGCCGATAGATGGATGATGGATGGATTGGCGCGCTGTGTCAAGTACTGTAGGATCGGATCTCCATGCATGCCGCAGCTGGTCATGTCCAACTAGCAGCGCACTCCTTTCGTCCCACGAAAAACAAATCTAAGAAAAATATAGATATAATATATTTGCTTTGTTTTAAAATATTTGACACTGTTGACTTTTTAGCACATGCTTAACCGTTCGTCTTATTTAAAAAATTTGTGAAATATGTAAAACTATATGTGTAAATGAAAGTATTTTTAACCATGAATCAAATAATATGAAAAGAATAAATAATTACTTAAATTTTTTGAATAAGATGAATGGTCAAACACGTATTAAAAAGTCAACGGTGTTAAACATTTTGAAACAGAGAGAGTATTATAATACAATGTTATATTTAAATTCATAATACTAAGATATGTCGTGAATATTAGATTGGTTTTTTTATAGAACGAAGAGAGACGATCGATCAGCCAAACACCTGTCACTGATGGGATGCACGGAAAACAAAAGGCACGTGAAGGCCAAGGTTAATTTGGGTGCTATACACAGTACAATAGTAGTAGCAAGAGAAAAAAAAAATGAAACAAGAAAGCATACATGTCGGCGTATGCTAGGCTCCGATTGTACTAGCCACGCTGTTCGTCTGTCACTCATGAATTCGTCTTCATGTGCTCGTCGATATATGCAGACGACGTATACTCAAGTCAAATCCTACCTACGCGTGCACTTGCGTGGCGTGAGAACGCAACGATGCAATGCATTATATCGATATGTTATCGATAAGTTCTCAGAAAAAAAGATATGTTATCGGTATGCCGCTGAATTGACTGATGGTATATATGTACAACAAATGCCTGTATGAAGCTGCTACAGCTGGTAGTAGTAAACGCCAATCAAGCTGAATTGACTGGATTAGTATTTGCGGATTTTATTTAAAATAGTTTTATAACAAATTTGTACATGCAAACACTACTAAAAAAAACATTTTTGACGACGTAGGCATTTTATTTTCGCAGACGGGTACGGCTATCAGAGAAAAACTCCACCGGCAAAGATGATAACCAGAGAGGAGTTGGCTGTCCGCCTGAAAGATCTATTATCAAGGTGCCGCCTATGATAATCGATCTTCGTAAGCGGATGGCGATCGATTATCGCAGGCGAATCGTGCCGTCTATACGGACCACAGTTTAAAGTTTTAAAATCTCACCGTTTAAAACCTCATAGAGCGTGCACCCATACCCTTAAAAGGTTGCATTATTACCCTTGTTAACTGGTTGAGGTACCTGCGAAACTTATCATGTAATCTTTGTAACTGCCCATATATTTGAGAGTTTTAACTGCTGGAGCAAACATGGCAGTATTTTGATTAAAAAATTAGATCTGCATTACACATTAATAATTTTCTACTTCTCATCAGTAAAGTGGCTACACAGTACACATATTCATATGCTAAGTTTTGTTAATTGAAGAATTGCCAAATCAATGATTGTCGATATCCTCACATCGATGCAGGGGAGCAATTATATGCACTGTGAAGTTAAACTGTGGTAGATGAACTTAGACCCAAGGGACGAGTTTGCGTGCAGAACTTATCTTACAAATTAAAACGTTTTCCTCTATTCGCAAATATTGTTAGTACTTTTAACTTTTGACATATCATAATTCAACTAAAAGTAATTCAATAGTACCAGCAAAGTCTACGTGCTAACGCCACCCTAAAGGGCATTCTAACTGAATGATGCACGCAGGCCTGCATCTTCCTTCTAAACCATGACAAGTTGGATCATATCAGTACACAATGACCAGAGCCAAGATTGGATTATTCGGTTGCCTTGAGATGAGAACACTAAACAAAAGCTAAACCCTGAATAACCTATGGATATATTTCTGTCAATCAAAGTGATACCTTTTGACTCTCCCTAACTCCCTCTCCCTCTCTTTCCATGTCTTTGTACGCATGCATGCTTGCACTAATCTATGTTTAAACTCATAAACACTATCTTTCTTTTTTTTTTTTGCTAAAAAGCAAGGATTAGGAAAGATGCAAACAAGGCCATCTGTCACTTGTTGGAAAGGAGTTAAGCTAGCTAGCTAGTTAGGAAAGATTGTGTGTGGTCAAAAGGATGTTGATGAAGATTAACAAGCAACCGCAGTACCCTCTCCGTTTCATATTATAAATCATTTTGACTCTTTTCATAGTTAATTTCTTTTTACCTTTGATTTAATTTATAGAAAAATTAGCAACATTTACATCATCAAATTAGTTTCATTAAAACTAACTTTTAATATCTTTTGTAGTTTGTTTGTTTTGTGTTGGATATTACTATATTTTTTTTATAAACTTTGTTAAACTTAAAGAACTTTAACTAGAACAGTATCAAAACAACTTATAATATAAAACATAGAGTATTATATATATGTGACGCACACCAATTAGTCAAGTCTGTTTCATTGATAAAAAATTGGCAAGTTTGCATGCATGCTAGCTGTGTTAGCGTAGTAGCTATTACTACTACATATCCCAACATCATGATCTATATTTAAAACCCCTTGACAATCTTGGGCCTAAACTTCAGATTTGACTCTGATCTCTCACACACTTGTTATAACTTTTGTGTGCATTATATTAATTCATGTCCCCTAGAGCCAGCTTACTAGTACATACTGTACCTAATAGATGCCATCACTTTGCTAAACAAGTTTTGTTTCTTGCGGTCTTGCTGTTTGTTCAAAGCTCTTGACCATTGGAACAACCTCTCATATATTAAAAATGGAGTTCAATAGCATGGCTCTCCTAACTAGACAAGACAAATTAAAAGAGAGGCAATCAGCTAACATGTCACATGCAAATTCTTCGTGATGATGTATAAAGTGCAAGCAATCCAAGGAACATCCTTACCATATGTTGTATAATACCATATAAGTGAACAAGCTATAAGCAAGCTCATAAAGTGAATTTTTTTAAGGCAGATAGATACAAGTTGTGTCTGTTCTTCAATCGAGCTAATAAATTGCTAAATAATTTAGTTTTGAGAGCGACGACACGGACAGTGATTGGTTTATTCCGAATAATAATTGTGATTCTTGTGTGCCACTAGCTATGTGTGCCGTATTGAGAAGCCAGAAGGAAGATGCAAGCTAGTTAAGTTGCAAAATAAAAAGCTCAAGCACAAATACAGTTCCTAATAACTATATCATCTGTCAAAAAAAATATATCAACTTTCTGAACAATTACTCATCCAGATTCATCCCTAAAAGTTAATTTTTTTTCCAAGATGGAAGAAATACTCCTAAACAGAGACAATTTAAGTTGTAAAATAAAAAGTTTAGTAAGCACTTTATATTGATACATTATATATACACATGGAGACAATTATATCGTTATTAGAATTAATATATATGTCGGCCAAGCCTTTTTCTTTTCTCTTGCTCACATGCATACGTGTATTAGAAAAGATCGAAGAAGACAACAGAGGGAAAGAAGAGAAATGAAAGAAGGGGTGCATGGTACTAATTACATTTATGTATCGATCGTGGTTCCACGTACTTTGAGTTCCCTACTTCAGAAACGTACCTAATCAGTTTCTTGTGATGCCAAATTATCATATATCAATCTAGATAGAGCCATCTAGATATTACCAACAACATTGCATAAATATAATGAGTGGCACTAAATTTATGGTGCGAAGTGTTTAACAATTTATCGGAGCATGTATATTCTTGATTTAACTATTTTTGTTTGTTGCATGTGTATTCTTGATTTAACTATTTTTGTTTATTGGAAGTAGTTGAATAAAAAATATATGTGCTCCAATAAATAGTTAAATACTTATTGACTTAACTATTTTTGTCTCTTTTTTAAACCCCACAAGGTGTATTTGTATTAAAGTAAAGGGAAACACTGTACAATAGCCATGGAGGCTAGAGGTTACAAAGAAAAAGAGAAAAAAGAAGGCGGTTATGGAGGGGTGTAGCTACAAAAGGAGGCGTGCGGGTTGTTGGCTATGTTGATCTACACGTTGTCATTTGCACTTCCATTATTGTTCACCGTCAGGCACTGGATGCCCTTTGCCCCTCCCGTGCACCATAGCTAGATCTCGTCGGTCACTTTGTCAATGATTCGGTGCGGCGGAGTCTCTAAGTTTCTGAAAACCATGCTATTCCTCTCTTTCCAAATCTCCCAGGAGAGTAGGATTAGAATCGATTTGACCCCTTCCTTTTCTCCTTAGCCATTGCACGAACGGTCTGAACCCACCAGTCCTCCAGGATTGCCGTCTGGGGCCAGTTTTGTGGCCGTAGCTGAGGGATGCCTAGCCTTGTTGCTATGGCGTCCCAGAGTGTACTTGTAATCGAGCATTCGTAGAAGAGATGCTATGCTGTCTCAAGGTTTCTGAAGCAGAGCTGACAGAAGTAGTTGTTTGGCCACTCCCTCTGCTGTAGCCTATCAACCGTCCAAATTCTGTTTTGGAGGAGCAGCCAAGTGAAAATTTTGCATTTTGACAGCGCCCAGCATTTCCATATCACGTTTGTCGATATGGACGGTATGCCGCCCAAGATCTGCATTTGATAGGCTGATTTTGCTGTGTAAGATCCGCTAGGTGTCCATTTCCATCGAATGATGTCTTCAACACCTTGGGTTAATGTGACACCTGATGTCTAAAGTAGTTCGAAGACCTTGAAAAATTTAGCGACAAGGACCGTTGTCAAGTTGTATATGATGTCATCGATCTAGGTACTATCCTGTAGGGCTTCTGCGACTGTCCTCTTTTTTCTTCTAGCGTGGTGGTAGAGGTTTGGCGCCATTGACTTTAGAGAGGAATCGCAGGCCCATGGGGACTCCCAAAAAAAGGCCTTGTTGCCATCTCCAATTGTTACTGACGTAGAGGCTGCAAAAAGCTTAGTATCTTGTTCATTGCATGGCGTCTGCAAGCCAATCCATGGTTTGTCGGGGGAGGTCCATTCATACCACAGCCATTGTAGGCGAAGAGCTTATCCCATCTTGATGAGGTTAGAAACCCGCAGGCCGCCGTATTTTATTGGCCGGCAGACGCGCTGCCAATTCACATTACTCTTTATTTTTGTCTGTTGAAGGTAGTTGAATAAAAAATATACGTGCTCCGAT
This sequence comes from Oryza glaberrima, assembly GCF_000147395.1. Classification (NCBI taxonomy): domain Eukaryota; kingdom Viridiplantae; phylum Streptophyta; class Magnoliopsida; order Poales; family Poaceae; genus Oryza; species Oryza glaberrima. The sequence goes on along the minus strand of NC_068331.1, from coordinate 25,219,626 downwards.
AAATAGCTAAAACTTCGCACCATCTGATGCTATTCGTTCAAAAGAAAAAAAATCCAAATTATTAACCAGCAGCCATCACTCCGGCCTAATCGAGTACTTGTTCAAGACCAGAACGAACATGCAAACTCAACGATTTGATGTTGACGTTAATTCTTTGGTGGTAGGTATGGTTCTGTTATTTTATATCTCATCAATATATCTCTTTTGTTAATCAATCTTGTCTCTTTTAGACGAATTAAGGATAATATTGCATCTGTAAATCCGGAGGCGACCGGAGCACACATGATATATAAATCTACTTGGCTTGGAATATATGTTTTGGATGCCCTACAATTGCTTAGGCTCCGGCCTATCGATTGATCCTAATTCGTATCGATCGCTTTATAATATGAAATAAATAAACTGAACTTCGCATACACATTTTGAGAGAGCAGAATCTTACTTGCTGTGTTCAAAAAGCTGCTATATACTACTCCATGCATATAGAAATATTTGTAGGATTAATTAGCTATAGCTCTAGGTTGATTTGGCGCCTTTAATCAACTGTCAGCGACCGACCTCCATGACTCAAAACCAGCATAAACAAATGCTTAAGAACCGTGGTCTTCTATTCACAACTATAATTAGCTAGCACCAATAGTTCACACTACATTTAAAGGAGAGATGAAATTTCTACGTACCTAGGACCTAGCTGCTGGATGCATGCCTCGATTCATGATCTTAATTAATTAGATAAGCCATAAGCCGTCCAAAACGGTATGTAAATAGTTCTGAAATTTTCGAATAAAATTGGCAAATTCAATTTGTACTTACATGTGAAGGAAAAGAAAAAACCGTACGTACCTCTCTCGTCATTTGTTCTACATCTTTATCTCGTTTATCTGTACCTCTATATATCTTCTCTTTCTTGTTTTTTTTCCTTCTTTCCAGCCTTTGCCTACACCTCTCTCGTGTTTCTTGTGCATTTGTAAACTCTTGACCCACCATTGAATATGATGATTAATAAGATAGATTCTCTCTACTTTTTTTTCGAAAAAAGCATTGCTCTACAGCTGATAAGCCATAGAAAAATTGAACAAAAAAAACTTTTATGTATATATTTTACCGATTTAAAACCTATATAAAAAAATAAACTAGTGAAAACAATCTCAAAATCAATTTTAAAATTAAGTTTCAATATTTAAATTTTCAGTGCGGCTGATAAGTCAATAAGCAAAACAATGGAGCTTACAATTAAGCGAGGACACACGCTGACGGCTTAAAAACACATACTCCCTCCATTTCAAAATGTTTGACACCGTTGACTTTTTAGTACGTGTTTGACCATTCGTCTTATTCAAAAATTTTAAGTAATTATTTATTCTTTTCATATCATTTGATTCATAGTTAAATATACTTTCATGTACACATATAATTTTATATATTTCACAAATTTTTTAATAAGACGAACGGACAAACATGTGCTAAAAAGTCAACTGTGTCAAACATTTTAAAACGGAGGGAGTACTTTTTTTTTCTTCTTATAAGCCGCCTTTGTCTTAAACCATACATGCATGTTTTTATAACAAAAACTAGGTACACTAACTGGTTGAGGAAATTAAGAAAAGGGAGACAATATGCTACTAATCAAATCCAGCAAGGCTATTGATCATTAGAGGTGGTTATATTAACTTATTATACATTAAGCCGCCATTGTTCCCTTGCTGCCCCTATAGCCCATTATTTGCTACGTGTATAAATGCGCCACACACCCCTCCTCCCCTGCAGCAGCAGCAGCAGCGAGCTAAGCTAAGCTCTTCGAGCTGCAGCAACCTTAGCTAGCTAGATCGAGCTAGTGAGAGATCGATCTTGTAGCTGGTGAGATCGGCCATGGTGGAGACGACAACGATGATGAAGGTGTTGGTGAGGGTGAGGGAGTTCGACGTGGAGAAGGACTTGCCGGCGGTGGAGGAGCTGGAGCGGCGGTGCCAGGTCGGCCTGTCCGGCGACATGGCGGCGGTTCACGACCACGCCGACGACGGCGACGGCGCCGCCGCCAAGGAGAAGAAGAAGACCAAGACGAAGACGAAGAAGAAGAAGGCGGGCATGTCTCTCTGCGTCGAGCAGATCGGCGACCCGCTCGCCAGAGTCCGCCACGCCCCGGAACACGTCATGCTTGTAATATCATCGATCTAACTAATCTAATCTAATCTAATCGATTCTGATCAGATTCACAAACATGCATTACATATAAACATCCATGAAATGATCGTGTGGTTGATGATCATGTCTCTAATTAAGCCGATCAGACGAGATGTACGAACACGAATGGTTAATTAACATGGTGGTTGATTGGATTTGTGTGTGTTACAGGTGGCGGAGTACGGCGAGGAGGAGGAGAAGAAGAAGGTGGTGGGTGTGATCAAGGCGTGCGTGAAGACGGTGAGCCGTGGCGGGAAGCAGGAGAAGCCATTCGTGAAGGTCGCCAACCTCCTCGGCCTCAGGGTGTCGCCATCTCACAGGTGATTCCTTTGATCATTCATGGTGCACACCAACATTGCTCTCTTGCTTCTTCCAGCAATGGCGGCCAATGCAAGGCTGATGGTGTGATTTGTGTTTGTGTTTGTAGGCGGCTGGGGATCGGGACGGCGCTGGTGAGGCGGGCGGAGGAGTGGTGCGTGGCGAGGGGAGCGGAGCACGCGACGATTGCGACGACGGAGTCGAACGCGGCGTCGCTGGCGCTGTTCACGGGGAGGTTCGGGTACGCGCCGTTCAGGCGGCCGGAGTTCATCGGCCACCCGGTGCACGCGCACCGGCTGCCGGTGGCGAGGGGGCACCGCGTGTTCCAGCTGCCCCCCGAGGTCGCCGCGGCGGCGTACGCGCGGCTGCTCCCGCCGCAGGACGCCGAGTTCCTCCCCGCCGACATGCCCGCGCTGCTCGCACACAAGCTCACCCTCGGCACCTTCGTCGCCGTCGCCGCTGACGGCGCGTCGTTCGCCGTGCTCAGCGTCTGGGACTCCACACGCTCGCTCAGCCTCCGCGTGAGCGGCGCCCCGGCGCTGCTCCGCGCGTCGCTCGCCGCGCTCCGGGCGCTCGACCGCGGCGCGCCGTGGCTGCACCTCCCCTCCATCCCGGACATCTTCCGCCCCTTCGGCGCCTACCTCCTCTACGGCCTCCGCATGTCCGGCCCGGACGGCCCGGCGCTGCTCCGGTCGCTCTGCCACCACGCCCACAACGTCGCCCGCAAGAACCCGGCGTGCGCCGTCGTCGCCGCCGACATCTCCCCCGACGACCCGGCCGCCGCCGCCGTCCCGCGGTGGCGCCGCTTCTGCTGCAACGAGGACGTCTGGTGCATCAAGAACCTCAACCCGGACGAACACGACGCCGACGACTGGGCGGCGCCGCCGCCGCCGCCGGGACGCCACCTCTTCGTCGACCCCCGCGAGTTCTAACCGACGGCGACGTCCACGCCACGCCATGCCATGCCATGCCATGCACGGCAGGAGGAGGCAGAGGCTAACCACCACCATTTTCACCCACCATCTCTGCCAAATTTTGACAAAACACATGTACATACACTTGGCACTGCAAATGGCAATCACCTGCCTTGCCATTTTCGGTGTAAGCTCCCCAAGCTAAAGTGGTCTAGTGTAACTGTAAGAGCAGCAACCAATGGCTAGCTAGCTTAGTAGTATCCAGCATTAGTTGTCACTGTCAATGCAAGAAAAATTACTGTTGTTTCTTCAACTGTGGCAACAATTACATCTGCTAATTAAACCAAAATGAAAGAAAAAAAAACTGCGATGTGGTATGCAAGCATGAATATTCAGGGTTCTTCAGGATAAGCAAAAATGCAGGCTTGCAGAGGTGAATCTTCAGATGAAACAGAAAACCAGTAAATATTACTAACCATCTTGGGCCCTGAAATCTTCAGAAAGACAGTGACTGCGGCGAAAGCAGAGTCTACAATTACCTCATGAATCATGATCATAAGAAAGGTAATTAACTAAACTGTTTGAAACAAAAGTGGCGTTTCAATTCGGCATCGAAATCTACCTATCCTTATCAAATTGTTCTGAAAAATCCCTTTCCAAAATATTCGTAGCTTCACAACAGCATAAAGAAAAAAAAAAGACTCAAAGACAAGCATATCCTGACAGCAACAACGCCGCCTAATCCTTGCATCTATTCCTATCATTCATGCAGAATTCACCAGGCTAAATCAAATATGAAATTAAGCAGAGTACTACCAGCCAATCTTTGACCGGCCAAATCACTGAAAAGACGAACTGATTCTGCACGTATGGATGGATTGATCGATAGCCACCACCAGCTACTAACTAACTTAGCCACTAGCTCATCCAATGCTGCTTAACATCCATATTCCATCAGCAGCAAGTGCAAAGATCCGATCTCTGCTTTGATCCTTTCACAGGATTGATCAAATATTCCATGATCTATCAAAGTTCATCTGGCCTACCAATGACAAGCTGCAATTTCTCGCTTTCAGTTCCATGCAGATCAGCTTCTTCTTTTATTTTTTTAAGATAACGGAAGTTTTTATTGAATTCGCTCAATTATATCAAGGCGATATAACAGCACTGAGAACACTCTCGGCCTCTGCACAATTAGGATGCACACGACCAACTGAGATTAGCATCGGTGGCAATGATGATGGCCATGGACCAAGCCGACGAGGTCCACAAAGAGAAAGTGTGCTACTACCTTGATCACATCGTACAAGCCAAATACGGCGTCTTCACAGTTCACAGGGGAGCTCTGGTCAGGATGGTCCAGGCTCCTGGGCACGGCATGGATGGGCTACTCAAGAAAAAGGTAAGCTGCCCTTTGGTTCTAATGAAACTGGGTTTAAGGATCATAGCATGGTCCTGAACCAGCTGGCCAATCCATGAACCTAGGCGAAAACTAATCGAACAGAGAGTAGTCTTATGTATCACTGAAGAGAAGGTTGATTAAATTAACCTAAGTATACTGCAAGTTGCAGGCTTGCAGATGCTAAGGCAGAAGGAACATGGTCAGAAGTTGCCTTGGTACAAGTTGCTAGGGTTCTTTCATCTTTGGTCCCCTTATAAGGACAGGTGCGGCTCCGTCGTCGGTTCCTGTTGATCCATTCTAGTTCCGCAATATAATCAACCGAATTACAGTTTTTCTAGCATACAGAACGTTTTATTGAACTAGAGCGGATTAACGGATACTGGCGTTGGCGGCGCCTATCCTATCCTGGTCCCCTGCAAAAACCTAGGAGTGGTGGTGGTCACGGACATCACACTCACAGATCGCCTTTCTCCGGCGCCGCGCGCAGCCACCGGCGCAGAAAGGTGCAGAGCAAAATCAGGTTTAAAGAGAAGATTAAATAGAGTTTAAGTGGAACAGATGTGCAAGAATGTATGGCAGAACAGAGCAGATTAGAGACAGAATCTGTCAGCCACATTGCTTTGCTTGGTATATAAGCATATTAGTATGTAGACATGAGGCAGCAGAATATATTATTGGAGGAATAGACAGGAATATCTATTTTCTCTGGCTATAATTTGAATACAGGTGTAAATCTGTCTAAAAATATAATCATATGGAGATAGGATTATGGGAATAAAACTATCATTCAGAGATGGCATGGCAAGCTTAGGCCTCAGAAAGACTGCAACTTGATGGAGCAAAACAGAAAATGATGATCCTTTTTAGATAAAAACAAGCAGATGTACATTGTGGGATTAGTACCTTTTAAGTCAGGAACATGAAGAATGTACAGACCAAAAAAGTTGGGGGGGGGGGGGGGGGGGGGGGGATGGCCAATAGAAAACCAAAGATATGTTGGATGGAATCTGAAAAGGAGAAACATATGGAATATTTTGAACCTTTATTGCTGGTGAATATGACATAGGATTGTTCAAAAAATAACTCCTTTTGTTATCCGACATTACCATGCAAACTTCATTATTTTAAATATCCAATAGGAACACAATCCTTTCTGTATTGTATTAAAGATACTTCAAGTGATACATCAGAATGCACTTAAAGAGATCATATGGTGTACTTGAAAGATTGAAACTGAACATATGTATCTTTGCAAAGAGAAGATAGCAGACGTGTCTGCAAAATCAGATGAATTTCTCAGGCCTGGATGCTTTCTTTTTCTCCATCATCTTTCAAGAGCATTGAACAAGACTGTGCAAGTCTTGATGCCTTCTTTCTCCATAATCTTTCAGAAGCACTGAACAAGAATCATTACAGTTCAGGAGCACTGAATAAAATGTCTCTTCTCTGCATCACCCTGATTCTTCTTTCCTTTTTTTTCTTTTGGCAGCGTGGTTGTTCTTGTTCTGATCTTCGAAAGAATGTTCACCGAACGAATCTAGGCAGTAGGCAGTAGGGGCTCCATGTCAGGTTATGTTCAGGAGATTTATTATTTACCATTTTCCCTATCTTTGTGAAGGATAACCTTGCCTCACAAGAACACCACTTAAGACTGTAATGCATGTGTACAGTATTGCTTTCCAACGAGGAATCAGATTCACTAATCACAACTGCAGAGAACTGTTCAAAGTTGTAGCACTATACTCCTAGTCGGAGATAAAATTAGGACTAATGTCATACCACACATATTGTTAGTTCTTATCATTACAGAATTAGATTCACAAATGCAAAAGAGATTAGAGGCAAAATTAGTTCTATGGCTTCCTATGCAATGATGCCAATTGTTATTATACAGATTACAAGGATAGCCATGAAGCATGTCTTTGTTGTTTATCCAACGAAACATAGTACTTTATTACTCTCTGGTTGAGAACAGACAAACTGCCTTGCATTCTGTAGATCTATAAACTTATGGCCTGTGACTTGTTTCAAAACAATTATTAATTGACTAGCTAATCAGTAATCTAACAGTTCATATATAAATTATAATAAAGAAAACCATTGATCGACAAATCTGATCACTGAATAAGATAAGACTTACTCTTGAAGCCATTAAACATGTGATGATAAACTAAATAACTAATAACTAATGGCACACAGATACATGTGATTCTCATTGATCTATTGGAGAATAATGTCTGACCCAGATCCTCCTTTATATACTAGAGACTACAGCTGATCTACCATATACCAATTGGCTATACGTTTTTTTCTCCTAGGAGCATTAAACCTGTATTTATCAATCAATATTGGATCAGCAGTATCTGCTCCAGAAACAATCACAAAAATGATGATTTGACAGCAGCAGAAATAGAATGGCAATTGATAAACTACTGCTTAACTTAGTTCCAATATTTCCTTTCCAGTACAGATGACAATTGATTCCAATACACAATGCGCCAATCGCATAGTACTTCAATAAACCTACCAAATATAGCTATAAGTCTGCAGCAACTACAGATAGAAATGGAATAGCAAATATGCTTCTCCCTTTAGAGATAATGCGGGCATGGAAACTACATCTACTGACCACCCCTCAGAGCAAGCACGAGATGGAGCACTGAGCCACCTTCAATGTTGTAATCCTTGGCAGTTTTATCATCAGCAAGTTGCTTCCCAGCATAAATGAGCCTACATAACATTTTATCATGTTCAGTGAATGCGTAAAAAGAAGTCATAACCACAAAAATTGCCAGCAGCATTCCATTTTCAAGGGGAAAAGGACTACCTCTGCTGAACAGGTGGAATACCCTCTTTCTCCTCAACACGCTCCTTGATTCTATCAATGGTATCAGTGGGCTCGATGTCGATCTCGATTTCCTTCCCAGTGAGTGTCTTCACCTTGATCATGGTTCCACCCCTGAGCCTCAGGACCAAATGGAGCGTTGACTCTTTCTGAATGTTGTAATCAGCTAATGTACGTCCATCTTCCAGTTGCTTCCCTGCGAAAATCAGCCTTTGCTGGTCTGGGGGAATACCCTCTTTGTCCTGAAGTTAAAGAAGGAAAAAAACGTATGTAAGTCACTCAATTGTATTCAATGATATAACTCTAGCCACTGGATTATTTCCTCAATACATAAGCAGTAGGGAAAATAGTTCCATTTCAAATTATGTGATTTTTTGTGTAACATGTGGATTTCTTAAACCTCGCTGAAGGAAGCCAGCAAGTAAATCGACAAGTTACCCATAAGACTTGTGATAGCAAAAGTCCCAATGAGTTAACTTCAGGCCTTTGTAATTTAAGTTGATGTACGATTATGGAGATATGCAAATGAGGTAAGGGAGATGCAATGATCAGTTGCAGGTTATAGCCTGAACATTAAAAGATGAAATTTGCCTAAAATTGATCGATCCAACCACCCTTCATCCGCATTTTACGGAGATCCGTATTACAGCCAGCCAAGCCTAGCAATACAATACTAGTATATATTTGCTTCCTCTCAATTTTACGGTTTCACTTCACGCTGCACCAGCATATGGCAATTTATAATCTACTACAACAGCACAGAAATAGTAAGATAAAGAAAATTCCCTATGTAGCATCAAAAAAAGTTGCTCTTCCCTCTATAGCACCCAAACTTCAAAAATTCTCTATCTAGGCACTTCTAAAATTTCCCTTCCATATGTAGCACTTCCGTTAGTTTTTACAATTGACGGTGTTAACTAGTAGGAGAAAAGACGGTTTTGCCCTTCTTTATGTTTCTAGCTTGAGTGACTTTTGCTATCCTTTTCACTGCGATTTGGCTCGTGGTGAAATTAAATTGCTCCTTCCATTTCTAACTGGGATTTATCTTGTGGCGAATATATTATTGTCGTTTTCTCCTAAAGACCGAAGTGGTGGCCGGTGGGTATCAATTTAATTAGTGGCCCGTTCTTTTCACTATCGTTCAAAAAGTCTTTCGCACGTGGTGAATAACTATGTAATTAAGTTTGTCCCATTTCTCACCGAGGGGATTGATTATTGTAAATTTGAAAATAAAATAATCGTAACAAGAGATTTTGTCACCTAACTTTATGCTCATTTATATTTTAGAAAATGAACAAATGAGACTTAGAAAATAATTCCATAGGATGAAAAGGGTAAAGTTTCATTAACCTAGTTATTATATTAGAGTTTCTAAGAAAATCATTTGATCCAACTAAGCCCTTGTACGCCTAAAATACCAACGATCATGCACACGCAAGTCTGAAAACTAAAGAAGGGCAAAACCGTCTTTTCTCCTGCTAAGTTAACACCATAAGTGTAAAAATTAACGGAAGTGCTCCATAGGGATGGGAAATTTTAGAAGTGCCTAGATAGGGAACTTTTGAAGTTTGGGTGCTATAGAGGGAAGAGCAACTTTTTTTTGATGCTACATAGGGAATTTTCTCAAGATTTTATCGTAAACCTAGCATCATCAGTGATTAAAAATTGAAATAGCTGGTACAATCTCCATGAAATACTTTCCCCTTTACAAGAACATATATCTCCTGACTAAATCAGGACAGAATCATCCCAAGACTTCTCCAAACAAAAATAATAATAATAACCACCGCCACAACTCACATCGGCGGAGCCATGGCAAATCTCATCGCGGCATATCGAGCCAAGAAGCATGCATACAGGCATACAGAGAGAGGGGGGAGCAACCTGGATCTTGGCCTTGACATTGTCGATGGTGTCGCTGCTCTCGACCTCGAGAGTGATGGTCTTCCCCGTCAGCGTCTTCACGAAGATCTGCATCCCGGACACTCCTCCTCTGCCGCCGCCGCCGCCGCCGCCGCCGCCGCGCCTCCGATCTGCGGCCGGAATCCGCCTCTAGGGTTTTACGGCTGCGAGGTTTTCAGGTCGCCGCGTGAGGCTGCGGCCGCCGGTGCTGGTTGTTTTGCATATATAACCTCCGCGAAGAGAGTATTTGCAACCAAGTCTGACATATTCCCCGCGGCCCGCGTCGGGCTCCGGCCCATCAGGTGGATTGATTCGGGCGGAGGTGGGCCGGTGATGGCCTCATCATGGATAAGTTTATGGCCTGTACGTGCCACTGGAAATTGGACGGCCGATGTGAAATGGCCCAATCAGCTCCTGCACACTGTCCGATTTCAGGCTTTGGAATTAATTACGGTTGGAACTGTTTGCAATTAATTTCAGGACATTGAGGCCAGTTTAGTTCCAATTTTTTTCCCCAAAAACATCACATCGAATCTTTGACACATGTATAAATATTAAATATAGATAAAAATAAAAACTAATTATACAGTTAGGGAGGAAATCGCTAGACGAATCTTTTGAGCCTAATTAGTCCATGATTAGCCATAAAGTGTTACAGTAACCCACATATGCTAATGACGGCTTAATTAGGCTCAAAAAATTCGTCTCGCGGTTTCCAGCGAGTTATGAAATTAGCCTTTTCATTCGTGTCCAAAAATCCCTACCGATATCCAGTCAAATGTCCGATGTGACACCCAAAAAAATTTTTTTCGTTAGAACTTCATATTAATTCATTTTTCAAGTTAGTTTTAGCTAATACTCCCTCCGTACTTTTTGCTTCCACTGTTTGAACACTCGTCTTATTCAAAAAATTTGTGCAAATATAAAAAATAAAAAATTATGCTTAAAGTACTTTGCATAATAAAGTAAGCCACAAATAAAATAAATAATAATTCTAAAATTCTTTAAATAAAATGAATAGTCAAACAGTGCAAATAAAAAATCAAAATCCCTTATATTATGGGACGGAGGGAGTACTTAATTAATCATGTGCTAATGTGTTTTTCCGTTTTCCGTGCTAGAAGGGAAGGTTCCCAACCAGCGCAAAAGAACACAGCCTTAAAGCAAAGATAATAGTACAGCTCACTTCCTACTATTAGCCCATCTTAAAGCTAACATATATAATAAATTAGCTATAGGATTAGCTACAATTTTCTTCTCCTCTCTCCATCTCTTAGACTTATATTTAATGTATTTGTCTTGAAGCTTGTGTTAAGCTAGCTATTACATGAGAGCTAACACTCTTTTTTTTTTTGTTATCTCTCCCATCCATGTAAGCTTATAGTAAGCTTATAGCTTACTATTATACTTGCTCTCATAGAATCTGCGCTTAGTCCAAATTGGTCAAGCTCCGTATAAACAGAGCAATTATTAATATGTATTACTAAATACTAACATACAAATATGTCACATCAACCTATTAATCGTCTAAAACACAAAAATATAAATATAGATAATTTACTACATTAAAAACTCAACGTATAAACATGCTAAATCAATTATTCCTCACATTCTTTTTATAATATTTTAACTCAAGCTTATCTACTGTGTCCATATTACGGAAACAATAGATAATCTTAAGTTAAAATATATAATAAAGAGTAAATTGTACTAGCGGTTCTTAAACTTGTAACGATGTTTCATTTAGGTCCACGAACTTGCAAAACACGTATCGAGACCCCTAAACTTGATTTAATGTATCATCCCGGTCCAAAGTCTCGTTTGACCGTGGTCTTACCTACATGGCACGCCACGTGCACGATGACATGGATTTTTTTCTCCCTTCTTCCTTCTTTTTTCCTCCCTTCCCTTTCTTTACTTCTTGCAGGCAAGGGCATGAGCAGCGGCGGGCGGCGAGGCGCAATGGCGATGGCGCGGGTATGGGACGACGAGCGGGTCGGCGTGGCCCGAGGAGAGGAGTGACTGGGAGGCGAGGAGGACGTCGGTGATGGCGAGGATCTTGGCACCAGGGAGTAGCGGGTCCGCCTCCACCGCGCGCTCCGCGAACCGCTTGCAGTCGACGAGGTCCCTCGCCGCGAGGAGTGATGAACCTGAGTTCCTCTCGACACTCAAGGCTGTTGTTGGCCTGATCTTTTGGTGAATTGTGATAACTACGATTTGGGAGAAACGTTGACGATCCGACTACAACCGTACGAGACGTTGTGTTGCGTCTTAGCGATCGATACACCTCTCCGTGGGTTGTTGATCTTGCCAGTGCAGATCAACCCTATTCCTGCAAGCAAATCGAAGAAACAAGCAAGAACAAGATAAAAGCAATCTGATATTGCAAATAGGAATTTAATAAAAATGATAAGTTGGGGTTCCGAAGAACAAGCAGACGGACGGTCTAGCCGACACGCGCGCTGCAAGCAAGTAGCAATGGCTAAACTTTAATCTATCAAAACCTGAGAAACCCTGAAGGGGTAACTAGCTATATATAGGGGTGGGAGGACGACCTAGGGGTGCCTAGGGTCATGCTCCACCACCTTGGGGCGCACCCCACATGGGCCCCACCTGGGCCGGGGTCCCAAATGAAGTTACAAGCCCATAGGCCCATGACAGGTGATGCAGCACCTTATTTCTTCATCTGTGGATGACTTGGATGGAATTTGGCGATGATGCTGGATCTGTTGGAAAGAGGACTCCGAGAGCTTTCCATCAAGTACTCACGGGCCAAAAACGGAGGTCGTATGCAGATTCGGCGGCCATTTGAAGTCAGCAGTGTAGCAGGTGGCCGAATCTGATTCCAGCACTTGGAGGACTTGATCTTGATATCATCTTGTTCTTCCATGATGTGAGCAATGGTTGCATCCGTGGTAGCCATGGTCACATCATCCTCTCCTTCTTCACGGAAAACCGTCCTTGGTTTTTTCATATGGTGCTTTTTGCGTAGTCCATTTACAATAACCTGTTTCTTCCAATGAAATAAAGGCAAACTCGAGACAATTTGGTTAGCAATAACATTTCTCTCTAGCTTGCATGTTTTATCCACATGTACAGGAAGTTCAAAATCCGAGCAGATATAAACTCTATGCACAAAATATATTCCAAGATCATTATATTCGCCAAAGATGTGAAAAATAGCATTAGTTGGACATGGCAAATCAGACTTAGTAAATAATTTCTCCTCCAAATTATCGAGCTCACAAAAATCATCAAACTGAACATAGCCCAAAGTATTTAAAGAAGATAGCAATTCACGTTCCTCTACCAATGTGAACAACATGCTTAAAATCAGCACACAGAGAAATACTAGAAATAGCATGTTCATTCACCAGTCGTGGCATGGATATAAGTGAAGCATTATCACACAACTCTACTTTATCACAAGGAACAACAAGTAAATCAACTTGTGACAAAGGCATCTCAGCAATTGGTACCACTAATGGTTGCTCTTCTCTGGCATGAAAAGTGGAAAAATGTAATTCATCAGAAGCATACTCACCTTGAGTAATTTCTGCACCATTTAATTTACCTTTTATGCCCTCTTCAGATAATGTAGGTGCATCAGCCTTCTCCTCATTTCCGAGTGATGGAAGTGACATCTCAAACATATCGTTCTTCTCATTTTGGGGACTGTTCTGAACTTCCTGCAAAATATCAGTGATAGGAGGCACAAGCATGGCTTGTTGCTCCGTTTGGTTCTCAAAAATTTTGCGCTCAACATTGTAAGCAAGCATGAACAATTGGCCTATATGATTATATGTCACATTAACAAGCCCAGCCTGAATATTGGAATTAAGCCATCTGAAAAATCTAGTTATTGTGTTCTCATTAGATTCTTGTAAACCACTATAAGTGATACAAATTTTAAAATCATGAAAGTACGCCCTAACAGTTTTGTCACCTTGTTTTAGATGTTCAAATTTCTCAAAGAGAGCACGACTATAGTATGAAAACACAAATTTTTTTCTCATCAGTATTTTGCATTCATCCCAATTGTCAAGCTTATTTCCCACAGTATGCCACCAAAAAGATGCAGAACCGGTACACTTATTACTAGCAGCCTTAATCATTTGAGCATTAGAAAAATCATACTCATCAAATTGTTTGTCTACTGCTAGCTCCCAATTAACGTAAGCGGCAGAATCATACTTACCATCAAAAACTGGCAAATTAGATTCTACCCTTGCAAGATCATTATCATGTACCTTATATGCGCCATGTGGATCACCTGCCATTTGTTGTTGAAGATGAAGAAGTCGATGATCTGTTATTCCCTTGCGCAATCCTGTCATGGTTAGTACCAAACAAGAAACACACAAGAATATGCACGCTCCTATTAACTACTAGGTAGTGGCAGCTCAAAAATCACACATACTCAAGCTTTTAACCAAGCTCTTACAATATCTTACCAATGCAAGCGGAATGGTGACATACACCGACTCAACCAAGCACCCCAATGGAGGTTGGATGTATCGATGCCTTGGCAAACACTTGCTATACGGCTGCAATCAAATCTGTGGAGCTCTGGATAGGCTTAAATATGTAGCAAAGGAATACCAAATGCTTAAATCAGAGAATACAAAGTTGAATAATTGTTCAAAGTCAAGTACCATGCTGGTCCTAGGCTAGAACGTACTAGAGACACGAGCCTAGACACAAACGATACCACAAGATAGTACTAGAAACAACTCAAGCACGCTCTGATATGTGAAGTTCAGCTCAATGATAACAAAATGATTTTCTCCTTTTCTTCTTTCTTCTTTATTTTTCTTTCTTTTCTTTTTTTCTTTCTCTTTTTTTGGTGCGGCTTTTGTTTTCTCTCTTTTTTTAGCACATTTCTGTCTTTTTTTTCCTTTTTTTTAACAAAAACTGACTCAAGGACCTCAATATAAGGTCATAGGGACTCAAATGTAAATATTAAAATTACAAGGACTCAACTGTAAAAGTGCAAACCCTGAAATTAAAATTATACAAAAATGGGATGTACTCGTCCCGAAGGTTCCGTTTTTGCAAACGGATCTCCAATCCGACACTTCAAAAATTTTCACCCAGCTATGTGAGAAGTCACGGTGTAGATCTAAACCGAGAGAAAAAAAAGGGAGGGAGTCGGACTCGGGAGAGGAGGAAGGCCGCACGGAGATGTGGAGCCGAATATTGCGGACAGCACTAGTGTTTGGATTCGGTGCACAAAATAAAAGGAAACGGATTTCCACCCGTTCCAATCTTCTTTTTCTTTCCTATTCTATTCTTTCCTCTTTTTTTTTTCTTTCCTTCCACCCAACTGAATCCAAACAGATCTTCTATATTCCTTTCCCCTTCTTCTTCCTCATTCCTTTCCCCTTCTTCTTCCTCATGGGCAAAACAGAACCACGGCACAAGCACTAACAAGTCTTCGGGTAAACAACAAACGCTTGATGCAACACCAAAACCGACCAATAAAAAACTTCTGAAAACTACAAAAATAGAACCGTGGCAGCAAGCTGATTCCGTTTTCGTAGGTCCCGACAACAACAGAGACACAGAGGCGACGACGACTGTGGTATAAAACGTGACCAGAACTCGAAACTCTAAACGAACTAAACGCTAAGACCAGCAACACGACGAGACGATGCAACACAAAATTCAACAAAGCAAAAACTGAATAGAACAAAGCAATGGCACAAAGATGGCTAGGTACATGATGCAATTTTTTTTGTGGCTATTTTCTGGTAATGGGTAGATAAAAACTCACCGAGCAACGAAAGCTCTGATACCACCTGATGAACCCTGAGTTCCTCTCGACACTCAAGGCTGTTGTTGACCCGATCTTTCGGTGAGTTGTGATAACTACGATTTGGGAGAAACGTTGACGATCCGACTACAACCGTACGAGAGGTTGTGTTGCGTCTTAGTGATCGATACACCTCTCCGTGGGTTGTTGATCTTGCCAGTACAGATCAACCTTATTCCTGCAAGCAAATCGAAGAAACAAGCAAGAACAAGATAAAAGCAATCTGATATTGCAAATAGGAATTTAATAAAAATGATAAGTTGGGGTTCCGAAGAACAAGCAGACGAACGGTCTAGCCAACACGCGCGCTGCAAGCAAGTAGCAATGGCTAAACTTTAATCTATCAAAACCCGAGAAACCCTGAAGGGGTAACTAGCTATATATAGGGGTGGGAGGACGACCTAGGGGTGCCTAGGGTCGTGCTCCACCAGCTTGGGGCGCACCCCACATGGGCCCCACCTGGGCCGGGGTCCCAAATGAAGTTACAAGCCCACAGGCCCATGACAGGTGATGCAGCACCTTGTTTCTTCATATGTGGATGACTTGGATGGAATTTGGTGATGATGCTGGATCTGTTGGAAAGAGGACTCCGAGAGCTTTCCATCAAGTACTCACGGGCCAAAAACGGAGGTCGTATGCAGATTCGGCAGCCATTTGAAGTCAGCAGTGTAGCAGGTGGCCGAATCTGATTCCAGCACTTGGAGGACTTGATCTTGATATCATCTTGTTCTTCCATGATGTGAGCAATGGTTGCATCCATGGTAGCCATGGTCACATCAAGGAGCTTCCCTGCGATCTCCAGCCACCGCTCCGCCTGCACCCTCCCGCACAAAACGCTGCCTCCGCCACCCCCGTCGCCGCCGCTGCCGCCAGAGAAGTCCATGGTAGGGAGAGAAATGGGGGAAATGGTGGGAGCGGCATCCGGCGGTGAGGAGCAGCAGCGGCAGCATCCAAGCGGCGGGGGGCGCGGCTCCGCCCGCTCGCCGTCCTCCAGCTTCCCCCGGCCACCAACCCGACCGACCACGCGCACTGTGTCCCGTGCCTACCGCCGCCTCGCCTTCCTCCTCAGAATGGCAGCACGCGGGGTGGGTCATCCAGAGGTAGGGTTAAGAAGATGACCGCGGCGGAGGAGGGGATAGGCGATGGGAAGATGGGAGTGGGCGGCGGCGAAGGCATCCAATAGTGGGGAGCGGCATCCAGGCAGCGGCGACGGCATCCGGCGACCTCACTGCCCTCGTCGCCGTCGCGGCCCCCCGACCGTTGTGAGGAGAGGGGAGAGAGAGCTCAAGCTTGCCGATGGAGAGGGGAGAGAGCTTGAGCTCGTCGTCCTCCGCCACACGGAGCTCGACATGGCCGTTGTCGCCGTCGAGCTCGCGCTGCCGAGCTTGAGCTCGCCCTGTCCCCCCGCTGCCGCTGTCGAGCTCGCACCCGCCCCGCTTGTGCCTTGCTCGCCGACACCTCCCCCCACACGCGTAGCCGCGATCGGCGACACCTCTCCCCCGGCTCGGCCTCTTCGCCCCACTACTCCGGCGGCAGTGGCCCCCACATGGCCATTATCGCTATCGAGCTCACGCTGCCGAGCTTGAGCTCGCCCTGCCGTCCCGCTGTCGCGGCTCCTCTCCTCCCGCCAGGCGGCGCCCGTGCGCTGCTCCTCTCCTCCCGCCGGCCGGCGCCCGAGCACGCCCACGCCACTCCTGCCCCGCATCCCCTCTGGCGCACGCACGCTGACCAACCACGTGAGGTGAGGAATGAGAGAAAAGATGGGGAGAAAAAAAAAGGAAAAAGAAAAATTTGCCATGCCATCGTCCACGTGGCATGCCACATAGGCAAGACCACGGTCAAATGAGACTTTGGACTGGGATGATGCATTAAACCAAGTTTAGGGATGCCGATGTGCGTTTTATAAGTTCGTGGACCTAAGTGAAACTTCATTACAAGTTTAAGGACCTCTAGTGGCACAAGCTGGAATGGCAACTTGGCCTTGGATGAGGGGTAAATCATGGTGCCGAAAAAGCTGCTGCTTCAGCTATTGCTAGGGCCGCTTGACAGCTGCTGGCACGACGGCGTGCTCGACGTCCACGTTACCGTAGTCCTCGGCTCCTCGTGCTCAAGGCGAATCTTGTTGCGCAAATAGTGGCGACGGCTGGGAGGTCATCAGGGGCGGGGCTAACCGGATTAGATGGAGCGAGGCGGCAGTGCTCCATCGGCATCGGCATCACCCGTTCCCCACAACGGCGCCGGCCGACCGCCTACTCTGGTTCCCCCGCGCCGCACATATCCATGGGTGCTGGGTCTAGGCGGCGGTGCGGGGGAGGAAGAGGGCGGAGCAGTGGCAGCGACGCGAGTGAAAAGCGGGCGGTGCGCGTGGTTACGGTGGAGTTAGACTGGGCTCCAAATTTTATGGACAAAAATACCCCTCACTAATGATGATTACACTGTTAATCCGCTTTTAATCTCTGCCATTGATGAGCTTTGGTTTTCATGCAACTTTTTTCTAGGAGCATAGAAGCACACCTCTTTAAAAAAAAGGTTTATAATAGTTGAAACTCAATTAATTATGTGCTAATTGTTCTCTTGTTTTGCGTGCGTTGACTTTATCTTCAAATTAATTATGCGCTAATAGGTGGTGTTTGAAACTCATGTAGATAAAGATGAAGATGAAGTGTTTTACGTAAAACAAAGTGATATTAATATATGATTAATTATTTAATTAAGTGTTAATTACTATAAATTTAAAAAATATATTTATCTAGTATTTTAGAACAATTTTCATATAAAATGTTTTCACGTGAAGACACGGTGAGAAAAGAATGAGGCCATAGCGTATTCAAAATGAAGATGAGATGATTTCTTCTGGTCTCAAGAGGACTGATTCCTGACCTATGGAATTTGCAGACATGTCATCAGCCAGCGTGGCTGAAGAAGAACACTTTTCGGGATGAGAAAGCCCTTCACACAGGATCTTTGACTCGAGATCCAATCATGAACGGGGGAATATCCATCCATTCCAGCCGCAGCGCGCGTTGACCCACCGCAATGCACGCACGCGCCGCCGTTTGATGGTGACGAATCATCTCGGCGTGCCAAAATTTCCAATTTTTTTTTTTGTTCATGATCTATTCATCTCATTTTTATCACCAGGTTTTCCATGGAGATCATTGTGGTTTTCCCGCGAAATCCTTCTTCTCGTCGGGCGATTCGCCGCTAATATCAACTCTATCCTTCTCCAAATTTTTCTTTTTTTTTCCCAGTGGTGGTGTTACACTGACAGCTCGCTCGCCAGTTGACGCTTCCACGGAAGGCGCAGCAGAGTAGCCGGCTAAGCCGCCGCCGCCATGCGTTCCTCCGCCCGCGGCCGCGGCCGCCTCCTGCTGCTCCTCCTCCTCGCCGCCGCCGTCGCCGCCGGTGCGCCGGCGGCGCCGGCGGTGGCGGAGGTGGCCACCTGCAAGGCGTGGCTGGTGCAGTCCATCCCCACCGACATGCCCCACCTGCGGCGCGTCCCCGGTGTCCTCTCCACTGGTAACCACAGCTCTCTCCCTTTCTCTCCGCCCATTGCGGGAGCGCGTTCGTGTTCTTGGTGAGGCGAGGCGAGGCGGATCGGTGCTGTCTGGATAGGGGATTTGGGTTTCTTGGCCATGCCGATTTGGGGTTTGGGTGCCAAATGCTGGAACGTGTTGCAAAGATGAAAATCTTTTAGAGTGTTCTGTTTGGTTTGCTCCAGTAGTAGCTCTACTCTGTGGATTGGTAGTATACTAGTATGAGATATTCTTAAGTACGGAACTATATCTTTTTGGGCTGCGCATTTGATAATGCTGGTGTAGTGGTGCTCGGTAAGGGATTGTGGATCGCTGCAACTTCTGTTCAGCTAATCTGCAGTAATATTTGGGATATGGACAATTTTTTTTATGGATGTTCTTGATATATGATTGGTGATTCTAGCACGGTTATGTTAGGATTACAAATTTCTTGTTTGCGCATTATGTGGTAAAACATCAGAAGAATGCAATTTTGGATATTTTCAGTATTTATCTTCATTTAGATAGGGTTGCTGTCCACTGGATGCTGATTTCTAATTGGTCATCTGCAGCGGATGTGCTGCAATGGCTATCTGGGAATGCTACAAAAAGCCTGGATGTCCTTGCTCAATACTGGCAGTTCTTAGCTCAACCTAAGAACCCTAAATCAGGCGATTATGGGTACTCTGAGAGTGAAATGGTAAGATTCGGAGCTGACAAGGGGCAACGGGTTTATAAGGCACTGGAGAAAGCTGCAGATCGTAAGATCAAAATCAGGTAAGTGTTGATATCGAAACTGTAGTTTATACGGAGTAGTTTGTTGACATCATAGTTAATCAGTAATTTCTGTGTCACATGAAATCCATATTACCCAGTGATAGCATTGGCATGACATCCTGCACTAAAAAACAGTTAAATCTATCCCAGTGATAGCATTGGCATGACATCCTGCACTAAAAACAGTTAAATCTATCATGTGCATAGAAGTCTAAAATGAGTTATTTTTGTTAATGAATTGTAGCTTCTTTACAGGATTGTGCAACACTCTGGATTTGCGCCTGATTTTGACAAAGAGAGTGCTGATCTCGCTGCAGGAAGACCAAATGTACAAAATGTAACCTTACTTTTTGGTGATTGGTGGGGCTCTGGTGTTGTGCATGCAAAAGTGTGGATATCTGACAAAAAGGATGTGTATATTGGATCTGCAAACAACGATTGGAAATCCCTTAGTCAGGTATATATAAAAGCTAAATTTTCCTGATAAGAATGTTACTAAATACTAAATATTGCACTTACCAATTTTATATTAATTTGAAAAATTGTGCCAAAAAAACATAGTTAAGTGGAAGCTGTCTGAAACTAGATTTGACTTATATTGCAGGTGAAAGAGCTTGGGATTTATTTTGCTGATTGTC
Source organism: Oryza glaberrima (assembly GCF_000147395.1). NCBI lineage: Eukaryota > Viridiplantae > Streptophyta > Magnoliopsida > Poales > Poaceae > Oryza > Oryza glaberrima. Next base: position 25,199,319 of record NC_068331.1, on the reverse strand, counting down.
CACAGATAGCAAAAACTGTGGAAATATACTTTCAAAATCTTTGGAAACTTTCAACTCTCAACTCAACTGCTTACACCAAAGTTGCCTGGGACAAGCAATGGCAAGCTTTTAGAAAAGTGCCATGCTGGTCACATTTTCTAAAACCAGAAGAAAGATGCAGGTCTATAGCCTTCTCTGTAGTTTATACTGAGTTAGTACATAAATTCATGCAAAACCAAACCAGTACCTAAATGGCAACACATTAATACATTTTATACAAACCAGTCTATCTTTTTAATATTCTGGTCTAACTTCTCATAACACCTTGCTCAGTAGTGGATGGAGATCCTTTAAAGGGTTTTATCCACACTATGCTTTTTTCCGTCCCTCATGTAGCTTAGTTGACCTCTCCCTCATCTCTAGTCTGTAGTTGCTCCAGATTATTTTTATGCTTTCTCATGCATGTTATAGGGCATTATCTGCTTTATTTAACATTTGAAACATTTAATATATTCGATGGTTGCTAACTTGTTACTATGTACTTTCAGCCTGTCTTGCATTTCTCTTTCATCAATTGCTCTAAATAATATTTGCAGGCGTCATTCTCTTATTCTTCCACACAATTTTCTTGTGTTGAATATTCTCTCATATTAATATGTCAACAGGTCACCTCTTCCACCCTCTGTTGATGTCCCATATGTGGATGGCTATCCGTCACTTGCCAATCCTAAAATGCTTGATTTTTCATTTGAAACCCCTGGGTATAAGAGCTCTACTAAGGAACACCACTTGAGCTATCTTTCATATGCTCCTCCTGAGGTAATTCAGATATTTCCCTCTTTTTGAAGAAAATAGCTTTTAGTTTTTGTAGCACACTATAAACAGCAGGAAGTATGCTAGCCAGTACGGTTGTTGTTTGTTAATCTATAGCTGAAGCATGCATAAATCATCCATATTTTTTCCCAATAAATTACCAATATTGTAGCCAAGATAATTGGCGCTGAGAAATATTTGCCATTACTCCTAGTGGTTGTGATGTTGGCCATTTCTTTAGTAACTCACCCAGTAGAAATTTCCGATGTCCAGAAATTATTTTCCTTAGGTTTCCAACCTCCCAAAGTTTAGGCGGAAAAGGACCGAAACATCTGCTCCTTAGATGGCAAGAGTATCAAATATTTATTCAAGTTGTATGATTCATTAATTTATAGTGGTGTGCTTCTTTACATGGCATTTTATAAATACTGCATTGGTTGATGATTTAACTTCTATAAATTTATTCTGCTATTGTGAGCTTTGAAACCCAAGGGGCATGATATTAACACATCCAGTATGTTGAATTGTTGATTCGATTTGTTTATGTATTGCAGCTTTCATTTGACAAGTTCCAGGCAGATGAGCAGGGTTGGCTTGACACCATCAAGTCTGTCAAATTCGGGGGAGTGGTGCGGATAAGTACTATGGACTGGCTGGGACAGTCGCAATATGCAACTCAAACAGTGTTCTGGCCATCCTTGTCATCAGCAATATCAGAGGTATTTCCATTTAGGTTGAATACATCAATTTTGTTATGAACAATAAAGGTCACTTTCTTTAAGAATGTTCTTCTTTCTACAAAACCGCAGTAGTATACTGGATCACTTAACAAGTATTTGACTTGTAGAATGCAAGAAGGTAGTGGCGACAGAATTGATATTACTACTAGTATATAAGATCCTCCAAGCATACCTCAGCTGGTTAATACTTCTGTAGTTATGTGTGGTCAGTTGGTCACTAAAATCTTCATAGACGGGGCACTGCTGTTTACATGTGACTGCAGCAACCTACAGATGCCAAAGTAGTGCTCTATCATGAGTAACCATGATATACTAGACTACTATTATCTGTGTTTTCTATGACTTGAACACCAAGATTGCTGATACCAGCACGTTGGGAATTGATACTTTCCTTACTTTGGAAGCCTAAATGTATCTAACATCACTGAGCTCTATATTTAAATACGTTTTTTTCTTTTAACTTTCTTCTTGTAAAATCTCTATGCTCAGCAATTGTGTGCCCATGTACTAATTGAGTGTGATCTGATTATTGATAGGTAATATTCTCAAAGAATGCAACTGTAAGGATCCTCGTAGCCTACTGGACGCACTTCATCCCGAACACCGAAAAGTACTTGAAGAGCCTTCTATACTCAAACATCCTCTGCACATCTTCCAGCTACAACCACTGCATGGGCAAGGTTGAGATCAAATACTATGTGGTTCCTGGGTACAACAAGACCGGACCTGCATTGGCGCAAGGCGCTGCGACGGGGAATCGCTACCCTGATTTCACCCGGGTGAACCATGGCAAGTACGCCGTCAGCGATGTGAGGGCGAACATCGGCACCAGCAACCTCATCTGGGATTACTTCTACACCACAGCCGGTGTCAGCTTCGGAACATACAGCCCCGCCATTGTTTCGCAGCTGCAGGATATCTTTGATGCAGATTGGTTTTCTCCATACACTGTACCTGTAAAACCACTGGAAGCATCTGCATAATATCAGGTGATCATTTCAGTTAGGAGTAGGTCTTTTTCACTTATTGCCAATAAAGAACGTCACGGAGTGAGCTGGACAGTTGCAGGACAGAAACGCCATTCAACAGGAGATCACATGCATCAACAACATTAGGAGTTTCACTGCTCGTTTTTGTCAAGAATCTGCAGATATTTTTTTTTCGTTTCTCCAATAAGTTAGTTTACAGAAATTTTACTTCCCAGATGAGAAGTGTAAACTTTCAGAAAACATTGTACAAGTGTAAATTTTACTACCTCTTGAGCATTGCCTCATCAAATCAATTTGAGAGCATCGAGTTTATTCAGAGTTTTCTCCTGTCAGTGAAAAGTGTAAAACCCGACATTCTTTCTGAATTATGATTATGCTACTGTACCTCAAACTGCATACCACCACACCTTCCATTCCAAAAGACATTCAGAAACAAAACCTGACAAGAATTTCCACAAAAACAATAATTTCCTGTCCTTACACAGCCATTCAAAGCCAACCAAATCCTCAACAATCAATCATTGTGCATGCACACACAGATCACAGGCTGCTCCCATGGAGATGGAGTTGCACCCTATCAACCCATCCCCCCCCCCCCCCCTCTCTCCCTCTCCTATCCATCGCCGCACAGTGTTTCCCTTCCCTTTTTGGTGAGGGTTACCGCTACTCGGCGATATCACTGTTACCCGGCGATAGCACCGTTACCTAGAAAACCGTGAGGTTACTTTAAAAAACTACGAGATTTCAAAATTTAAGTGTAACCGCACGATATTGCAAACCCCGTCTTCACATCGACATTGCTGTGAGGAAGACGAAGACCAAGCAAACCTTCCCCCAATCAATGGAAGAACCGTAGAACCCATCGTTTTCCTCGATCCCAAAGCCTCAGGGGAGGTGACAGGATGCGAGAAACACACACAGGCCATGCATGATTGGTCATCTCTGAATCTCTCTGATCTGTGGTCACTCTCACTCACACCTCTACCCTCTTGGCTTATTGATGATCTCTCTAACCACCTCCAACGACTCGCGTTTATGAGTTTCACATGATCTCTCGCGATCGGTACATAGGAGTACAGCAAACTGTGGCACGAAAATGTGTTGAAAAAAAGCTCTCGTTTCTGTCCTGGAATTCCATGATCTGAGATTACCCTGAAAGCTGCATCCTTGTACTTGTGCTGAATGATGATTGGAGAGGCGTTAGGGTGCGTTAGTTCTGGAGGATTGGGTGAGAAAAGGACATCGTTTTTCGTGCGCACGTTTCCCAAACTACTAAATGATGCGTTTTTTTACAAAAATTTTCTATAGGAAAGTTATTTTAAAAAAAATCATATTAATCCATTTTTGAAGTTTAAAATAGTTAATACTCAATTGATCATGCGTGTGCTAGTGGCTCACCTCGTTTTGCGTATCTTTCCAATCTTTTTTATCTCCTTCTCCTCAAACACACCTCAAACACAGCCTTAAGTTTGGATGATCACTGAATAGTACTACTCATCTTCTACCGTGCCAACGTTTCACCTACAGCTGATTAAAAAACCCTACAGCTTATTAAAACTAAAAATAATAATATATACGTAACGTTTTAATATGTACTATGTTTTTAGCGACTTAAAAATCAGTAATACTGAAAAGAAGTAAGATAAAAAAAAATAAAAACCAACTCTAAAATTAAGTTTTAAAATTTAAATTTTGGCTACGGCCGATAAGCTAAAGAACAGAAATTTCTCCGCGTCCATTCCATGTGCTACGTTTCAAGAGTTGTTTGGATTTGAGTTAAGGACCTTTCCAAAATTGAGTTTCAGTTTCAGTTGGTAATTATTTTAAGAAAAAATCCAAGAAATATTATTGATAAGTGCCCAATTCAAACTGGGCACTTGTCAACGGCATTTCTTCGATTTTCTCTTTAAACTTGAGTTTGAATTTGAATCCATTTATTTCGTGGGAGGAGACGCCGACCGGTCCAGTGGACCGTGTCCACCTACCTCGGTGGGGCCCGGTTTCTGGAAGCAACCCGACCAATGTCTCTCGGCGAGGGCGAGGCGTACGGGCGTAAAGCGGTAAAAGGTGCGTGGGCCAAGCCCATTTAGGTCGCTGTGGACTACACCCTCCACCGGTAACGGGCTAATAACGGCCAGTGGGGCAGGGGCTGTTCCCCCATTCAACTTTCATGAGCTGATCCACCTGTTGATCCGATCTGTCTCATGAAACATGTTACTGTTCCTTTTGTGTTGTGCTAACTTCTACTCCATTCGTTTCATAAATAATGTCTCTTTAGATTTAACAAGTTCATAGAAAAGTGTAACAATATCACTCATTTTCATAATATGTACTCCATCCGTACCAAAATATAAGAACTTAGGATCAGATAGTACATTTTCAGGTATTCAGTGTATCTATATTCGTAGTAGAAATGTTCCATCTGATTCTATGGGTTGGTTTGGTTCGTGGCCTAAATAGGCCTTACCAAATTTTGTCAATGCCAAATTCTGGCAAGTTTTGGTATGACTAATTTTGGTAGGGTAAGGTTGTGTTTGGATTTAAGCCAAAATAGCCTAAATTCACTATTGAAATGGCCTATTTTCTTAGGCATGCCAAAATTTGGCTTCAAACCAAATAGACACTAAACACTATTAAAATTGCCAAATATTGGTAAGCCTAATTTAGGTCTCAAACTAAATCAGCCCTAGATTATTATATTTTGAAATATAGGGAGAATGTTACTAGGATTCAGTTTGTGTAATGCAAAACCAAAAAACAATAAATAAATCGCAGACGCCTTGCCAAAATGTACCCGGCCGTTTTGGACAACCACCATGAGAGACAGTGAGATAATGCCGGGCCCACATGCAGGCAAATACGACCAAGTATTGCATCCCCCACGTTTTCTTCCTCAAGGACACCGAAACATAAAAAATTAAAAACTAAAAAAACACTAAAATTCGAAATGAGAAGCAAATAAAAGTATATATAAAACACACAACCTAACCAACCACTACTCCTCTCCTCTCCTCTCACCACCAACCTCCTCGTCCTCCTCCTCTCCTTGGATTCCACTCCTCTCGACCACCACCACCACCAGCAGCAGTAGCTGTAGCTTGCTGCTGCAGCCTGCCTCTCCTCGATCTCCGGGCTCCCCTCTTGCCTCCGCCGTGGCGCCGTGGTGTGGTTTCTTGGTGAGCCGTGCAATGCGGGGCGGAAGCTGCCGAACCCTGGGCTGGGATTAGGGTTCTTGTCTCGGAGAGTCGGAGGCTTTGGTGTAGTTCTTGTTTGGATTTCGAGGCTGTGTGTTCTTGGGCTTCGAGGAGGAGCGGTTTTCTTTGGTATCGAAGATTTGATTCTTTCGGCGGCGGGAATGGCGGCTTCCATGGCCGGAGCGCCGAGGGTCCGGTCGCTGAACGTGGCGGAGACGGACGCGGACGCGAGGCCGGTGCTGGTGCCGGGTGGCAACAAGGCCAGGTCGGGCCCCGCCGCCGCCCGGAAGCCCTCGCCGAAGCCGCTGCGGAAGGCGGACACGGCGGCGAGGACGCCGGAGAAACCCGCCGCCGCCGCCGCTCCTCCGGCCAAGGAGGAGGAGGGCGCCAAGAAGAATGCCGGCGGCGGCGTGGGCAAGGGCTCGTCCCCCTTGCCGTCGCCGAGGCGGGCGCAGCCGCAGCCGCCGCCGGCGAGGAAGGCGGCGCACGACGCGCCCGTGCACCTCAACCTGTCGCTCAACGCGTCCTGCTCCTCGGATGCCTCCGTGGAGTCGCTCCGCGGCCGGGACTCCTCCGGTGGGAGGCTGGAGAGGAGCTGGTCCAGGGTGGCGCCCGCCGTGCCGAGGCGGGGGAAGACTCCAGTGAAGGCGGCGGCGGCGGCGGCGGCGGCGGAGAAGGTTGCCGCCGATGCGGAGGTTGTCGCACCGGCCACACCGGAGGCGGGGAAGAGGAGGTGCGCGTGGGTGACTCCGACCAGTGGTGAGTTCTTGCTTCTTGGCTTCTTGATTGTATCATTATTTGATTTTAATTTGAGTAGTAGGGAATATAATTTGTGCTTAGTTCATACTCCATTTATGTGTTGCAGCTTCTGTTATTTTATCATAATTTAGTATGATTTTCCACTCAGCATACTTATTGAGAATTTTGTTGTAAATATAGGCAAACCCTGCTTTAAAAATTTACCAGCAGACTAATGCTGGCTTCTTGACCCAAATAAAAATGACAAATTGATCATCTAGTTGGTATGTTGTTAAACTATGTTTATCCTTTTGGAGGTGGCTCCATCATTTTGCCTACATTGGATAAAGTGAGCATTGTCTCCTTTGTCTTGCCTATAAAGCGAGCACGTTCTCCATTGATGCCCTTTTCATTCTTACTACCTTCAAGGGTTTGTTGATTCCGTGTTAGGTGTTAGCATCTGGTTATCACCTTGCATTGTTACTTCCACACAGGCCTAATATGTAATTAGCTCACTAGGCTCTAGTTTGATTCATTGAATGGACATTCTAATAGAAAATGATGTGTTTTGCTGTATAACCATCACTTGATTAGTCCCAATTCAGAGTTTTCTGTTGCACGTGCTTGGTAGTCATCCTGCCATGAAAATCTGCCAGAATTATCTTGCAATGAACTGAAACTATCAGAAGTTGGGTAATGAAAAGGCCACTCTACCTATAGGTAAAATGATAGGCTATATATTAATGGGTAGCTTCATCTATACCCCAAGAATACTAAAGCTTCAGGTAGGATGCTTGCTTTGTTTGACATTGTCACATGCTATGGTTTCCCAGATCTTTTTCTTTACCTTACTGATGAAGTATTTCTTGCTTTCTGCATCATTTGTCATGAAGAAAGCTGGCTTTTCAATCTCTTACTGTCCATTCATTGTCTCTGATCAGATCCTTGCTATGTCATCTTCCATGATGAGGAGTGGGGTGTTCCAGTTCATGATGACAGGTATGAAAAATTGTGAATTCATGTATTCTTTCATTCTTGTTATTCAAAGAAACTGACAGTCTGAGAATGTCGAATCATGACCGATTTCACAGGAGATTGTTTGAGCTGCTTGTACTGTCTGGTGCATTGGCCGAGCTCACATGGCCTGAAATTCTTAAAAGGAGGCAACTTTTCAGGTATGGATTCTCTAATGTTACATAGTAGAACTGAAGAAATTATGTACTTTGTTCCTAACATCTGTGCCAAATCTTCCAGGGAAATTTTCGTGGACTTCGATCCTGTTGCTATCTCTAAAATAAATGAGAAGAAGCTTGTAGCACCAGGAAGTGTTGCCAACTCCCTTCTGTCAGAGCAAAAACTCCGAGCAGTTGTTGAAAATGCTCGACAGATACTTAAGGTTAGAAGGCATGCTTGATCATACACTCATACCTAGTTACAATTTCAGTTATGTATGTCTTGATTGAAGTAACAAGGTTCCCTCAAAACTCAGATTGTAGATGAATTTGGATCCTTCAATCGATACTGTTGGGGCTTTTTGAACCACAAGCCAATAGTGAGCAAATTCCGATATCCAAGGCAAGTCCCTGTCAAGAGCCCCAAGGCAGACATGATCAGCAAAGACATGGTCCGAAGGGGTTTCCGAGGCGTGGGCCCAACAATCATATATTCCTTCATGCAGGCAGCAGGGCTGACCAATGATCACCTTGTCAGTTGCTTTCGGTTCAAAGAATGCAATGAAGCTCCAACTCTTTGCACGAGTGATACTAGCAATGCAAATTCAGAGGCAGATCTAAGTGCAGATGAACTGAGAACAAAAATCTGCAGCAAGGAGATGGCTGCAAAAGCAGAGCTGTCGAGGACGATCGGTACGCTTATCATTTCATAGGACCATGTGGAACAGTGATGTGGTTACTGTACCTGTATTGCCCATGTGTAGGTTGTGTGCTAGGTTATCCTCAAAATGAGTTTTAGGGATCAAAATGCTTTTGTGTATAAATCATTTGTGTCAGTAATGCAACCCAGTTTGTACATTGCTACCGGAGAGAAGGATGATGACCATTTTACTGATGCAGAAACTGTGAAAAATCTTCCTCAATCAGTTAACATTTTTTTCTCCAGATCATTGCTGTTTTTACTCAAGTTTTTCCTGCATGGACAAATTTATCTGGTAGGATGTTATGATTTGGAATTGTAATGAGCACTGCTAGATTCCCTGTGGCTGCTTGCTACAGGGCACATTTAAGCAGGTGGACCTGAAAAATTATTGATATGATCTCATATGATCATATCTGGATTGCCTGAAACCTAACCATGAAGGCAGTTTATGCATGCAGAACTGCAGGATACCTTTTCTGCGAGGACATACAGCCACAATACATGTGATTGGTCTGGTTTACAGTATCTCTATTTGAAAATTGAAACACAAGAAACACGGACGCTTGTACACAGTAAGAATGACAATCTGAGATTCTGGAAGTATTTGTTTCTAAGTACTAGGAGTAGGTCACAAGCAGTCCCTACTGCAAACTGTCTGTTGGATTTTTCACATTTTTTTAGTGTTGTCGTTTGTTTAATGTGTCGTTATTGCGCCACTGTCTTGCCAGAGCAAGACAGGTTTTGGTTTGTTCTATCCGAGTTCATATAATATGTGGATAAATAAACAGTCTTCTACTCCCTCCGTTTCACAATATAAGTCATTCTAGCATTTTCCACATTCATACTGATATTAATGAATTTAGACATATATATCTATCTAGATTCATCAACATCAATATGAATATGGAAAATGCTAGAATGACTTACATTGTGAAACGGAGAAAGTACTACTATTATTTGAGTTCATATAATATGTTCATGGCTAATAGTCCAACCTCACCTAAAAAATCCAATACCATCATGGATAAGCACAACCATATTGGACTTATTAGTCGACCTGACCTTACCATAAGGACAAATTTTACGGTAATCTCTACTATCAATATAGAATTTTTCTTAATCTTTTTCTCATCCAAGGGATCCTATGTATTTATAGCACCACATAAATTACTGCTAGTAGAATAATTTTCTAGCACCTATAAGTTTATAACTCATAAATATATTACCCGTATCACTTCTACTTGCAATAATGCTGGTACTACAATACTTTTAGTAGAGAACACTGTAAAAATAAGAGTTACTATTGTGTAATTTTGCAAGCAGCAAAAATGTAGACATCACTAAAGTTAGGTCAGTTCGACTAAAAAAAATCTCACAAGAATATGAAAGATAATGAAATGGTAATCTAAATTCAGGGATAAGCATAGCCAGATATGCCAGGAAGCAACATGTGGCCTGCTCCTCAAATTCTGCATCATGCAGGTTGTGCATTGCAGGGACCATCTCCATCAAACCAGGCAGCAGGCAGGCTGGAGTGGAGTGGACTTAACCAAATTGTGGCAGTCGAGGAGTGTTCATGATTCAGTAAATGCAGGTCCACTTCATCAGCAAAAAAACCAGAACCAGTTCAGTTGAAAGCCAAGGGGTAGGTCAAAAGTGATCCAAAATGGGTCCTATGCAAATGCAATGGCATATGATTGGAGGTATGAATCTTGTGTACAACTCCTTATGCTTCCAAAAATTAGAGGTGAAACCAGGAGATTATGAATCTTCCTGTCCATGTTCAGTATACTCCCTCCGTCCTAAAAAAAAATCAACCTAGTCAAGAATGTGATATCTCCTAGTACAATGAATCTGGACAGCCCTTTATCCAGATTCATTGTACTAAAAAAAATGTCACATCCTCTCCTAGGTTTAAGTTTTTTGGATGGTGGGAGTATGCAGTTTAACAGTGAAGTAAATTTCTCTATCATGGTCAGGATAAAATAACCATCCGGAGTAAATTGATAGATATTTTATTTTTGAAACCTATGCCAGCTTTGCTGGTTTTATATTAAGAAAGGGGAGAACTGTACAAGGTCACCGAAGTGCAGAGAAAACAAGCTGAAAAGAAACAGCATCAGGAGGGCAGGAGAAGAAAAGAAACGAAAACAGAGTACAGGGAGCAGGGAGGATACAAGTACAACTAGGGACTGCTTATGGCGCTATTCTCACTAGGTAGATAGACATTTTTTTTTGTTATTGTTTCTCAAAGATGAGGTATTAGTTTCATGCATGGATTTCTCTAACACCAACGGAATCATTACCATAGTATTGATTTCAAACATGGATTTCCTAAAAGAACACAGTTCTGTGTTGCTCGAATCTAACACAGATTGGTTTTGGAGTTCCAACTGAACAGTAGTTCAGACTGATAAACATAGTGTGGTTCACTTGTTCAGGAATTGGGCCCATCAAATGACACTCTCTTCTACAATCTATTCATTTTCAGAGTCTAGTTTGGGCCTTACCAAACTACAGAATCATCCACCTCAACCAAAATTAGAACTAATCACATTTCTTCAAAGGCCCACGTCCATGATCCATCACAATAACAAAAAAGAAGAAAAGAAGGCTTCAGACTCCAATGCAAGGACAGGCAATGCACTAGTCCTGCATATTTTTCTCTCTTCCTGGCAACGGTGGCAAGCCAACTACCAAGGGATCCCAGATCTGAATGGAGGATTCCCAACTAAAACAAATATAGACCTAACATGCAGCTTGACGTCCATATCACTTAAAACACAATATAATACGCTGCAAAACAACAAAGGAGATAGTAGAGAGTAGTACCTGAAATTGTTTTTGTTTAGAGCCAACTCATCGTTGTAAATGGACAATCCACAGGGTCAACAAACTAAAGTACATTAGTTGAAGTTGGAAGACATGTAGACAACAACCTTGGAAGTTAGAACAGATGTGCGTGTCAGGACGGCATGAAGCAATCCGTGTATGGCTGATAAAAAAAGGTTAGCACAGTTGCTTTAGCATGAAACTATATGCATTTCTAGTAATGTGGCATAAAGTGTGTTGCTTTCAGTTTGTCTATCACATCAGTTGAGTTGAGAAGGCATTTCAGGATGCAGAAAGGCCTAACGTTGGGCCATCTCCCATTGGTGCCAAACTACCAAATGCTGAAATGCATATCAGCATATGAATTGGCATGCACAAATGTCAAACTTACCTTTCTGAAGAAACAAAGCTCAAACATAGCACGGACAAGACAATTTCAAACTGCAGATAGCCCTCAATTACTTTGTACAGTTGCAGCATTGGTCTGATGTAAAACATCGTCAGGTATGAATCACAAAGTTAACAATTAAAGAAAGTGTAGCCTTTTCTTTTAGCTATACCAAAATTGTACAAATATACATACAGACCATAGTCACTACCAAGTTAGGAGGTTTTAAAAGAAAAGGTTGACCTAAGTCCAAATAAGATGAAAAATAAAAACCTATTCTACACCCTTATGAAGCCAAATTGGAAGCTCTCTCCAATTCCAGGTACTAACAGATAACTTTAACTATAATCCCTTAATGAGACATATATAACTCCATTTTTCACTATCTATAAAGAATCTGATCTAAAATCCTCTTATGTATACTGAAAAAGAAAATTTATCAACCTTTCAGTGGCTCAAGCTGCATCTCCATTGGTTCAATCGAATCAGACTCCATTTTAGTGGACTGCAAAAGATCAACTGAATCATCTTCATCAGTGTTGCCAAGCACCCATTTACCCGAAAGGTCATCTGCGCCGCCGCCTCTTCTTCGCCTCGCCGCCATGAACTCGAGGTAAACAACCACCAATGTGACACCCACAACCCACAGGATCAACCCACATGTTAACCCCTTGATGTTCTTGCTGCCATACCTGTCACCAAGATGCTGCAAGCCGGTGAAGAGTGCAATGGCGCCGACTACCACAGCTGATCTCCCGGTGATAATGTGCAGATACTCCCAGATCACCCTGTTCTTCATTGGCAGAATTTCGCCATTCTCCGCGAGCAAATGCGGTCGGAGATAAGCATTAATCGGTTGCAGACAAGCGAGAACAAATGCCGCGGTGCCGATCTTTGCGTGCGTGGATTTGAAGGAGAAGCCACGGAGCTCAGCGATCGCGAAGAGCAATCCCAAGAACATGACGGCCATGGCTGAGGATTGCAGGTAGGTGTGTGCCTGGAACCATAGGTCGCCGCTCTTCAGATGCTTGAGGTACCTCGCCGCCATGATCCCGCCGGGAACGAGGAGCCCCCACGCGACGAACATCATGAATCCATGGACGGCGAGCACCGGGCGCAGCTCCTCCTCCGCCTCCGCCGTGCCGGCGAGGAGGAGGACGCGGACGGGGCGGTTGCTGGTGATGGAGTGCATATTGCTCACGGTCAGCTGGCCAGACGACCACTGCGAGCCCATCGCCCAGATCACCCGCAGCGGCGTCGTCGGGTCGACGATGTTCCTGCACTCCACCCTGCCGGAGCACGACGGCGACAGCGGCCGCGTGAGCTCGAACACGATGGCGCCGTTCTCCGACCGGCACCTCGTGTGGGTGAGGTTCTCGCTCGTCTCGTGCACGCCCGCGCCGTCCTCGCCGTCGATGAAGTAGGAGGCGACGTGGCCCGTGCCGTTGCCGTCGATCCACCCGACGTAGGCGTAGCTGTTCACCATGGCGCTCCCGAAGCCGACGGCGAGGTAGCCGCTCTTCCGCTCGCCGCGGGCGGCGATGTTGATGGAGTCGCCGGAGAGCGTCCAGAAGAAGGTCACCTGCTGGTCGTCGAGGAGGACGCTGTTGTTGTACATGTCGCTGAGGCCGCCGTCGACGACCTGGATCTTCCACCCCATCTTGGGGTCGTAGAGCGACTGGTAGTACACCACGTCGGGCGTGTTCCGGTCGGGGAGCCAGACGAGCTCCGCCGGCGCCGCCGGCACGCCCTCGGCCCTGGCGCCGCCGGCGAAGACGACCTCGGTGGCGTTCCGGGACGTGGCGTTGCCGCCCACGGCGTCGGAGGTGATGTACAGCGGCGCGTCGTGGCCGGCCTCGACGGAGAAGGTGACGGGCACGCCGCGCTCCACCTTGAGCAGCGGCGCCTCCTTCTTGTTGATGTAGAGCACCTTGTCCGGGTTAGGTGGGTTGGGGTAGTGCAGCGACGGCCCGGCGGTGACCACCAGCGGCGTGTTCCGCTCCGCCGTGATCCTGTCCTGGTCCTCCTTGTCCTCGGCGTCGAGCGGCCCGACGCACCCGCCGCTCGCCGACACGTTGAGCGTGGCGAACCCGAACGCCGTCCCGGCCGGCGCGCCGTGGCCCAGAGGGAGGTAGTATGGCTGGAGCGAGTCCGGCGGCCGGAGCAGCCCGATCGCCCAGATCACCGTCATGTTCGCCGTGGCGTTGACCGGCACGTCGTACTTCTTGTCCGGCGACACGAGCGGCCGCGAGAACCGGACGAACGAGACGCCGTCGCGGCGGTGGCCGTACACCAGCCGCGTGTTGTTGACCGCGCCGGCGGCGGTGTCGTTGCCCTGCTCGTAGATCGTGTCCGGGCAAACGCCCTCGACGGCGCCGTCGGCGCGCACCGTGCACTCGCTGTACTTGGTGACGTAGTAGTCGTCGGCGAAGGGGAGGCCGTCCTCCGTGAAGCCCGTGACGGCGACGTCGGCGCCGATCATGGACGGCTCGGGCGCGCCGGGCGCCGCCCACCCGAACGCTATGTAGTACTCCGACCCGACGGCCGCCTCGAGGCCGATGTCGATGGAGTCAGAGGTGCCGTGGAGCGTCCAGCGCACGCGCAGCCGCGGCGAGAGCTGGGCGCACGAGTCGAACATGGTGGGCGCCTCGGAATCGGCGGAGGAATCGTTGGAGAGGCGGACGAAGCCGAAGAGGGAGGAGGTGAGGGGGTCGAAGGCGGCGAGGACGGGGACGAGCGGCCAGGACACGCCAGGGAGGAGGCGGAACACGAGGGACTCGGAGAGGAAGGTGCGGTTGAGCGGGTCGCCCGCGGCGGGCGCGCCTCGGGCGAGGGAGTCGAGGTCGGGCCCCTCGGCGCGCCACCACCGCGCGGAGGCGGACCCCGCGAGGAGGTCGAGCGCCGCGACGCGGAACGAGCAGCCGTCGAGCACCTCGACGCGGCCGCGGAGCTGGTGCTGCGACATCCACAGGTCCGCCTCGTACCCCACCAGGCTAGTGTTCGTCCCGCACGCCGCCGCCGCCGCCGCCGCCAGCGGCGGTGAAGCCAGGCAGAGGAGGAGGAGGAGGGTGAGGAGGAGGGGCGCCATGGCCGCGGCGCGCGCGCGGGCGGGGTGGTTAGGGGGATCGGAGGAGAGGGGTGGGTAGCATGGAGGCGATCGCAATCGCGATCACGCGGAGCGGCGGAGGAGGCGGCGGCGAGGACGTCGGCGTCGGGACGAAGTGGGGAGGCGGCTTCCGACCGGGTTGTGCTCGGCTTTGTTCCGTGCGGTTTTCTGTTGGTGCATGGTGGGACCCACCTGTCGGTGGGACGAGGCTCGCCTAACTCGTTTTGTTGTAGTATAGAGAAGGAGGAAAATACTTATTCCCTCTGTTTTAGGTCATGAGACGTTTTAACTTTGATCAAAGTTAAACTACTTTAAATTTAACTAAGTTTATAGACAAATATAGTAATATTTATAATACTAAATTAGTTTTGTTAAATAAATAATTGAATATATTTTCATAATAAATTTATCTTGGGTTGAAAATATTATTATTTTTTTCTACAAACTTAGTCGAACTTGAAGTAGTTTGACTTTGACCAAAGTCAAAACATCTTATAACCTAAAACGGAGGTAGTACATCCGTAGTAAAATACTCCCTCTGTTTCTAAATGTTTGACACCGTTGACTTTTTAGCACATATTTAACCGTTCGTCTCATTCAAAAAAATTTGTGAAATATGTAAAACTATAAATATACATGAAAGTATATTTAACAATGAATCAAATGATAGGAAAAGAATTAATAATTACTTAATTTCTTTTAATAAGACGAATGGTCAAACATATTTAAAAAAGTGAACGGCATAAAATATTTAGAAACGGAGGGAGTATAACTTAGGATCAGATGTGATATAATCTGCTACTAATAAATCTGGACATACACTTTCTCCAGATCAAGTACTAGAATGTGTCTATAGTTTGGAACAGATGGAGTAATGACTTTTCTTGGTTTGAAAAGGTGTAAATTTTGTACAAAACCAAGGTCTTGACAGAAGGGCTGCAAACAGGTTTTTGACACACTCCTGTAGTTTCATAGAACTGCCCATTGTTATGGCCAAATAAGATATTATAATTTGATATCATATTGAGGACTAATGAGAGCTCCTTTAAAATGTACATGGATTTTACAGAATTTTCACATGAATGAATAAATTCAAATCCTAGGGGGGGGGGGGGGGGAATCTATTAAGGGCTCCTTTGAAAAAAATGGATATATGGGGGAATTTTATAGGGTATTTATTAATCCTTTGTAAAAATTTCCTAAGTGCTTGTCGGATTAAAGGAATGAGGCCTTTAGAATTCCCATAGAATGAAATAAATCATAGTAATTTTGGACGAAATCTATAATAAACTTAAACCTCTTGAAAAATTCCGTGGTCTCAATCTCTCTCCAAATTCCTGTATTATTTTCATGTAAAAGCACCTAAACAATAAGATTGAACAATTCATGTATTTTGGCATTTCTTATGACAAAGTTGACATGCCAACCTGTAAAGCATCCAAACAATAAGATTGAGGGCTTGTTCACTTTAATGCCATTTTAAACCTTACCAAATTTTGGTAAAGTTACAAAAAAAGTGACTACATTTAGTTTGCTGCCAAATTTTGGTAACTATATAAGAAATCCTGCCAAAATTTTGGCAAGTTACCAAAATTTTGGCAACTATACCAAAATTTTGATATTGCCAAAATTTGGTAAGGTTTTTTTTGGCATCAAAGTGAATAGGCACTGAAAAAAATTCATGTATGTTTTACATTTTTTATGATAAACTTGACATGCCACCCTGTTTTATGTTTTTTTTTTCTATTCCTGTGTTTTTAGAATCATGCGTTTTGAAGGAACTATAAAATCCTACAGTCCAAACTCCAAACAGGCCTAAACGTTGAATTGAAGCTACCGAAAATGAGATCGTGCTGTTCGGAAAACTAATTAACATGCGATGCTATATGTTGCAATTATTTTAGTACAAACTACAAGGACGGCCATAGCAAATCACATTACAAGTACACCGCTCAGCTTCGATATGTTATCTGACGAAACGTGTCTAAAGATAACAGTGATTAGTAGGTAATGTCACATGTTAGTTGGTGAACACTGAACTGTATTAGAGTTCTTTACAACATTCATCAGGTACAATAATAGAACGTTTGCCTATGCAATCCCCTGTACTCCATTATATTGGAGATTCAGGACACGTCTGTCCTAGCTTTGCATTTGTTTTCATGGAGATTAGACAAGTGACAGCTCCTTTGATTATCCATTATAATAGTAGTCCATTACCTTGTATTTGGAGGTTTGCAAAGCTTGCAGAAACTTTGAACTATCCAAGGTACCGGACAGCAAAATAGGAGTAATTAACATGGAAGATGACAAGAGCAACAACCAAAGTACTCATGGGCAGCACTAGTACTACTGTACTAACCATTCTTTTTCAGTCATTTGGTACTAGTAGTACCAGTGTACTACCAACTACTACCAATGCTCTTTGGGAGCCTGTAAAAGATGAGATCTTTGGCATGGCAAAAAATGTCCAAATCTGCAGAAGGAAAATGATACCTTGGAAGCAAAGAATTTGTGTATATGGTCAACTAATATTGAGCGTGACGTTTCTCCAGGAACACTGGAAATAAAGGCGTAGTTTGGTACTACTGACAAAGAAAGGCTAAGGAGAAAATGCAAAAGTTTTGAAATTTTCCCCTAAAGCACAAGCTTCTAACCATCCTGAAAGTGACATTTCAATAGTTCCAGCCGAATAAAAGGGAGGGGCAAAGATTGTATGATTTGAAGCTGTTAGATCCTTCAGGACCCTTCTTGCTTGAAAGGAACGGTTTGAATTCAGTGAACACCAAACTCCCCTATCGCGATGGACTTGCGTGCGAGAATTGGTTGCACACATCCTCTAAAAACTCAGTTATCACCAAACATACTCTTGCAGAATGCTCCATGTAAGCTGAAAAAAGAAATAAGGGGGATGATCAATACAGTAATAAAGTATAATAGATTTCAGCATCATTTGCCTGAATTTTTCAAAATGGAGTTATCCCTAAATTAATCAGTCATTACCTGCAGATGCATTTGCCTTCTATGACAGCAACTGTTAGAAATTATCAATACTGCAGAAGCAGCCTATGTTTCACTTCTTTTCAGCTGTTGTTCCCTCTTCATCGTGTGCACCTGTACTGCTGAATAACAGGGCAGTGTGGATGTTAAAAATTATACAGCCCATGAATTTGTCTAAGTTGTTTTAGTTTTATCTGGAGAGAAGACACATACACATTATCTCGCTGTAGATGGACAGATAGAGATGAATAACAACAAAGACACAATTTGGATGTTAAAACTATACAGACAATGTTTTAAAAAGCGGTATGCGGTTTCGTGTAGTCACCCCACCCTACCCCACCCTATAGCACTTATGCGGCATAATTGGACGCTTATCCGGTATACTCAGCCGTTTATACGGCTTAAGCGGTACAAGGTTGGGGCACCCGTTCCTTGTATGCTAGTCTTGTAGACCTTTTCTTTAAACACTGAATTTGTCAAGTTGTTTCTGTTTTATCTGGTGAGAACTGAGAACACATATATATACGTATAATCCACTGTAGATAGACTGTATACTAAAATCATTCAATTTACTGTCTAGCTAATCCCAAAATCACAAAAAGGGTGGGTGGAAACAGGCAATATCTAAAGAGAGCATGTTTTGCAGTTAGGCTGAGAAAGAAGTTGCAATTAACGTCAGATACCACATGCTTAAAGCGGTGCTTTCCAGAAAGAAATGGAAGAATCTTTCTACAAATGGCACTACAAAGGTACAGTGGTAATGCCACTTTTCACATTAATATATGAGCAAATCTCAGAAAGAGAGTACGGGATAAACAACAACAAGGTATTGTAGAATATATTAGAATGTGCCTCCGAGAAGTATATTTTTATTAAGTTTGTTCAGCTTGACAACATCTTATTTGTAATAGAAACCGGTAATTGGTAAAATACCATCAATTCAAGACAAGTTGTTTTTAGCACACTTCACATTGACAAAGCATTGTAAGAAAAACTCCTAAAACACCAATGTTCAAATCCTTCATGGGAGAATGAAAATCACAATAGCTTACTGGAAAGAGAAAATAAAACACACTGCCAATGGAAGAATTTCCCACATGAGATGAATTGATGACAGATACATTATCTGATAAGTTTCCAGTAGCTACTTATGGAATCACGCGACATAGCATCAATAAAGACATACATAACAGGCTCGTAAAAAAGCAATGTACTTAAGTGACCAAATTCAGTGACAGGGAAATGATTGTTATATTACTCTCTCCGTCCCAAAATACTTGTCATTCTAGGTAGTTTAGTATGGACTAAGGTCTGAGAAAAGGACTATAATATCCCATATTAAATGGTGTATCGTTAGGAGCGGAGTAGTAGTTCAGGGATAGAAAAGGAAGAAATTTGAATATAAAGGAATGGATGTGACCGCTAGTACTTTTTAGTGACAAGTATATTGGGACAAATTTTGAATCCTAGAAAGACAACTATTATGAGAGGGAGGTAGTAATATTTCTCATTGCAAACTGTATTCATCACAGCGTTATTTTAGTGTCAACTTCACACTTACTGAATATTACTATTACTTGCATGTATTGTAATCCGTGAAAGACATTTTTGGTGGAAGCAGATGGAACTTTTGGTGGCAGATTGTTTACTCATGCTTGCTAAGGATGTAAACATGTATTAGGGCCATTTAACATTCAGATCTCAAACCAAACCTTACATAGTGAAAGTAAGTCAATAGTAATCCCCAGAGAGAGATATTGACTCACAAATGTTAAAGGCAGCATGTCTATAACTTGGCGCAAACAAGCAAACCGTACTTCAATCGCATCTCCATCTTGTTTTACTTGTATATTGAAGTATTGAATTGAGCCAAAGGACATTTGTTACTTTATTTGTGTCAGTTTTTGCGCACTCTTATTCATTGTCGGGTTCATCGACCCAACTTGCAAGTGACCATCACTAAATGGTGACATCAATATTTATGAAGTGGATATATCCTATAAATTAGCTGATGAAGCTTGAGTAAATACATGCTTCAGTTTGAGAATACGTTGAACAAAGAAATTAGGAGTAAAAGGCAGCAATTTGGCCACTTTTTGTAAAAACAGATATAACTAAAGATAATGAAATATAGAGAAAAAATGTAGTATCTCCTTAAGTTACTTGTATGAAGTGAGAGAGGCGTGAATGGGGTATAATTACAAACATAGGGACATTTTTTACATGATTTTACACTCCTACCACAAGTCCTTAACTAAAACACAATTATAACTATCTGGACTTTTCCCGAAAGAAAATAAAGATAATCCTGTTTGGAGGATATCCATGCAGTCTTTGTGAACCCTTTTTTCATGTGCACATATATATTCCCCTCCGATCATAAATATTTGATGTTCAGGACAAGATTTGGTCAAATTTCTAAAATTCCGGACATCAATTTTATATTAGAATAAGTTCATAAATCTAATAGGCTTATGATATTATGATATTACTTTCTGAGGCAAATATTTTGTGTATGCCATTCTTTTTGTTTTTAAACTAAGCATTTGAGAAATTTATTGACTGTGAAAGTTTCCAAAACTTGACCAAATCTTGTTCTAACGTCAAATATTTATGGCAGGAGGATTAGTTAGTTCAATATTTCAATCATTTTGAAAGTAAACATATACTGAGCAGACTGAAGTAATATATATATGCATAGCCCATGCCATCCTCAAAACTACAATAATTCACTTCAATGCGTAGGATTTGACGATCTGGAGGAACAATTTTCTTGCATTCAATTGCCCATCTAGTAGGAAGATATGACCAATATACTCATATACATGCGCTACTAGTTGACACAAAATAAATAAAGCTTATTATTTTATCATGAAATTTAAATAATGTAACTCTACACACATTGATGCAACCAAGAACATAGTTTTTATGTCAAAGCGAGGATCTAGCAGCCCGATGTGGGACAATAAAGCGTGATCGCTGGCGCATGGGTGTAAATTAAGAATTCAGTTTTATACTGCAAAAGAAAAATAATGAGATAAATAAAACTGTAATTTGTTATCTTTTTCTTTTATCTATAGAATGCTTTGGAACGATACATAACGAAAATTTGGTGTGCAATGGAGGCATATTCGCACCTCATAGTGGCACAAAACATGCAAAATTGCAAGGCTTGTTTGCCTCGTCGATCTGCACAATATTGCTTCATGTGGCATGTTCAACTTTAGCAGCATTGATATATTTCTCACTTATATAATTTGTATTATCATTTTCCCAATCAAAGTTCAGTAGAGAAAGATTAATATATATGTTGTAGTGCAATCGATCGAAATAACCCACGTATGTACTTAATATTTGGGAAAAATTAAGCTCCAGTCTGAAGAACAGTAAATAATGGAGATAGTTATGGATCCCACACATTTGTAAAAAAACATGCATGCATGGACATTCCTTTGCTAGCTAGGGGAGAAATCATACAAAATGATACTCCACCTAGCACCTAGCTAGCTAGCACCAAAAGGGAAGTATTATTTCTAGCATCATGGTTGGTCTGAACCTTGATTATATGCTCCTGATCATCTAATTACCCACACAGGGTCTAAATACACCCCAACTAAACTGTACAGTCTATCATCAGATGATAATACTTGGAGCATAACCAATCCAGCCTATGCACTGCACTGAAGCGTAAAAAAGAATGTTTTGATCTCATGGTATGACCTTTGAATGCCAAACAACGCATGCAGCTTTCTTTCACCCCGAATGTTGCAGTACTAGTGCATGCACTTCTCAAAAAAAAAAAATGTTGCAAACATTTCAAAACTTCAAATAATGTTTGCCTCCAAATCCAAGAGCAAATGCAACTGTAAGTTCCCACACACCTCAAGAACTTTTAAAAACAAAACTCAAATAACTCAGTCATATATAGTTTTTTGCATGGATATATATTTACCTTAGTATTGGTGATATTGCAGAGACTTGCAGCTAGTGCTCCTGCTGCTGGTGGTGGTGGTGGCTTAGCTTGCTTCTGCTATCCATTATATCATGCATGTAGTAGTTTATCATCCTGAAAGAAAAAGGAAGGGAACAGCAGCAAATGGGTCACTCAGACGACTAGTCTCAGGAAGCTAAGCTTGGACCACTTTCAACACTAAGCAAGTGAATGGATGGTAAAACCAAGCATACATGCATCAAAAGGCATCCAATTTTACCCCTCCTCATCATCAATAATCCCTTTCTATGGAGAGATAGATAGATAGATAGATAGATAGATAGATAGATAGATAGATAGATAGATAGATAGATAGATAGATAGATAGATGAAGAGATGTGGTACAAGATGAGCACATCAAGGAGCTAGGGGGGGGGCCAACCAAAAACCAAAAAGGCCAAATGTGTGAGAGATATATACAAACCATCAGATCTGGCCAAAGCAAAGGCGAGACCACCGTCCTTGCCAAATATGGTTCTCCTAGTGACCTCCATGCTCCATTTTTGAGCCAGCAGGAGCTCACCAAGCCCAGCTAGCAGCACTGGATCATCATCATCAGTTCATCATCAAACGCCAAGAACCCTTAATTAAACAACCATGAAAATAACTAAAGAAGGATTAATTAATGAGCATTCTAGGTAGAGAGTAGAGAGCAGTAGGGGGAGAAGATGAGCAGAAGCACTGAGTGTGAGAGTGAGAGAGAGAGAGAGATAAAACTATACGGAGAAGTGAATGATGAATACGGAGATGAGAAGCTGTGCAGTTTAATTCTGTTAAATCCTTACAGTGGAGCAGTGTACTGGCCGCTTCACCACTCACTGATTCAGCTCCCAAGGCAAAGGAAGAGATCGAGGAGGAAAATTACTACAGTACTCCATCTCTCATCAGAGAGGATTGAGAAGAAGAAACCTACCACATCAAATGCTCATCTTTTCTCCTCCTCCTCCTCCTCCTTGCCATCACTCCATCAGCAGCAGCATCATATCAGCATAATCGCTGATCTCCTCGGTAGTAGCTCCCCGGCATGCAAGGCTGTGATGACAGCAAGAAAGAGATGAAATCGAATCAAGAAGAGAGAGAGAAAAACAAACAAAAAATGTTTTGCGTGCATATCTAGAAGATAATGAAGTGACATGTCCTTGCTATCTCGATCTCTCTGTCTCTGCACAAAAAAAAGAAAGAAAGAAAGAAAAGCCACGCGTGTCGGCGCGGGTTTCCACCAAGAAATTCAGGGAAACGAGATCAAATCAAATCAAACAAATTAAAAGATGGCTCCTCTCCGGAGATGAGAGATCGACGCGAGATCGGGGCGGGGGATGCGGGAGGGAGTGATGAGAGATGCTGACAGAAAGAGGAGCGAGCACGCGGCGGGGGCAGGCATCCCGCCGATGGCTAGCCGCCGCGCCGTGTGCTCACTCTCTTCTGTCAACAATCTCGCCTTTCATATGCTCGATCCCGCCCCGCCCCAAGATCGATCAACAAACCTGCACTGCACCCACGTAGTAGTAAACAAGAAGCATCACGCAGGGGAAAAAAGAAGAAAAAAGATCGGTTCTTTGCTTCTCGGATCCGGTGAGAGAGAGAGACCGATCGACGACGGTGGCCGTACTGGAGCTAGGCAGCAGCTGCAGGGAGATAGAGAGAGAGGGTACAGGATTATTACAGGAGAAAATAGGAGGAGTTCTTGGTGTTTGGGGTGCACTGAATGTGAATGTTGGTGTGGGGTGCTGTGCCTAATATAAGCTCACCTCTTAAACTCGATCTCTCGATCAGGTTCGGCTCACCGGACTCCAGTGACACTCAAGCTAGAGAGGTGGGGCTGCGGGGTTTTCAACCTCTGCTATAACGACACTATCATTACAGGCGTTAACGTGTAAATTAATAAAAGGGTGATATTCCATATACTAGTGATTGTAATAGTAGTGATATTATGATGGAATATCCTCACCCGGTAAGTTGAAGAGATGTCGGCACAGGCAGAGTGTAGTGGGACCCCTTACCCCCACCAGTAGCTTATCTTTTCAGTATTTGTTTTTTTCTTGACCTTTGGCAACAGCCTTCTAACCGTTTGTGTTGTATAACCAAACTTCGCTTTCTTCTAATATATTGACGTGTAATCCTTTTGCGCGTTCATGAAAAAGAGATGAAAAGATGTCCTCTCTTAATTACGACTCCTCATAAAAAACAATTACTACTAAAAAGTTTATTTTTTAATTTTACCGGTATCAAAATTAAATTTATTTTAAGTAATTATTATATCGGAGTTTATAAAAGTAGTGAATACTCCCCCCGGTTCTATAATTTTGAATTTTGAACGATTCTCCAAAATATATTTTTAACTATGTTTTTATATTATAATATATACAATAAATAAATATATTTCAAATTTTTAGGCCATGTTTAGTTCGCGAAAAGAAAATTTTTGGATATCACATCGGATATTTGACCGGATGTCGGAAGGAGTTTGGGGCATGAATAAAAAAACTAATTTCATAACTCACCTGAAAACTGCGAGATGAATTTTTTGAGCCTAATTAAGCCGTCATTAGCACATGTAGGTTACTGTAGCACTTATGGCTAATCATGGACTAATTAGGCTCAAAAGATTCGTCTCACGATTTCCATGCAAACTGTGTAATTAGTTTTTGGTTTTATCTATATTTAATGCTCCATGCATGTGTCCAAAGATTCGATGTGATGTTTTTGGGGAAAAAAATTTGGGTACTAAACCAGGCCTTAGTATAGTTCTTTATAAGATAAATATGTCTATGTTGTTTTAGTGCCTTTAAACTAAATATTCTTGATATTGATAGTTAAAGTTATAAAAGTTTGACTTTAATTAACCTTGTCCAAAACATAAAAAAATATAGAAACGAAGGGAGTAAATGCATTGGGAGTAAAAAAAAAGAGAAATAGTTGAATTGAGATTTAATAAAGTGGAGATATTATAGTCTTCCTAGATTTGTATTGGTATGTGGGGATACAAGTGGGCCGACCCACTAAGCGGCGATGGCTCACTTCCCCTTTTCATACTTTGATACACTACTAGAAAAATAATTTATCGCCACGGAAAAAATCGTAGCATCAATGCTAAAATTGTGGCAATAGGTACATGTTGCCACAATCTTAAAATCGTTGCTAGCCGTGGTAATAAATAGCGTGGTAATAGGTTATTGCAACGATTTTTATTTAGTTGTAACAAATTTTGATATTGCCATAAAATGGATGTGGCAAAAAAATATATTACAACACTTCACATCGTTGCAATAGATAACTATTGCCACCACTCCAAGTGTGGCATTAGTTCTATGTACCAAATTAAATGTTTCAATATTAATCTATCATCCTAACTATTTTCTTTTGATATCTTGTCATGGCTAGGATTCGAACCCAAGATCTCTCCCTCACACGCGCTCTCCATTACCAACTCACGTACACATCAATTTTATTTAAAAATGCATATCATTCCATTTGAGCCTGCCGATCTGAGATTTGAATCATGAATTTGAGTATTTAAAAGATTTCAAATGAAAAAGTTAAGTTGTAGAGCTCTAAATTTCATACAAAATTTATCCTAATCCATGCCCATATGAAAAGAATAAGTCAAATTATGAGATGATAAATTATTATTGCAACTTGTTGATCGTGGCAACAGAAAATAGTGAAAAGTATCATGTACTACGCAAATTGCCACATAAATTAAAATTGTGGTGATAGAACATGTTTTTTTTGCAATAGTAATGTTTTTTGTGGCGATAGCTCGTTTTCTATTGCAACAAAAATACTTAATAAAACAAGATCGTAAATCTTTGCAACAAAATATAGTTATTTGCCACAGAAAAAATATCATTGGGATAGTACAATATATTGCTCACGAATTATTTTTCGTTGTAATAAATTGATGGTGATAGCTCAATTATCTTGTAGTGATACCAAGTGCCAGATACTAGACCAGATATCCCACGTATTAGACCCTACTATCTAAGCACCGAACCTAATATCTATAGGTGTTAATCAAGAATGACATGCCCATAATGTACCTACACAGAAAACTGGCGAGCAATGAGATGGCTAGCAAAGATCACGATGGCTTCAAAGCGTCGCCAACACGACAACCTTGAGGCCCACATGAAGCAACTCCACTACCAACTCATGCCCCGTCAGCGAGGTGGCCACCTACAGCTTCCTCCATCCAACCATATATCTATCGTCGGCCACCGACGCCTGACACACACATATATCTACCCTCTACGGACTTTGGCACGACACGATGAGCAGATAAGAGGAGCAAATTGTGGCTGTCTCATCAGAGAGAGAGAGAGAGAGAAGTAGATGTGACAGAAGCGATGCAGTTGCCTTCCAAAACAACAACTTTCTCGACCAACTCAAAACAACAACTTTCTCATTTTCTGTTAGGAAGGATGGTCAGAGCAAATATAGAGCTTGAAAGACAACTAGCAACGCAGCGTATATGCTGTGAGAACTGGGGAGCCGCCTTATCCTTTTCTTTTAGAGGCCGCTCGCATTAACCATAGGATGTTGTTCTCCACATTTGAAGACAGAGCAAACATAAATGGTAGAAATGCTTATACCTTTAAAGGGAGAAATTGTTAGTTCGGTACTCGATGGATGGATCGATCGTACGCTCTAAATGAGAGGGTCCTTTTGGGAAGAAAAAACTGGCCGGCTGGCTGGATGATAGGACCGCACGGCTGTTCATAGGACGGCGGCTCGGCCGGACGGATGCATCTGGATTCTTGCGGCAGTGTCCTTTCGATCTCCAGTGTGTGTGCGGCCGCACTGCCTCCGCGTCATGGAGTACTCATATTTTCCAGCAAAATTCACCGGTTGCTGTACTCGTCCAAAAGCATCCAAAGCATGCATATGCCAAACAGGACATGATGAAAGATTGGAGAATGATACATGTAGACATGTTTCTTTGGTTCATGGTAAAATTTCCGTCTGGGCGAGTAGTGACTTGTCACAGGAATTGATGTTGGCTAATGGCTAACAAGACACGTTGGCTACACATCAGGCAGACTTTACCATACAACTTAATTAGTGTTAACATATTTTTTTATAATAATAGAAGTATCCAAACTTATTACTTCCTCCGTTTCAGGCTGTATAAAACGGAGTGCTAGAAAGTTTTACAATATAAAACGGAGGGAGTATGAAACTATGCCTTCAACAATATTTCAATATCCCCTACTACTGAAGAGCCTCACTCCGGTGCTTTCTACTCGTAGTAGAAAACGATCTGAACCATTGATCTAATTTGATTGAATGGTTCAGATCTATTTCTACTACCATCTCATCTTATGGTAGTAGCAGCGTGGATGGGCAAATTTGTTAAAAAAAACTATGTGCGGAGGGTAAACTCGTCTTCTAATAGTTACTAAACCTAACAGCGTACATGATCACGACACCGCCGCTCGTGTGCGCGCGCCTCTCTACCTGCAGCCGGACGCCGCTGCCGCATGTGTCTCCCCCCATCAGAGGCTACGCAGCAGGGCCTAGCATCTCAGTGAAACGGGATACTTTCGCCATAGGCCGTGAAGGCCCCACGGTGCACACATGAAAAACCTGAGTTGGATGGATCATTGTTGCAAACGTCTTCGATCGAATCAAATGCATGTCTATTAAATTTCACTGCTACTAATATATGAGTGTTCGATTGGAATGGTCAAAGGTATATCTACTGAATATCTGAATCTGACGATGAATAGCTCGGGCCGTGCCTTTCACTCTCCGGGGGTGTTTGTGTTGATGGAGATGGCACTGCTGGCTAGATGGGTTAGCAACTTGCGTACACTGCTCTCTGTTGCCTTTACAGGATTTTTTTGTGCTCAAGCTGTTTCTGGGACAACTAAATTCAGCAACAAATTCTTTATGTAACTTTCTTGACACACCATTAATCAAATGGTAATAAGGTAGAGTCTCGCGTCAAAAAAAAATCATCAACAAAGCGCAATCAAGAGTATATGAAACAAAATTCAAACATGGATGATTTATATTTCTATCATATTGTTTCATTCATGGCACAAATAGATCCACGTAACATTTGAAAGGCAGCAGGCATTAACCTTTAAACGCACATAACTGCAACGAAAATGGCACAATACCAAGAGCTTAACTGCTACTCTGCAATGGTGTCTCGCTGTGGCACACACTAGTTACATACATCATCACCAACAGCAGAATTCATGAAACATCAAGCACTACAATTTTTCGTCACCAACTGCACAAGTAAGCACCAGCAGTGCCAGGATTTTTCGTCACCAACAGTATAATTCAGTAGCAGCAACAGTAGTATTTTCCAGAAGCAAACTCTAGCCGGAATGGATCCAAGCGAGTCTCCGCCGCACGCGGAGGGGCCGGGATCGTCGTCGGAGCGGCCTTCGAATTGAACTGCGCACCGCTGCCCCGATTGGATGCACGCGGAACGGCGGAAGGCCACGCGTAGCCGACGCTGGAATGGATCGGTTCCATCGCCGCGATAAGTAACATGCGAGATGCAGTGCCTGCGTCAGGCCTGATGCGATCAAGCGACCGAGACACAGAAATCAGCCCCAGCCAAAATTATCCCTAATCTGTATTAGAAGATTACTAATCTACCCTTTAAAATAAACGGTCAGGATTAATTCTACTCGTAGTATAATACTATAAGTAGAAAGCACCGGAGCGTCGCCCACTACTGAAAGAGTGAGTTATCCTCCTTCCTTTCCTCAACCCCTACTTCTGCATAAAGACCTCATCTTTCTATCGTGTCTCTACATCAACTAGATGCACACAGCTATCTATGGACACAATGATTTGGATCGTGTATAAGACGATAACTTCAACACATGCATAGGAATGAAAAGTACGTATTGCTACCGTGGTTAATTACGGTTGTCCACAAGATGCTTTTCTAGGCTGTGTTTAGTTCACATCAAAATTGAAAGTTTGGTTAAAATTGAAACGATGTTATGGAAAAGTTAGAAGTTTGTATGTGTAGGAAAGTTTTGATGTGATAGAAAAATTAAAAGTTTGAAGAATTATTTTGGAACTAAACACGGCCCTAGTTTCACTCCATTCACAATTGATCGTCACATTACCAAAAGAAAAATATTTATGCTTGATCGTCGTGTAAAGTCAAAGAGCCAATAATTTCCTTTTTTATTACGTGCATGCATGGATGGATTTAAGTGCGAGAGGTTAACCCGAGGTTTGCTCTTTTTTTTTTCTGGTTTGCATGTCTATTGAAATGGTCATTTTTCTATTTTTGTTATGTTTTTACTAAAAACTTTTTTTTCATATACAAGCATTTTCATCAACTCTTCCATTCTATTTATATGATTTATCATTCATGTGTTTTAAATGAGAAACAATAAATGTCTGAAAACACTTTTAAAAAAGTGCTTCATTGCGCACACACAACACATTATAGAACATCCCATATTGAGAGCTACTGTAGCCTGCTGTGTTTGCTCAGACACATGCAGGAAGCAGCCCATCGAGAGGAGCAAAACGCAGCTAGCTAGGCCAGAGCGTGCAGCAGAGCAGCAACAAAAAAATAAAGCTAAGCTAGCCTCATCTTTTGAGGATCGGTCGTTGGAACAGGCGCAGAGACGCAGAGATTCTTCACATTGAAAACAAACATGACCAAAATTGAAAGTTTGATTAAAATTGAAACTATGTAATGAAAAAGTTGAAAAGTTTATGTATGTAGGAAAGTTTTAATGTGATGAAAAAATTAGAAGTTTAAAGAAAAAGTTTGGAACTAAACAAGGCCAAAACATGGTCGCTACTACCTTCATCAGGCATTGGCATCGTCCAGGAAACGCCAGGCGATTGCAGAACTGTCTCTTGTTTGTTGATTCTAGCAACGTGCTAGAGCTATAGCTCAAAAAGAGAAGGGAAAGTGTGAAGAAGTTGGGTGAAAATTGTAGATAATTAAGATAATTTGTCCTGAACGATTCAAATATATATATATAACTTACGAAGTGTAACACATTGCTACATTGCTATGAATCTCGAAGGATATGTGCGTGTGAATGTTACTCGTTTTCTTTACGCAAGGGGAGAAGAAACACAGGTTAATTGAATGTTGGCATCCCCTATAGTGTCAGCCACCAATAACCAAGAATAATCAAAGATTAATATTTTCATTAGTTAGTAAAAATATATTTTATTAATTAATGGTTAATTCCAAAAGCTTGAAATGTGTTTTTTATAATAAAAACATAATAACACTCTAGCTAGATTCGATGTAGACACCGGCTTGGTCGCCAGGGCCAGTTCAAGGGCCTAGGCTGGTTGTGTGATCACCAACGGCCTAAGCTGGCAGGGTCCGTCTTTATATCTGACTCTCATTTGGCCACACATTACTTTATCGTAGCTAGGGCCTCGAATGAGGTCATGTGATCTTCTCATCTTCTCATTTGTATATGTTTAGTCCGAAAATTTAGCTATAATTTTGTTTTGTTTTTTAAGCTAAATTTACTTCACGATTTTAGGTATTTATCATGTTAATAATATCCATTTTATTTGTATCACTTTAGACGACACACGGTTTACAAAAATATACATTATAACTACAAATATTTTTAGTCTTCGGAGCTTATGTTACGAAGTTCATCTAGGGTCCTCTAAAATATAGAGAGCAGGTCCTGTTAGCTGCTCATGTGCTCATAGCTGAGAAAGGTTAATACTACCTCCGTTTTATAATAGATGACACTGTTGACTTTTTCTTATATGTTTGACCATTCGTCTTATTCAAAAAATTTACATAATTATAATTTGTTTTGTTATGAGTTGTTTTATCACTTATATTATTTTAAGTGTGATTTATATCTTATACATTTGCATAAAATTTTTGAATAAAACGAATGGTCAAACATGCGAGAAAAAGTCAACGACGTTATCTATTAAAAAAGGAGGGAATATATACTAGTATCAAGTAGGGTTTTAATGTTTTATAGATTCCAATTTTCTATCCCAGAATGATGCTGGTAGTACGTCCTTGATCTGGCAGCAAGTGTAATATCCTATACATACACTTTCAAGCTCACACACCCCACAGCAATTAACCTACACGTAATATCCTTTCATACCACACAACGACATGATATCCTTTCGTGCCCACGAGTTTTTCAAGTGGCATGTTGCAGCATGGGCGCGTGTGGTGAAAAAAAAAAATGCATCCTTGCATGGCGCCGATCAGTTCAAACCTACGGTGAAAACACAAGAGAAAACATACTTGACAAATCTTGGTGTGATGGAGTTGATCTGCGCATTATTTGCAATTACCATTTAAATCCTGTCGTTTGCGAGTATTGTGTCCACTGGATATATTTATAAGAATTCGGTAAGGCCAGGATTTATAAGAATTCAGTAAGGATTTGTTACTGAATTCAGGAAGAAACATGATTTGTTACGTTCATCTATTTAAACGCGTGTTACATTTGATGGAGATATATCTGTGACGGGTGAGGTGTATGTGTGCAGTGGTGTGTGTGCGCGTGTGTGCTTGTGTGTATTCCGTGTAATGTGAAAAGAAAGAAACGGAGTACTATTATTCAGTACTCCATCCATCCCAAAATAAGTGTAGTTTTACACTATTCATGTTCAACGTTTGACCGTTCGTCTTATTTGAAAATTTATTATGATTAGTATTTTTATTGCTATTAAATGATAAAACATTAATAGTACTTTATGTGTGACTAAATATTTTTAAATTTTTCATAAATTTTTCAAATAAGATGGACGGTCAAACGTTGGACACGGATATTCACGGCTGCACTTATTTTAAGACAGAGGTAGTAAGTACTAGTCTCGGTTGATGCGCAGACGTGCAAGGTAAGCAGCGGTACGGTTAGGGATGCAAATGAGCAGTCCCACCACCCACTAAAAACCCGCTTGCTAGTTAGTTTATTTTTTATATAGCAATATTATCTTTATTTTAAAATATAAGTATTTTTATCTAAACACAGTATTCGAGATACTATTTTGAACAATAATATTTATAAATGTAAGTTATTTTAAATAAACGAAATAGTATATTATAACAGTTCGTTCAGTGGAAAATCTAGTAACATTATTCTTACATGATTGATTTTTCTATTAATAGCTAAAATTAAAAATGTTTGACTTACCATTATTTTAAAAATACTTAAAATTTGACACGGATGGAGTATAAAATTTGAAAGAAAAAAAAATTCAAAAAGTGAGATAAGCAGGTAAAAAAAAAAGACCCAGTTGCCCATCTGCAGCTCTGTACGGTGCAGGGTAAGCGGCAAAACGGAGGCCAAGGGGACGGATGAGGCTCCTAAGTAGCGGCGTTGTAACTGCGTCTGCAACTCTGTACTATGTACGACTGTACCGGCCGTTGGCAAAGAGATGGTTCACAAGGACTGGAGTACTGGACTGCTACTTGTTTGTACTCCACCCTGTAAACTGGAGGCAAGTCCTAGCTAACGCTGATCCAGGACTTAACTTTAGTATATATTTAGACACTAATTTAGTGTATTAAATATAGACTACTTACAAAAATAATTATATAAATAAAAGCTAATTTGCGAGACAAAATTTTTAAGCCTAATTAATCCATAATTAGAGAATGTTTACTGTAGCATCAAATAGTCTAATTATGGATTAATTAGGCTCAATAGATTCATCTCGCGAATCAGTCCAATATTATGGATGAGTTTTATTAATAGTCTACATTCAATATTTATAATTAGTGTCCAAACATCCGATGTGATAGGGCTTAAAAGTTTTAGTCCCATCTAAACAGGGTTCAGTAATGTACTGGAGTACGTTCAATGCTTGCGCTAATCTCTCTCCTTTATCTTTTGGTTGGACTATAATTGAGCATATGGTTACATAAGTTAAAATTTTGTAATTGCTTCTTAGCCCTTATTCGGAGATAACTATAGCTTTTTTTGAGAATCTCTAACTCTAAATAATTTGAATTCTCAACTAAACTATAAGAATCAGTTTTTATAGTCTAGTTGAGAATGAATTAGCAACCATAAGCTAGAAAATTCACCTTTTCTATATCCTCATTAGCTTCTTATAGTCACCAACTTCGTCGAAGAGGACCATTTATAGTTGTATAGGAAACGGAATGTTTATACATGTGAATGTATAACTAGTTCTATTAGTTTTAACAAAGGAATATAACCAATAGAAAGCTAAAAAGGTAAGAGGAGAAAAGTAAATGAAAAATAAACAACATAAACATATATGTCATGTTGCTTTTTTTAAAAAAAAAAGTCGAACTCGGGTGATGATCGTTTTTTACTGAAAATGAAGTTAGGAAACGAAAAACAAAAAAGCTATTAGCGCATTGAGTTTTGATTATTATAAACTTGAAAAATAGATTTATCTAATCTTTTAAAGCAATTTTTATATTAGATTTATCTAATAGATTTATCACACGAAATAAACCGTTCAACAGTTTAAAAAAACGAGCAAAGCAAAATTTAAGGTAAAATCTGTATTTAATATATAAGAAAAGAACAGGACATATGCCAAAAACCACCTCTTGTGGTCATACTCCTACATCGTTAGTGGCCACCTATTACAACGTTATAAACAGTAGGATCTCAATGCTCGTCCATTGGACCCTCCAACCAAAATAGTGGGTGTTAAAGAAGTCCCACCACAGTAGAACAGGGATTGCAAAAGGAGACAAGTTAATGGCATTGGGGATTGTGGGCCCACACATCAGCTACTGCTGCTGCATCAGCAGTACTGCAGAGGATCTGCATTTAGTTAATGGCGGTAGCTAGGTCGGCCAAGAAATGTACCACAAATATTGCACTTGTTGATCCACCCCAAGCGTAAATTAATAGCGATTGTCTCCTGCCACCAATTCAGCGAGGGCCAGTTTAATTTGGAACAAACAAATAGTCGTAGTATTAGAAAAAAAAATGTACGGTTTATTTGGAACTGAGATTCTTTTTAGTTATTTCAAGGAATTGAATCCTATGTAAATATTTCCATTGAAGCCCTATTAATTGTAGGAATGTGTTTCAAAGTTCGTATAGGATTTTCTTCATTCTTCTAACTTTTGGAGGATTCCAAACATTTTTTAATTTTTTTGGAGGATTCCAAACATTTTCTTCGAGAATCACAACATTTATCTTTATATCTCTTCTCTTTTGTCCATATTCTAATTAGTTTTTTGAAATAAAATTTCTATAATTTACCTATTCAGCCAAACATACGCACAGTTTTACCAAATTTTCCGTTTCCTTATAGGTTTTGGCTAGTCATGTATTTTCTTTTTTCCCTGTATTTTTCTAATATGTGCTCTAAAGGAGTCTGTAAAGTAAAAACTAAGGAGTTCAATATATGTATAAGAATGGTTGAAACATGAGCTATTTGGTTTTGATAGATGCTTTACCTTTGGTTTTGATTCGATGTTTTGTTTTCTATGCTAAAGTAACACTATCAGACTTAAACTATCAGACTTAAAATCTCAAGAATTGTGAACCCTCTGTTGACGCGAAAATCGTCAACACCCTCACAATTCCTTTGATAATCCCGTGATCCAAATTGGCCCGAATAATGTTATGGTAGATATATCATCGATGGCTCTATAATAGCCGTCAAAAAAATATGTGTATATTAGACGGCTAGTTTGTACCGTCAAATTAAAGACTAATCATGACGGCTAATTTTCGACCGCTAAAGAAATCGTACGGCAGCTAAAGACATTTCGTTTTCTTGTAGTGTCTATTGGTTTTTTTCCCTAATATGTGGCTGCGTGAAATGTAAGCTACTAGCACTACTACTGTACTTAATTAAAACCGTGGGTCATATGTCACTATATAACTCGATGTAGGAGCAAGTTTAATAGTGTAGCCAACTATCTTCAACTCATTTATAGCCAATCTAATAGCTCATTCATATAATAGTTATTTATAAGCATATACTACATCATTAATATATGATCACACCTCTCATACACACGTAGCATATTAGAGTCCGTGCTGTAGTTGGCTACAAATCTGTAACCGTTTTTCTTTAATCTCTTCTCTTCTCTCCTCCACGTGCCAATACAGCAGACTTGTGGCTGCTATTGTACTATCTCTTTAACAGTGGCTGTACCATACGGCCGGCTGTGTTTAATTTGGCGTGTACTAATAAACCACGACAAACGTCAGACTCTGAGAGTTCGAGCGGTTCGATCGATGCAACGTGTGGATGCAGTGCCAATGGTAGGGCCAATATTGCAATGCAAACAGCGGCTGGCAGGAGTGGGTCACCTGCATTTGCCGTGCTCAACAGGGTGGTTTTTCTGATCTGCAACAAAAGGATAAGGAGGAGTAGTAGAAAAAAGACAAGCTGATCATGGTAGATCAGCATATGCATGGCTGGCCAAGAACAGTTTATAGTAGAAATGGTGAGAAGGAGTGTGATATATGGTCAGGGGCAGATTCAACGTGGATGCAGGGGGGACTTGGATACACCCACAAAACCTATAGATACCCTCCAGAGCACCTCTTCAATTTTTTTTATCATGAATGATAAACTAAAGATCCCTATATAGCTGGAGGTTGAAGAAACTGTGCAATTGAGCCCCCTAATTTTTTTTCCTAGATCCGCCTAATATGGTCTGCATATACACAGTGCCAACCCATTGATCCCAGTTCATTGGGGCGGTGAAACATGCATGCAGTGGTGCACAGTTATTTTTTTTAAGATAATGAAACATGTACAAATTAATTACTGTGTTGGACTAAGGCTTCATGTTATTCATGATGTGCAGAGTGGTAGCTGCTACTGTCTAAACTATGCAGTCAAAACGTTAAAGGTTTGACCAAGTTTAAACGTTAAATTACCGTGTTCGTTTGGGGTTGGAAATCCTTCGCGGGCACATAAAAGAAACAACAAATTAGTATTAGCTAAAAATTTTAAAAGATAACTTTTCTATAATTTTTTTAAAAAAGTTAAAGGTTTGACCATTTTTGGTTGTGTTCGTTTTGAGGTTGGAAACCCTTCCCACAACACATGAAACGGAACGATAGGTTAGTATTAGCTTAAAAAACTTTTAAAATAGATTAATATGATTATCTTTAAAGCAACTTTCCTATTAATTTTTTTTATGATAAAATGCAACGCCAAGCAAATTAAGAAGCGTGTGCGTGGAAAAATAAGTGTGTGTTCGTAATGTGGGGTTGGGAACCCATCTCTCTGCACGGAAAACGGAGCAGTCCATTAGCATGTGATTAATTAAGTATTAGCTAAACTTTTTTTTAAAAAAATAGATTAATTTGATTTTTTTAAACAACTTTTGTATATAATTTTTTTTATAAAAGACACACCGTTTAGTAGTTTGAAAAGCGTGCACGTGGAATAGGAGAGAGAGGGGTTGGGAACCCCCTCATCCGAACACACAGCAGTAGAAGTTGAAAAGGGTGTACTGTTGAACACACCCTTAATGAATTGGAACCTCTATCCAAACCCACATGCATTATACAATAATGTATGATACATTTTTACTAAGTTTTGAATATAAGAGGAAGACCAGACCGCACCGCAAAGTAATGTTTTCACAATATCAAGTCGAAAATATTTTGCATCATAACAGCAAATATCTGGCACAGTCATTATAGGTTGGGGGCACAGTAGGTGGACCACTCGGGTTTAAATCATGATGCTCGTGAATATTAAACCGCGAATATTACACGCGTACACAATAGCATTTTCAGCCTGAGTTTACTAGGCTTGAAATATGCGGTTGAATGTTTTTTATGGGTGTATTCATGGATATGTGAGGTGCGCACACGTAGTGGTATATATACATGTGTACGTATGAGACATCTTTCATGTAATCGCACAATCATTAACTCCGAGCATATGCAGATTCAGCATTCCAATTAAATGTATATATGTTCTTGTAATAATCAAATAACATTTTTTTAATTCATTTGGATGTACAAACCAATAGAGACCATATTCACACGAGTATACGTTCTTACACACTTAAAAATACATCAAAAGTTCAAAGCCCTTCAGAGTGCAGCAGGCATATAATATCTACACATTCACCGCATATATATATCTATAGATATTAACAGCTCGTAGGGTAGCGTTTTTCTCCGATTTTACTTTTTTTTTTGTCCTCCTCTCAAAACGTGACACGTAGTTTTTTTTTCGCCTGCGGCTCCTCGGTGGGGAATCCCCAGCCAGTTCCTCCGGTTACTAGTGTATATATACACTCCTTACCTACACAAGAATATTGTCAAAGGCATCACACTCTTTAAAGAGGCATGCACATATCAACTTAACATGTGCATATGTATATATGTATATTCCTAGAATTGAGAAGTACCAAACCTCATGTACTAAAGTTCTGCTTGTTACCACACTCCCCCGGATGGAAAAGGACATCACTGTCAGTTTTGCATCCAGCACAACAGAACAAACTAAACAAGACTTTACGATTGCAACCTTAACAATCTTATCAAAATTTGGTGATTCCAAAAACTTCTTCACAAATCTATACCAAAATTTGATAGGTGTCAAACCAAGTACAACAACTTCACATTTTACCCTTTTCAATCTTTTTTAATGAACCGATACTTAGGCGGTATGAAGTTTCATTGAATAAAGCAGGAGTAAATTAAAAAACTATAATGCTGAAAGATTATAGTCAGGAAAAGGAAACAAAAACACCTCCACCACGCACTGACGTCACCTTTTTCCTACACAACCAAGGGAAGGACTAGCACTGAACCCGACCGCCACTACAACTGTACCCCCAACACTGACTCAAAACAGCTAAGCAAAGACTCCTAGACATCGCTGGAACAAGACGCTGAAGAGGGAGAGGGCGAGAGAGAAGAAAGACCCCTCTCCCTTGCGTAGACCCGCCAACTCGTCATCATCCAAGGGCTTCACACTAACTGTCCAATAGCGGTTCTGGCGATAGAGAGGCCACCTAGACGACGTCTCTAGGAAGAAAAATGACGAAGAGCGCTGCCGTCGTCCGTCAATGTTTCAGTGAGATCCAAGACAAGACTTTCACCCTATGGCCCCACTAGGAAGGGGAAGGGACGTCTCTACAATGCCCCCATTAGAGGAAATAGCGCCCAAAGCACCGTCATTGTCGCCCTAGTAAGACTAGGCTAGGCTTTCACCTACTGCCTACCCCCTAACAAACCGTATATGTTGCTCAACTCCTCCATCACCAACCATCCATTGTCAGTCATGGACTCCGCTACACCGACCCCCCCCCCAACCCCGCGCAGCTAGCATTCGGCAGCGTGACACACGCTGTCACTAGCCCACTACTACCGTTGGTGCGCTGGCGTTCCTACCGCCACTGTCAACTAGGCTGGCCTCCCTGCCACCCGCGCTGACTTCGCACTGCTGGTTGGACCAGCCTCCCTAGGCCTTGTTTAGTTCCAAACTTTTTCTTCAAACTTCTAACTTTTTCATCACATCAAACTTTTCTACACACGTAACTTCCAACTTTTCCATCACATCGTTCCAATTTCAACCAGACTTCTAATTTTAGCATGAACTAAACACACCCTTAGTATTACCCGTGCCGACCTTCCGTCGCAGTTGGCCGTGCTGGCCTCCCTACCATGTCATCGCAAGTGATGACCTCCTGCGCCAGATCTAGCCGCGTCGGCCTCCCTGTCGTCACCCACGTTTTGCTAAATTTTAATTTTTACCAAGGAATGAGAAGGTTTATGTTTTTAGCAATTAACTGAACAAGCCCTAGGTGCACAACCGCTTTCCTGCATCATTAATACACATGTGATGGCGCTTGAGAGTTGAGATGAGGTGCAGATCTGTGTAGTGACAGTCCAATCATCAATATCCTAGAGTACCATGCAGTGGTCCACTCTCACTAGTGCTAAACTCTCCTTGGAGTAACCTGCTTGGTGGTAGTCAGTGTTCCAGGCTTTCAGAGTTCAGACCACCATGCATGGGCAATCTTGTCGGGTGCACTGTGCATCGTTTCAGGAGATCACCAAATTCATCAATCTTACATGGGCAGTAAAACGGAATAGTATTGGCAGTGAAAACTTCATTATTGATTTTCAAGAAAAATCTGTGTACAAGATACCCTGACCCTTTAGCTTAATTTATTGAACACATTTCATGCATGTAACAGTTTAATTGGTCACACTTTACAGTTGCTGGGTTGCAGATTATGCTAGAAATACACTGAATTCCATGCATGTGGCCATGGAAGATAATGTCCCCTGGTCAAGGATGGTTTCTTGACTTATCACTGTCAATGCTACAGATCCTCCACTTGCTAACCTTTTCACTTTCTTAGAAGGTGTCATGCACGAACCTTTTGATTCCTTGCGTCTTTCCAACAAGAATATTGACCCTAAAAGGCATGTTAGAGAAATTCGGGGAGAACTCGGAAAATGGTACAGAGAGCTCGGTAAACCATTTCCATTAGGTAAATTTTACTACAAAACTGTGACTTTACGATTTTAGCTTCTGGACACGGCAAAAATCAATCTTTCAAAAAAATACTTTCAAAATATAGTTATTTGCTATTAGACACCATAATCACTAAAATATATATTTCTAGTAGAATAGAAGAGAGAAATAGTGTGCAAGGTAAAAATAACCTTGGACCCATCTGTCATATTCTTCCTCTTCCTCCCTACTCTCCCCACCCTTGGCCACTCCACGATACCATCACCGGCCATTCAGCTAGTGTGTCCTCTTCGTCGGCCTTCTTCTTTCTCCATCGCCATCGGGTAGTGTTTCAATGTAGATCTGGGAGCTTCGACACCAGTCAGCCCCTTCATCATCGTCAGCGCATTGTAGCATGGTGCTTGACTGCTAGTTGATCGGTGCTAGGCATGGTGAGGGAGGGGAGGGAATATGGAGAAAGAGAGAAGAGAGATGGGAGACCCCTAGCGATGGGGCCAGGTCGCATAATGGCCGACGCAAGCACGACACCACGCGACGAGGCCGAGGCTTGGCGGAGGCTGTGGCGGCGTGGTCGTGTGCGCGGAAACGCGGGCTGCTCTGTGCGACGAGGCCTAGCCAGGTGGTGGCCATCGCATGTGCAAGCGGCATTGCGTGGCGGGACCAACCAGAGACCGTGGTCACGTGGGCAGAGGCCAGTGCAGGGGGCTAAGTGCAATGGGCCCAGGGCATGTGGTAGTGGCCGGTGCGAGTATAGGCCAGGCGGGTACGGGCGGTGCAGTGCGACAGGGAGGGCGGCGTTGTGCAATAAGTCCGGGCGGAAGCCAGGCCGGCGTGGACGCTAGTGGTGCCGCACGGCAGGGGCAGGATGCGCCGTGCGATAGGGGTGAGCCAGGCCGATGTGGGTGGTTCAGTGCGACGGGGCTAGGCCTAGTCGTCGTGGGCATGTGGTCGCGAGACACTGACGCGGCGGAGGTCGGCGAAGCTTGTCCCGAAACCGCCACCGTGGTCAGAGTGCAGTGAAGGTTGGAGCCATGCCACGGCAGGGCTAGGGAGCCAGTGCCGCGTTGGGGAAGGGAGGGGAGAGGAAGAAAGAGAGAAGGTAGATGGGGGACTGACTTGTGGGGTTAGGGGTATTTCTTACCTCTCACACTATCTCTCTTATTCAACCGAAAATGTATACTTTTAATGGTTTTGGTGTCCAACGACAAATATCCATATTTCGAAAGTGTCTTTCCGGCCCCAAAGATTGACTTTTGCAGTGTTTTAATGCTAAAACTACAAAAGTCGTAGTGTTATGTAGGGAAATTTATCTTTCCATTATTATCTAAAGTGTTGCTATTTCCCCATTAATTAGTTAGCTGTATGGATGCATAGATATCTTACCAATAGTAATGTTGGTACCTACATCATGTTGGATAATAGATGAATTCTTGTGATGTTGATGAGAAAAGCTTGTGGTCCTGATGAGATGAGATGGACTACGCTAAATAGATAGATATATAAAAGCCGGGTTTTAACCTGTTTCTTAAGAAGAAAAAATGGTATTGCAGCGAAGGGTATGCGCAGAAATCACTTGATCCATTACTATTTTCTGATGCTAACCTATTAAGACTTTTTTTCCCTTTGCTCCTGATTGTAAGGTAATATGTAAGAGCAAGTTTAACGGAATAGTCAACTATAAGCTCTAAAAATTGACACATCATCTTATAACTAATCTAATAACCTACACATAAAATAATTTTATATAAATATATATTATATCATTAATAATTGGTCCACCTGTGATACACACTTGTGCTGCATCTGACTTTAAATTTAGAAGCCGCTTTTCTTCTCTCCTCTTCTCATTCTCCACGCTTTCAGCAGCTTATAGCCTTGTACATTTGTACTTGCTCTAAGCCGATTGGTCTTCACTCTTCAGTCTTCACTAATGCAGTTGATAACTAGATATTGTGTTAACCAAGCACTTACCTTACATTGGGTTACACTCCCTCTGTTTCAGATTATTTATCACTAGCATTCAATTATTTCTTCCAAATACATTGTACTTATCATTATCACGCCAAAGCATTTTTAGAGAGCATTTCATCCCTAGCTAAAGAAATAGCTAAAGAAATAGGCCATGTGGGTGTGTTGCTCAACCCTTTTGACACAAGCAGCTAGCCGAAAGGACGCGTCCTAGCCTCCTAGGCCACAAGCCCAAATAGTAAACATGCAGATACAGTAATACAAACAGTAACCATATATATCCACTCCGTATGCTTTCGAAGATCAATAATTCTGACAAAAAAAATTAGCCACGTTGTTTACCTCTTTATAATTCTTCCTTCCAGTAGTACCCATCACCTCCTTTTGGTTTTTCACCGCCAGAAAAAGAATTACATGATTTAAATAAGGCGATTGTTACAACTTACAAAGTCACAAGACAACAAACATTGGAACGAATTACAGTACGCGCGTGCTACAGATTAACCTTAAAAGCAGGCTCACTACTCACTAGGCACTAACTTCACTTGAGATAAAACTGAAAGAATGTTTGGTAGTTGTATTCTACAGAACATACAGAAGCTTAGGAGCCAAGTGAGAGGGCACCAGCCGCAAATAAAAGATTTCGCCGAGAAAACTACAACATCAAGAAAGCAGTTTCATTTAAATTGCATACAGTATAACAGCCTTAACTTATGCAACATAATGCATGGACCGAGAGATTCTCACCCGCAGAGTATAAACAGGAGTTGATTTTGTACGGAGAGTTTTGAGCATCCTCAGCCGGTTAGTTGAGCTGTAAGTATATTTTACAAACAAGAGTAAGGCAATGATTTATATGTATAAAGCATCTTTATGAGCAGTTCAAAACTAACTCACGTATCATCTGTCTTAAGGACCTTCGTGCTGGAGGCAACATCCCAGAGTTTCACAGTGCAGTCGGCTGATCCAGATGCAAGCAATGCCCCTTCACAACTACAACAGTGGCAGAACAAGTTAAATAAGAGAGCTCTGCATGACATCACAGGACAGCATATTATAACTTCTCGCTGAAAGGAATAACAAATGAACATACATAAACAGAGTCCAGGAATGTGTATACACCATTTATGGAAAGCGTCCTCCGAATAAAGGCGGCATCAAAATGCAGCCCTTAAGTAGCTTAGGAAGCAAGGCATAATACACATTTACAGGCTCATTCAAACAATAGGTTTCATAAGAAACTAATTGAAACCAACAACTGAGTGGGCTGCAAGGTTGACATGCCTATGCAATAACTCTCTGAAATATGTACTGATATTCTTAGTTATTTTCAAGAATAAAAATTCAAACCAGATATTCAAGGGGATAACAAACTGTCACTGTCAAAAGGTCTCACAAGATAGCCCTTCAAATTTCTCTCAACAAGGATAAAAGAATCGGTTAAGCCGATTCTTATATGTAAACAATGTGGATTAAAGCTATTATTTACCCGCAGCAACAAACAATGATTACCTGTAAGCAAGTGACCACACACAAGAGCTGTGTCCCCCAAGTGGTGAAACGCACCGACCAGAAGAGAGATCCCACATCATGATGGTTCCATCTTCATCTCCGGAGGCCATGTATCGCCCATCAGGAGACATAGCCAATGATAAAACCATACTCCTATGGCCAATGAACATCCGTATACATTCACCAGTTTGAACATCCCATAATCTTACAGTTTTGTCACTAGAGCCGGTGGCAATGTAGTTACAGTTAACATGCCACTGCACACACTGTCAGCCAAATATTATGTAGTAGATAAAGCTCAGTAAGAATATGCAGGCATCAGCACAAAGCATTAAAGAATAAGCATCTATCCAGCATCAAGTGCTCCAATATAAGCAAATGATTTGAACCAGAAATACACTTACATCAACATCAGAGAGATGTCCAGCCATTATCCGCAAAGGCTGGATTTTATCCATTGACCAAATTCTAGCAGTCCTGTCATGAGAAGCGCTAGCAAAATAATGACCAACTGGGCTAAACTGACAAAAGAAAAAAGCAAATGTATCAACATATATCATAGCACAATGTTTACAACAACAGAATCAGAAAACTTGGCAGTTGGGACAGTAAAAATTGATCATAAGCTTTTTAACAGGGTGCATAACCCCATAAAACTACTCCATCATGCAGAACATTGAAAATGAAAAACTGGCTAGGGATACATTACAAAAAGGGAGAGCACAAGGGGGTACACGAACCTGTCAAGGGGGTGCAGCACATAAACTTATTAAACGCTCATTTTGGTGCATGAACTTGTCTGGTGCGTGTGAACCAAGGCCAAAAGGGCATGGCAACTTATTACCAAGTTGGATGCTCATTAGGACATGGCGTGCACATGTGAGGAGGGCATGATACATGTTATATTTGCAAATAACCTTGTACTTGGTTTCCACTTTGTCCTTCCTTTGTATCCCTTGCATCCTTTATCGGTTTGCTATATGTCTTTCTTTGTACAATCAGTATGTCTTGTTCTATGTTTTACTCAGTACATGCATATGTATATGGCATAGTCCTAACATGCATGCTTACGTGGCATCCTAATCAACACTCAACTCAGCAAGATTAGCCATATTTTGCCCTTTTGACCTTGGTTCACACAAACCTCAAGTTTGTGCACCGGAACGAATGTTTTACAAGTTTGTGTATTATAATGCAACCACCTCGCAAGTTCATGTAATATATTCACACCTCATGCACCAAAATAAGCACTGATGCAATAGCAGGCAATGCATATTGATTGAACAATATAATCTGGAGGCATCCATTGCCACCTAATTTTTTATTTACATATTGA
This sequence comes from Oryza glaberrima, assembly GCF_000147395.1. Classification (NCBI taxonomy): domain Eukaryota; kingdom Viridiplantae; phylum Streptophyta; class Magnoliopsida; order Poales; family Poaceae; genus Oryza; species Oryza glaberrima. The sequence goes on along the minus strand of NC_068331.1, from coordinate 25,155,443 downwards.
AAACTGAAGGCAGTGGGATCCTTAATAAGGTCTCATTATTTAACAGCAATGGCCAACATACCAAGATGAAACAACAGACTCAAATGGCAAAAGCTTATTTTATGACATGATCTGTGTTTGAAGCTCAGAATAGTTGTACATAGTCTGTCTCAAAAGCTGCAACCAGTAATTCAAAAACTGGTTGTAATGCCTAAGAGATCAGTACACTAGCTTCCATAGATCAGCTCAATTCTGATTTAAGTTATGCGAATCACACAATCATTTTTCTTTTCAATACAAACACAAGGCGTTTAAACAGTTCATGAAAGTAAAAGCACCACAGATATGTTGCACTTGCACATGTGACACACAAAAAAAAAAGGTTAATCACATACTTGTACATCCCAAACAGGGTAGTTGTGTCCTTTGTAGCAAACAAGATTAGCATTCAACTTGGTACTCCATAGTCGAACTGTAAGGAATAAAAAATATATATGAAAACGATATGTTCAGTTGAAAAACGAAAAGGAAAACAAACTATATGAAAATAAGCAAAATGTAAGGATGTTTTACTTGTTGAGTCTGAGGATGATGACAAGAGAAAATCTCCGAATGGGCTAAATGCAGCGGAATAAACTGGTCCAGAATGACCTTGGAATAATGTATAAGGTCTTTTTCCATAATCTGATGCTGATGTGCGCTCACCCTGGGAAAGTCCATTCTCTCCTTGTGGACTAGCTGAAAATTAAAGTTTCTTCAATCAGCAAATACCACCATTATATAAAACAAAACACTCTCATGTTAGGACTTAGGGTAATTGACATGCTAAGACTATTCAAGAGTCCTGATTCCTGAACAGGTTATGGAATCAAGTATACTGCTATGTCATAACTTAGTGCACTAGTATGACAAAAAATCATTATATGTCGGTAGGTCGAGAAGACATTTTTGAATGACAGATCCACACAAGCATTAATATGGCAAAATTATTTCAGTACTTGTAAGTTGTAACATCAACTAAATGAAATGAATAAAACTATGTTGTTCTGTAAACTTAAGGCAATTATCAAAACATTTCAGCACATAATGGAAGTATTTCAGCATAACACAAGGTGGAATCAAACAACATTAAGTAGTGAAGAACAACTAACATGTTTTCGGCGGTTGGCCAATCTTTGACATATCCCAAACCTGGTGAACACAAAGTTTTACTGTTACAAAATAATACAGAAATCACATATATAAGAACAAAGTACCAAAAAGGGACAAAAAGGACTAGCCTTCACTGATGAGTCAGAGAATCCACCCACAACCAAAGAGCCGTCATGTGAAATTGATGAGCAATTTAGCCTATGTCCACAGATAATGATCAGAGAAAAGGATGCAAATTGGCAGTGTCAGATATTAAGCCACAAAGAAATTTACCCATTATGAGTATTAAGGAATGTGTAGAAGCTAACAGATGGCAATGCCAGGCTATTCAACTGTGCACGGTTTCGCAAATCCTCAAGAATTGACTGCTCGACTTCAACAGGACTGAAATAAAAGGATAAATATATCTCAGATTCTTACAACCCAAGGTTGAAATACTTCTTCCCAGATAAAAATGTAGATAGATGAGCCACCTAGAAATAAGTTGCATGACTAAGAGGATTGGATGGTCAATTTTGTTGATTTCTTGAAAAGCAAAAAAGGCAACATGCCTTTGTTCAGTGTCTTACAAAAAGTAATTTTGAAGTGTTGAAATGTACTGCAGTTAAGCAAACTGGCAAAGAGTCAGGTCCACATAATCGTCATCAACAATCTAACGAATAAAAATTGGCCGGTGGATACAATTCCACCTTCCATACTATTTGAGTTGGCTTAACCAGGTAATTTTAGAGAGAGAAAAAACTAGCAGAACAAACATTGAGCAGCATGTGTAATGAAGCATGTTGTGTTGAACAATATATGTTGGTCCATAGTGTATGTACAGGACAGCTTTGAATAAGTTCTGGCCTTGTCCTGGATTAGAAATTCATAAAGAAAACAAATGGAATAGTAGGTGCATGAATTGAAGCAAAACATGGTTAATATGGACTGGCATAAAAATGGGAAACATAATCAGAATATCACAGATAGGAAAACGCAACGGGCAAAAAAAAAAAGAAAATAAAATTAAAATTAAAACTGTCCTAAGTTGGAATGACGAATCCATTTAAAATAACTTATTATGTCCTGAAAAATCCACAGGATGGAGAATTTTAAAAACTTTAGGTAGAGACCAGGCTAGATATCAAAGTCAAACGACCAAACTAGATTTTTCCTAAGAGAGATATGAAGGGATTTAAGTGTACATCACTGGAAGTGTAAGCTCTGGTTTCACACGAGGTGCCACCGAAACTATGCTTGTTTCGGATTTATTGGTTTTCCCTGTGGCTCCTGCAATCTTATCTTTTTTGACCTTTTTAACAGAACCTCCCTGCTTTCCACCTTCCGAAGATTTTCTCTGCAGCAAAAATAAGAAGGTAAAAATATGAAGCTAAAATACTAAGAAACATCAATTTGGACTCAAAACTGGGAAGCAGAGGAACATGCAGAGTGGAGCTAAGCAATGCATATTTTCTATGGACTGCTTAAGGAAGTATAAGACAACAAGCTGCTAATAGCCTGGCCCAAACAAAAAGAAATAGATGGCTCTTCTATCAGTGGCTGAGGATATAGGTAGTAAACTTAACAAATCTTCGATACGATAAAGAGTACCTTATTGTTATCTTCGGCATCTGCATCCTTGCTTTCTGCTTCAGTTTTATCTGATTCTAAAAGTGTTTTCTCCATGCGCTCTTCAACTGAATCTTCAAGCAACTGCATACCAGAATTTAATTTTACAAAAATAAAATGCCTGAGCATAGTTAAAAGTTCAATGAAAATGATAGAATCCCATCAAATAACTGATTGGTGTGGATTGTTTCGATCTGTTGAATCCAAATCATCAACAAATAGATAGAACAGGCAATAGCGGTCAACAAGACTGATGCAGACCATACCCCCCAATGCACCTCCTTCAGATTTATTTGTTTTGCCAAATCCTTCTTTGTTCCAACTAGAGCAACAACATCCGTGTCATCAGAGATTAAAGATGGCTGACCAGGGGATACTGCCAATATTGAACAGGGATAAGTGGCACAGTAGACAAGAGAAGTGTAAACGAGAAAATGCATGACAGAAATTAGGGTATTAATCTGAATGATATTGGGGAATGTTACCGTCAAAAGTTGTGCGTTCATTTATTATTCCAAGAACCACAAGAGCTTGTGTTTTCTGGAGATACTGGAGGAGTAACTCATATGAATACTGCAACCAAATTCAATAATTGGATCACGAGATGTGTTTTTTTTTAAATAACATTGCAGCAGACAAGAAATTTGAAATTATAAAAGCTATCTGGGAGACAAAATATGAAAGCTTTATCTCAGGAAAGTCATTAAACTTTTTTATCTCAAATGGTGGAAGAACATCAAATGTGAAAACTTTTCTCAGGAAGAACATTAAACTTGATCTTGCTGTAAACTTATAACAAGGATAGTTCAAAAACGAAAAGAAAAGAAAAGGTCCACTAGTTCCAGTCAATACAAATCAAAATAATCATATTTTTATTTGACATTAGCTGCCTATCAGGATCAATGAGTAACAGTAAGTAATGACTAACTGACTAAATGGTGCCAATTTTGTGCTTGGTCTCTAACATTGCTAAGCCAATAAATTGAAAAGGGTGGTAAAAAAACAAAAACACCTGGATATATCATCAAAACAACAAATATTAAGCTGTCAAAACGTTTTGTCTTCATAAATTGGTTAAATTATTAAAAGGGTCAACTCAGAATCAAAGTTCAAAGAGATAAATGGAAATACAGCAAATTATTATGTGGATACAACCTCACATAACTTAATTCTGAATTGATTTTGCCTTAAAGATCTGGCCAGTTCCATTTCCTGAAATATACAGCATGCAGAATGATAAGCGCAGTGTATGAATCATGAGAAGATACAACCAAATAAATAAATGAAGATCTTCAATAAGAACAGAATGTTACAATGTAAGAGAACTAAAAGTGTTGACCTCCAAATGTGAAGGAGAAAGAATGCCTTCCAGTTTCTGGAGATCCCTAGAATGCATCAGTTCATGGTCTTCACGGAACGTGTGGAAAAAGGACCGAGCTGCAGGGCCCGCAAGGAAAGAAATTGCCCAGAATAAACTAAAAGAAAACATGACATGACATGACAAAGAGGGTTTATCTAATCTATCTGCCAACTAACAATACCTTCCTGTGTATGTCCCTCTGCCACTAGATCCATGAAGGAATGGATAAACACTGGGTAAAGGACACGGAGTAATTCATGCTACAAAAAAGGGATGAAAATTCAGAAACATAGTATACATATAACCAAATTTAACAACAGAAATATGCACAAATTGAAATCTAATATTAACATGTCCGTCGGAGGCAAAAATTTATTCAGTGTTTATGATATAGTACTCTGTCCCAAAATATAGCAAATTTTAGTTATGAATCTGGACAGGTACTTTAGCTTTGTAAAATGGCCCATATTGTGAATGCATGCAGAGAACACAAAGAGTTGCTAGGAAAGCACTCCATCAGAAGTTAGCATGCAGGCAATAAAGTATAATTCTAGAAGCTTTGGTTTATGACAATATAATCCTAAAAGTGTTCCATCTGAAGCTAGCATGCAAACATGAAAGTAATTATCCATAAATAACATGAAATCACTCATTAAAGAAAGACTATGTAACAAATGGACAGTTAGAAATCACTCATAATTTTAGCTAACGATGTTTGATTGTGAAGCACAATAAAATGTACTGCAAGATCAAAAGGTGAAGTCCAATCTATGTATGTGTAGCACACCTTGTACTGATCGAGAGAACTGTATGCCCATGTTCTTAGTTTACTATAACCATCATAGTATCTTGCCGGATCATTTTCCGACCTATCATTGCAGAAGATAATGCAACCAAAAGGCATTAGTCGGTAGGATTATAAGAAAAATAAACCATAGCCAGAATTATTGTGAAATAATGGATGCCACAACTATTGGAAGCTGACAAAAAAAGACAGAAAAGATGGAAGAATTACTCTCTCCAATCAAAACAAAAGGTGACGTCGCATAATACATACAGTCAAACCACATTACTTATGAACAGAGATATTGTCTAGTATATCTGGTCTTCAATATATGAAAATAGTATGACTAAATTTATCAACAAAGCATACTTCCATAATATTAAAGTTTTCTCAGTATATGACAAGAAAATTTAGTTTTAATTACTGTAATCTGGAAAAAAAGGGTTATAAAGTGGCATCTTAGTAACCCAAAAATCAGTTTAATCACTTGAGGTATTAACTACAATCTAGATATAAGTGCAGTAGAACCATCTACGGACACTACTTAACCCATTATCAAGCATAAGCTGCATACTGCCCTGAAATGTCCTTATCATCATGGGAATTACCAGTAGAGAGTTCATCGTTCAAAATTGGTGCTACTCATTGCTACGTCCACAAAGCAATTCCCAACCCTCAATCAAGCAACTTTTAGCTCTCCAAAAATGCCGCAAACTATTTCCTCGTGCGGAAAAACTCGCACCCGCAACCCAATCACGGGCACGTGTGATATGGCACCTCGATGCCCAAAAGCGAGCTGGACAAAATTGCACAAAATCCACTACCTAGGTTTCCTCGATCCGAGAGGTCCGAGTCGCAACGGGGCAGAGTTAGGGGGGCTCGCCCAGCTAGCTGGCGGAGGAGAGGAGAGGAGATTGGGAAGGGCCCGGCGGCGAGCAGGTGTACCTGGCGAGCGCGACGTCGGAGACGGAGGAGGTGGAGATGCGGTTGCGCTCCTCCTGCAGCGCGAGCTCGGTGAGGCGGAACCCCTTCCGCTGCAGGTACTGCTGCACCTTCTTCTCCATCTCCTCGTCCTCCATGGCGCCGACGCGAGGGCGAGGGAGTTCTAGGGTTTAGGGCTCTCGGATCCGTCGCGCGGGAGGGAGACGCGACGCGACTCAGAGCAGCGAGACGGGGGGAGGAGACGAAGTGGAGCGGAGGAGAGAGAGGAATCCGTCGAGGCTGCGTGCTGTCACTGTGGGCCGAGTTCAGGCCCAACTATAACCCCCATTATATCTATTTTAAGTTCACTTTAAGCCCTCAATTCTTCCTCTATATGGAATCGCATACCTTAACCGTAAAACTGGGTATAACGCCTCCCTCAACATATAAAACCACTATAAATCAACTCATTTTGGTGATTTTGAAAGCGGATAAGTTTACCGTGGTTAGACTTGCTAACTCGATGCTTGCGCCCCATGTGTCAGTTACATTCATTTCTCCTGTCCAACCTCTCCCTCTCCTCTCTTGCTCTCTCTCTCCTTGCAGGCAGCAGCGGAGGCGAGACAAGCCAAATGACGCATGTGTTATGTTCCATGTTCCTAAGTGTTGCGGCGTTCGATGGCAGCTTCGAGGCAGCGGCGAAGGTGCTCGCGTTCGTCGCTGGAGGTGACGGCCTGATGGGGTTGTCGTCGAGGTGGCGAATATAGTACTCCTGCAAAGATTTCGTCAATCGGTCAGCAAGACGATGGCCCTGATGGCTGTCATTCCTGAGGCAGTGCTGTGGCTGTAGCTAGCTGCCATGAAGGGGCAGACCCAAGCCCTGGGCAAGCTGGTCCACGGCCTAGGGCCTAGGATAAAAGGCCCAATGAGATATATGCATTTTTATAAGGAATAAGTCTATTTTGCCTCCTTTCAACCATGTAAACTTTGTGTTGGGCCAAAAATCCCATGGGGCGGTCCAGGCCTTGACCTATTTCTGGGTCCGCCCCTGCTGCCATGCAGCTATAGAAAATGCCAGCCGAACAGACCCGATGACGACGGTGTGTTAGCACACATGCGTTTCTCTTTCTACAGCTAACAACAGCAAAACAGAACACTACACATGCCTAATAGACTTATTCCTTTGAAGTCGGAATAAGTTCACTTTGGGTCCCTCTATTTGTTGCCCAGTCCGATTTTCGTCCCTTGGTCGCAAAACCAGGTATGAAGGGTCCCCCAAGTTACAAAACCGTGCAAAAGAGGTCCCTCGGCAGTATTGTGCCCGGTTTTGGTTGACGTGGCGCCTACATGACTCCTTTTGACTAGGTTATCGTCCCACGTGGCATTGACGTGGCGCTTACGTGGCAATTGGATTTCGGGAAAATAATTAAAAACCGTGGGACCCACATGTCAGCTACACAAAAAAAATTAAAAAAAGGTGGGACCCATGTGGTCCCACATGTCAGCCTCCCTCTTCTCTCTATCCCCTCTCTCTCCCCTACACGGCAAGCAGAAGGACGAGCAGCAGCGGCCAGCGGGCGGTGGACGGAGCGACGGCGACGGGCGGTGGGCGGAGGGATGGCAGGCGGCAGGCGGAGGGCAGAGCAGAGGGGCGGCGGGTGGAGGCGGAGCGATGACGGGCGGCGGGTGGCGTGACGAGAGCGCTGCGAGGGAGGAGGCGAGCTCGTCGGGGAGGCCGGTGGAAGAAGAGGCAGCGCGAGCCGGCCGACGGGAGGGAGGGAGAGGAGCGGCGGTGCGTGGGGGTCGGCGGCCGATGGGAGGGCGAAAGAGTAGCGGCGGCTCGCCGGCCTCTCCACGCTAGTCGGCATCCCCGTCTACTCCCTCTGCAATCCGGTGAAGCTCGACGGCGAGGAGCCGTGGGTAGGGCTCGACGGCGACGGGCGGAGAAAGAGGTGCACAGCGAACGGCGGCCAGCGACCGTCTCCACCCCCTAGCTGCACCTGCGAGCGAGCCCTAGTGGACGGGGAGGGGTCGGCGGTAGGGGGGAGGGCGTCGGCGGTGGTGGAGGGGCGGAGATGGCCGCATCGATGTCGAGAACGGGTGAGCGAGGCGGGGCAGCGAGTCGCCGCTCCTCTTCCGCCCTCCCGCCGCCATGGCACCGTCGCTCCGCCCACCACCGGCCACCACTCCACTTCCACCAACGGTCCCTCTGCTCCGCCCGCCGCCCGCCGTCCTTTCGCCCACCGCCCGCCACCCCTCTGCCCTCCGCCCGCCGCCCGCCAACCCCTCTGCGCCGCCGCGCTGCCCGCCACCCCCTCTGCGCCGCCGCCCTTGCACCCACCGCCCATCGCCCGCCGCCCCTCCATCCACCGCCCGCCGCCCCGCCGCCCGCCACCCCCTCTGCGCCGCCGCCCTTGCACCCACCGCCCATCGCCCGCCGCCCCTTCGCCCGCGTCACTCCGCCCGCCACCCCCTCTGCGCCGCCGCTTGCCCTTCTTGTTGTGTACGGGAGAGGGAGAAAGGGGGGATAGAGAGAAGAGGGAGGCTGACATGTGGGACCACATGGGTCCCACCTTTTTTATTATTTTTGTGTAGCTGACAGGTGGGTCCCACGGTTTTTTATTATTTTCCAAGGATCCAATTGTCACGTAAGCGCCACGTCAATGCCACGTGGGACGAGGACCTAGTCAAAGGGAGCCACGTAGGCGCCACGTCATCCAAAACCGGGCGCAATACTGCCGAGGGATCTTTTTTGCACGGTTTTGTAACTTGGGGGACCCTTTGTACCCGGTTTTGCGACCAAGGGACAAAAATCGGACCGAGCAACAAGTAGAGGGACCCAAAGTGAACTTATTCCTTTGAAGTCGGACGAAAATTTTTCGTTTTATTTCGTTCAAAAGAATTCCTTTCAAGTCCAGAACGGCCTTAGGAACTGGGCCGTTGAAATTAATGGGCCTCCGTGTTGTTCGGCCTCCCAACAATTCACGTGCTTTTGACCTGTTTGATGGGCCTCATGTTTGGGCCGGCGAAAAAATGGTGCTTGACAGGCCGAGCGAGCGGTAGCCGTCAGGCGAGCCGCCCCCCTCCGCCGCCGCCGCCGCCGCTCCACGACGCGCGCGTGCCGGCGGCCGCCGAATTTACCGGGAGGCGGCGTCAGTGCGCGCCTGCACGCGCGCGGCTGGATCCGATCGCCGAGTCTGACCCGCAACCCCCCCGGTGCGTCCATGCGCGGGTGACCACGACGGCCACCGCCGCCGCCGCACCGGACGGCTGCTTCGACCATGACCAGCAGCATCTGATCTGTTCTGCTTATTGCCGGTAATGGGATCCCATCTGATTCTGGTCTGATCTACTGCTGCTAGTGGTTTTGCCACTCGTTTTCGACGTGACGCGCATGAACTCGCGTGAGATAAAAGTATGTGTCAGTTCCGCTGATGATAAGTGATATAACCCCAGAACTCACGAAGTTCCGATTTCAATTTGATTTGGTAATTTCGAAAACAATAGCCACTACTTTGGAAGACAAAAGCTAGCAGCTGCAGCTGACCGATCCACCAAGCTAGAGTATGGCTTAAGCTTCCATTGCCATTTAATTACAGCGAATGCGATGGAAGAAGGTGGTTGTGTTCACCTGTGTGAACCAGAAAAACATCAAGTTTTTTTAAGATAATAGATATAAGTTCGATATATCTAATTATGTTCTTTCATTTTGTTCAAAACAGCAATCTATCCAATAACCTAATTAAACGAATCTGGGGCTCCCATTGGATGGCCTAATAAGCCAAAGAAAAAGCCAAAATTTGAATTTTTAAGCTTAATTTTGAGATATTTTCAACGTAGTTTCTTTTTCAACATTGGCTTTTAAGTCACAAATAACACATTTATAAAAGTTCTACCCACAAATTCATTTTTATTTCCTAATAAGCCGTTTTGGCTTATTAGGAAATAAGCCAAACGATGGGGACCTGGGATGGAAGAAGAGAATGTGTCAATTAACATCGATCGAACCAGAACTCTCTGGAATTGAATGGGCAAAAAGCTAAGCCATTTGTGTGAAATCTGTCGGTGCTCGTGGGCGGCGTGAGTTTTGACTTTGACATCGAAAAGTCACTTGCGCCAGCTTGGTCGTCGCGGTTGACCATGGCCCGTGGACCACTCGCAACGTCATCTGATCAAACTGTGGCTGGATTTTTTTTTTGTTCTTCTTTCCTTCCAGATATGTCGTCCATGCATGCGTTACATGCGTACGTGGGCTAGCTAGCGTTGACACGTGCCAAACTGATAATAGGCTGGCCGGTCCAACGTTGAAACTTGAACACATAGTGCATCAACATGGAAAACGTTGACATGGCCGCAAGAAATTAATTCAGCTCATGGAAAGAAAGGCTTTTGTAGTAGTAGTAGTAGTAATGCGAGGGAAAGTGTATTTATCCCTCGAAAGGACGTCCCTTTATCTTCGTGTGTCGTCTAAAAAATAACTACTCTTTGAAGTTCATAAATATTTAATAAGAAAGATAAGCATATCCCACTTAATGCTCATTCTGTTTTTTTTCATAGATGACACTGGTAACTTTTAGACACACGTTTGATAAATCGTTTTAATCATTTTTTTTGCAAATGTGTAATGTCGACGGGTAATACCCGTAGACCGGATATAGAGGGTATTGGGGTACATTGGTACAAGGGTCCACGTAATACGACATCAAGCAAACAAAAGACGAAGATTATACTGGTTCAGGCCCCCTAATAGGTAATAGCCCTAATTCAGTTGATGTGTGATTATATGATGGAAAACACAGGTTACAAAGGGAACAATGGAACTCGATGGATCCGGCGAGATCGTAGTCAAGTTGGTTCGACTAGATCCCCGGCGATTTGGCTCCTGCAGGCTCCGACTTTGGAGGCTGTGGGGGTTGTGTTGGCTCTGAGATTTGATGCCCTAGGTCCTCCTCAAGAGGTCCCTTTTATATCGCAGGTCAGGCGGTTTCCAAGTAGAACTCGGAGACATTAGACCCTACACGATACATTGACGACCCAGTCTTGTCCGAGTAGGACTCTTTTCGTCCGTAGACTCCGTGAAGGATTTCCTTAGTGTATGCAGAGAGTATCCGTATGCGCGTGGGCATGCCATACCGATATGTAACGTATATCGAAAGGTAAAGGGTATACCTAACCTGCAACCCTGACAGTAGCCCCCGACTTCTGCTTAAATGAACTCGTGTAACCATTCGTGACTTCTCGTGTCGAGGTTGTTGTCGTTCCCGGTGCAAGAACTGTGGAGACAGGACGTAGTCGAGAACACCATGTGAAGCTCAACGTCACGAGTGAATTTAAATTGAAGTCCAAAAAACTGCCGCGCGTAACGGGCCCAGAAATTTCCGGCGGCCATCTCTCTCCTTTCCTTGGAATTCGCACCGTCAGTAGTGCGCCTATTTAAAGGAATGTTGGGGATCCATTTTGAAGTTCGCCTATTGTGAAGAAAACGTCCCGCCCGCAAGCGTTCTTCATCTTCTCCACTCCCACAAAAAACCCTAGCTCATCGACCTCAGCCCTTTCTCCGGCGATCTCTGATTGGCGATGGATCTCGGCAAATCATCCTCCACCAGCGCGTCGCTGAAGAAGCTTCAGGAGGACGGCGCCCTTCCCGGTCGTGGAACCATGGAAAGGGAAGCAGGAGGTACTGAACCCCAGCCTGTCTTAGGTCGCATGGTTGCGATCGAGGACTACATTCTCTGCGGTTTTCTCCCTCCACCTTTCGAATTTCTTCTCTTGGTTTTGAACTTCTATGGTCTTTCTTTGCTCCATCTGAACCCCAATTCTATAGCCTTCCTTAGTATTTTTTCACATCTTTGTGAGGCCTACATTGGGGTAGAACCCTTTCTCGATCTCTTCTGCTTCTACTACGAGTTGCGTTGGATGGAATCCAACAGGGTATCTGGATGTGTTGGATTCCGACTTCGGGATGGCCTGAAGTCGCGTTATATCCCCTTCCAGTGTCCCTCCTCTCGCAACAAATGGCGGACGAGGTGGTTCTATCTTCAGATAAAAGATTCGGATCCTGTCTTCGTTGTTCCCGAGCAACAACTAGACAAGATTTCATCTTGGACCGCAAAACCCCCTTTGACCCCCTCTCTTCAGTCGTTCATCGATGTCGTCGACGATCTCCGAGTGCGAGGTTTGTCGGGGTATGAAGTCGCTGCTGACTTCATTGGTAGACGGATCCAGCCGCTCCAGGCTTGAGCCCACCCAGCCTTTGACTATTCTGGACCGGAGGACGCGACCCAGGTTTCTCCTCGGGGTATCTTTCTCGCATTTATCCTGATATGCTTATGTGCGCGTTCCTCCTAGCTTATCGAAATTTGGTTCTCGATTCATAGGTCTGAGCAGCGAAGCCGTGGGACGTCGTGTCGGTCAGGTGATGATCAGTGGCCCGACAACGGCGAGTAATGTCCCCGTTCCCCTTTGCGAGAAGAGGGGGCCGAACGCGATGACGCCATCAATGTAAGTGTACTCAGTAGTCATTCTGCATTTTTCTTCCGAGATCGCTTTGTGACTTTATAAAGCGTAAGCTCTTCCTCTGACTGACATCATCGGGCCGCTGGCGGACCATCAAGTGGCGGCGTCATTGAAAGAGAAGGTCGCCAAGGAGGCGTCCGATGCTGCTGCTGCTGCTACCACGAGTGGTGGCAATGTTCCAGCAAAGGGGAGGAAGTTCTCCTCTGTAAGCGGACATCGTCGCAAGGCATCCACCCCCTCGGTAAGCTATCCTGTTGTCTGATCATACAGCCAGAACAATTTCGCCTTACTTCGCATCAACTGTTCTCCAGGCCTCGGACGCGTCTCCCCCGCCTCCACGACAGCAGCGACTTGTGACACTTGGCGAGAAGTAAGTGGATGAGTTTACGTTTTCGTGATTTTGTTCGAGCGTTGTCTGAACCATAGCTGTCTCATAGGGCGGCGCAGGCGAAGGCGGTGCAGGACAAGTCCGGAGGGACTTCCGGCGCGTCTCCCGCTGTAGCCTCGACGGAAGTCGTGCTTGCGCCCGGGAGCCGCGAGGTGACACCAAGCGGCCCAGCCAGCGATCCCGCGGCTGGTCGTGGTCCACCGGCTGTCGTCCTCACCTGGGAGGAGCTCTAGGTCGAAATGGGGCGTCTCCTCGAAGCTGGTGCTCGCGGCATTGGTCGCGAGATTGCGGAGGCGAGGTCGGCAGCGGCATCGGCAAACGAGCACGCCGACCGGCTGGCACACGAGTTGGTGGAAGCTCGTGAAGACCTCAAGAAGATGAGGGAGTTGGTGGCCGGCAACGAGCGACAACGGCAGGGGCTCGAGCACCGCATGTCGGAGCTCGGGAAGAATTTGTCGGAAATCCGTGGCTCGTTGTGAGTCACCTATACTGGTCTGCACCAGCTCGCCGGGGAGTGCGGCATCAAGTCTACCATCCCGGCGAATCCCGATGAGTTCTCGCTGACATCTTCTCTAGTGGAGCTGGCGGCGGCGATGAAGGAGATTCCCTCCACGCATGCGGCTAGGATCGGAGAGGAGACGTCCAACGGGATCTATAGCGGGGCGTGCCACGTCCTTGCGTGTGTGAGGCTGGCACATCCTGAACTCGATCTGCGCGAGATCTTGGATCAGGGGGCGGCTAGCGGCACGCGTAAGGAGGTGATGGAAGAAGTCGGTGACCTGAGGGAATATGTTCTCCCCCTTTTTGAAGAGTAGGATCTCTTGTACTCCTTAGATATGCTGTGTAAAACTTCAATGGGTTTCAACCGCCTTTGTGCGTGTAGTCATTACCCTAGCTTTCTCTTGCATTTTGATCTTGAGTACTTTTTGTCCTTGTAGAGATGTTGATGATGAGGATGTCCAGCAGCGTGGGCAGCCTGAGTCACTGGCGATCATTCCGGCTCTTGCGTTTGAACCACATGCGTCGCCGGACAATGTAGACCAGATCTTGGCTACGAGAACAGAGATGGCGACGACTTCTTTAGGTTAATGGTCCCTTCGTCCCTTTTTGCTCCTCCGACCAGATCGGCCGTGTTCTCGAAAGAGAAGTGAAACTTGACTTAGTTGTTCCCACATTGAACAGATCTCGAGAGTGCTCTTGCTGGGCAAGATCATCGTATCCAATATTGGAAGACGAAATTTGAAGTAGCGGAACTCGAGAGAACAATGCTGGCAGTAAAGAAGGAGCAAGCTGTGGAAACGCTCTGAGGTCGTGAGGTGTGGTTCAACTCGTACTTGAAGAGTTGCTGCACGTCCATGGCCAAGGTCTGTAGAGAGCTTTGAGTACCCCGTGGGGATCCCGAGGAGTCTCGGCCGGATACATCTCGTGGCTGAATGGGGCCTGTGCTCAACTCAATAGCGTCGGCAAGCGCATCGACGAAGCCTTGAAGCAGGAGTGTTGTCGATCGAGCCGATATGCCGGTAGGCACGTGTTGGCCTGCCTACGAGATCATCGCCCGCGACTGGACATCGATTTTCTCCGTGAGGGTTTTGCTCGTTCTCAGAGGACTCCGGCGGAGATAGACCACCTGGCGAAGTCGATGGTGCCGTTGGCGGAGAAGGTCTTCCAATCTATGGACTGACGTTGGCCTTCCTGGTAGTCTTTGTACCCTGTGATAGATATCTTAGGGAAAAGTGTAATATAGCCTTAGACTTGTGTAAGAATTGTAAGGAGTATTTTGTGAAATAGAAAAGAAATCTATCTTTAGAAAATCTTTCTTACTCCGGATATCGTGTGTAAGAGTGTGTCCTCAGTTCACGACTTTAGTCAGCCGTTTGAGTCGTACACTCTCCCTAGCCCCCAGCCTTGTCGTCGGAGCAGTTTTCTCGGAGGATAAGGCTCCTGGACCTTTGACCTGCCTTGGTTGAATATTCACTGATCCTAGCCCCCAGCCATGAAGTTGGAAATTTAATTTCCGATTACACGGCTTGGTTAATACGCACGGCGAGAACTCTTACACTACCAGGTCTTACATGGACTTTCGTCTCTACAGGATCTGACAAGGCCTTATCGGCTTTGGGCGTCCCTAGCCGAAGATCTCTTAGGTTCCTCGGAGGCCTTGTCAAGACGGCGTAAAGGGACATGAGGATAGGTTTCAACGCTAGGTGTCATCTGGGTAAGGGATCATCGGGCAGGAACACTTTGATTGTAATATGGGCCTAAGAATAGGCTTTATTGATGCTGTAAGGTGTCTTACAGGTATGGATGATATTGACTCATACATAGAATTTACGTAGTTGGTCAATGTTCCAAGAATTTGTCAACTCGCGACCATCGCCGTCTGCAATTTTAAATGCGCCTGGCCGCAAGACTTGTGTGATCGTGTAAAGTCCTTCCCATTTGGGTGAGAGCTTGTTTTGCCCTGCTTGGCTTTGAACCCGTCGGAGGACGTAGTCGCCGATCGAAAGTATGCGTGCTCGGATGCGCTTCTCGTGGTAACGGCGGTGGGCCTGTTGGTAATTGGCTGCTCGGACGGCAAATTGTTCGCGATGTTCCTCGAGTAGATTCACATCGATGTTTCGCTGCTCCTCCTGATCCTCGTCGGAATACTTCTGTACTCGTGTACTTTGATGTCGTAGCTCGCTGGGGAGCATGGCCTCGGAACCGTACACGAGGAAGAAGGGTGTTTCCTTGTTAGATGTTGTCGGTGTGGTGCGTATGGCCCATAGTACTGATGGGAGTTCTTCGACCCATTTTTTGTCGTGTGACATGAGCCTGTCGTAGACGCGGGTTTTGATCCCTTGTAGTACTATGCTGTTTGCCCTCTCGACTTGTCCGTTGCTTTGAGGGTGAGAGACCGAGGCGAAGCATATCTTGACTTCCAGCCCGATGTAGTAAACCTGAAAATCGGCGCTAATGAACTGGGAGCCGTTGTCGGTTATGATGCGGTGCGGTAGTCCGTGTCTGCAAAATATCCCCTTGATGAATTTGATGGCGTTGTCGGCCTTGATTTTCCCCGTGGGTACTGCTTCGATCCACTTAGTGAATTTGTCGATCGCCACGAATAGGAACCTGTAGTCGCCCTGTCCTCGTGGGAATGGCCCGAGTATATCTAGCCCCAGCACGAGAACGGCCAAGTAAGAGGGATAGTCTGGAGCGCTTGCGCGGGTAGCTTTGTTTGTTTACTGTGGAATTGACAGACTTCACATCGCTGGACCATGTCGCATGCATCTTTGAGGGCGGTTGGCCAGAAAAACCCTTGTCGAAAAGCTTTCCCGACCAATGTCCGACCGGCGGCCTGTGACCCACAGATGCCTTCATGTATATCAAGGAGGAGGTGTCTGCCATCGTCGGACGAGACGCATTTGAGAAGTACCCCGTTTGGCGCTTTCTTGTATAGATCGTTGCCGACCATACAGTAGATTTTTGCTCTACGGGTTATTTTCTCGGCCTCGGTATCGTCCTCGGGCAACTCCTCACTATTGATGAATTTGATTAGTGGGATGCGCCAGTCATATGTGGTCTCGATATCGGCAACGGCGTGTTCTGCCTTTGTGGCCTCCGAGCTAATGTCGGGGGCGGCCGGGCTAACTTCGCCGCTAACCTCTTTTACTGATGGCTTCGTCAGGATGTCCAGAAAAGTGCCGGGCTCGAGCGGTTCTCGTCTGGACGCACGTCGTACTAGGTCATCTGGCTCGATGTTGTCCTTGCGGTAGACGTGTCGGACCTCGATCCCATCGGACTTTTTCTCTAGCTTCCTGACTTCTGCGAGATACTTGGATAACTCGGGGTTAGAGCATTTATAATCTTTGTGCACCTGGTTCGCGACTAGCTCGGAGTCCCCTTTCACGATCAGTCGCTTGACCCCAAGTGCGGCTGCAGCTCTTATCCCGGTGAGTAGTCCCTCGTATTCGGCTGTGTTATTGGTCGCCCTGAAGTTGAGGTGGATTGCGTGCTTGAATTGATCTCCGGAAGGAGACGTCAAGATAAATCATGCCCCTGCTCCTTGGCTGTTGAGTGCACCCATCGAACGCCATTGTCCAGTTTCGTTGTCAACTTGGTTGTCTGATTTGTTATCAGGCATAGTCCAATCGGCTACGAAGTCGGCGAGTACCTGGGACTTGATGGCTGTTCGTGGCACAAAGTGGACATCAAACTGGCTCAGCTCGACTACCCATTTCGCAATGCGGCCGACAGGATCTTTGTTTATCACAATTTCACCGAGCGGGAAGGAAGAGACAACTGTGACTCTGTGGGCTTGAAAGTAGTGGCGTAGCTTCCTTGATGTCATGATGACCACATAAAGCAGCTTTTGGATCTGTGGATATTTTGTCTTTGCGTCGTGGAGAGCTTTGCTGACGTAATAGACTGGTCGTTGTACTTTCTCTCTCTCGACAACAATGAAGGTGCTAACGGAATATGGCGTGGCGGCAATATAGAGGAATAATTCTTCATTAGGTTCGGGAGCAACAAGTACAGGGGGTTTGATAGGTAGCGCTTGAGTGCAACGAATGCCTCTTCGGCTTCCTGTGTCCATACAAATTTGTCTTGTTTCTTCAGCAGAGCGAAGAAAGGTTGCCCTCGTTCTCCCATCCTAGCGACGAATCTGCTCAGTGATGCCATGCATCCGGTTAGCTTTTGTACTTCCTTGAGTGTTGTGGGCGACTTCATGTTCTCGATTGCCTTGATCTTCTCGGGATTTGCTTCTATTCCTCTGCCGGAGACAAGGAATCCGAGCAACTTGCCCGACGGTACTCCGAACGTGCACTTCTCTGGATTGAGCATGCGGTGATATCGTCGGAGGTTGTCGAACGTTTCCCGCAGATCGTCAATCAGTGAGTCGCTTGTCTTGGTCTTGACAACGATGTCATCAATGTATGCCTCGACATTGTTGCCGAGCTAGTCGCTAAGTGCGCCCTGGACCGTACGCTGGAAAGTATTCCCTGCGGTTATCAGTCAGAACGGCATCTTAACATAGCAAAATACCCCGAATGGCATGATGAATGTTGTCTTCTCTTCATCCTCTTTTGCCATGCTGATTTGGTGGTAGCCAGAGTAAGCGTCGAGAAAGCTCAACAGCTCACAGCCGGCTGTTGAATCCACCAGTTGATCTATTCGAGGAAGAGGGAAGTGATCCTTGGGACACGCCTTGTTGAGGTCGGTGAAGTCGACGCATATTCTCCATTTCCCGTTGGCCTTCCGCACCATGACTGGATTGGCTAGCCACTCTGGATGAAGCCAGCTTTGAGAAGTTTGTCGACCTCTTCTCGTATGGCTTGTTTTCGGTCTGGTGCAAATCTCCGCAGTCTTTGCTTTACTGGCTTAGCATCGGGTCGCACCATGAGTTTGTACTCAATCACCTCCCTGGGGACCCCCGGCATGTCGGACGGCTGCCAAGCGAACACGTCAGCATTGTCGCGGAGGAAGGTGATGAGCGTGAGTTCCTATTTCTCGCTTAGTGTTGCCCCGATCTGACGGTCTTGTCGGGGTTGGCACTGGAGAGTGGAACGATCTTGATTGCGCCGTCCGGTTTCGGCGTCTTGTTTGTCTTGCTCACTTTCTTGGGTGGCTCAGTCGTGGCGGGTGGACTGGGCGTTTGCTCGACCATGTCGAGGCTCCGTTTGTCGCATTGCACCGCCAGCTTTGCATTCCCTTGAATAGTGATTGTTCCCTTCGGTCCCGGCATCTTGAGCACTTGATACGCGTAGTGAGATGCGGCCATAAACTTCGCAAGTGTAGTTCTCCTGATGATGGCGTTATAAGCTGTATCGAGTTCAGCGACATCAAAGGTGATCTGCTCCGTTCGGAAGTTGTTAGCTTGGCCGAAAGTCACAGGCAACGTAATCTTGCCCAATGGTTTGGACGAGGACTGGGGAGTAATTCCATGAAAGGGTTGATCGGTTGGTGTCAACTCGCTTTGCGGAATTCCCATCGCGTCCAAAGTGCTGGCGAAAAGAAGGTTGATTGAGCTGCCACCATCGATGAGAACCCGTGCGACCTGATGTTCAGAATAGTGGGTTCGACCATGATCGGATATCATCCTGGGATGACGGCAGTCTTGGGGTGGTCTTCTTCCGAGAATTCTATCTTCTGTTCAGACCACTTCATCTTGGGTGCAGCCCCCCTGCCATGTCGAACAGACTTCGCGTTCCACTTTCTTGTATTCTCGCTTTGAGGAGTACGTTGTGAAACCTCCGAAGATGTGTGAAATGTGGAGGTCAGAGTCTGGATATGCTGAGTCCAATTCCTGGGGAGCCGCTTCCAGATCCTTTTCGACCACGCGTACTCGCTTGCCTTTTTCAAATGCAATGTGCTTCTCGAGCGACTTTTTGAAAACAAGGCAATCTTCCGAAGAATGTCTGTCCGTTTTGTGTATGGGGCACCATGCTTTCTTTGCGTCGCTACCTTGTGGGTCTGGGCGCTTGGGAAGGTTCGCGTATTCTGTTGCGAGGACTTCCGCTTGAGCTTTCCTTTTACCATTTTTGCGATTTTTCTTCTTGCTTGACTCAGGTGTGTCCGTGGCTGGTTTCTTCTCTCCCCGGTCTTCGGCTTATCGTTCTTGCGTCTTAGCGCATCATCTGCGTGGGCGCATCGCTCAACAATTTCGAACAATCTCCGAGTAGTTGTGATGCGTCTTGTTGCCAACTCCTGGGTAGTATAGCGATCTCTGACGTCGGACTTGAAGGCGCGAATTACAGAAGCGTCGGTGATTTCGGGGATTGTATTTCTGCACTCGTTAAAGCGCCGAACATATTCCCTCAAGGATTCACCCGAGTTCTGTGTCAACGCGTGTAGGTCGTCTTTGATCGCGTGGCACTTGTAGGTTCCTTGGAAGTTGGCGATGAACTGCTGCCACAGATCTGCCCACGAAGAGATCGAGTAGCGCGGGAGATGCATCGGCCATGAACGTGCAGATCCTTTTAACGCAGTTGGCAAATAATTTGCCAATGTGTTGTAGTCTGCTCCGGCAGCATAGAGTACTATGGAGTAGACTTGAAGGAACTCTTCTGGGTCGGTGCTCCCATCGTACTTTCTCTATTGCTCCGGGTCGGAATCTCTCAGGCCATCGGACATCACGTAGGGAACGACTGAAAGCTCTACATCCAGCGCTGGGGACGGTGGGTTGTCGGCGATCGTGTGTCCTTCGTGGATATCTATCTAATCATGAGGAAGACGAGGATGATGACGATGACGATGGGTCGCTTGGTTCCGGTGTACGATTACGAGGATGTCGGCCTGGCTCTCGAGAATCCTGTCACCGTCTCCCATTGTTGTCTCGACGCCGGTCTCCATCATCGTCGTTATTATGGTGACGTCCTCGACCAGTATCGCCTGGCACCCGCCGTTCGCGATCATTGTGATCGTGGCGGTTGTGGCGGTTATCACGGTCTCGGTCTTCGTTTGAACGGACTCCTCGATCTTCGTTATCATGACGCCGTGAAGAGACATGACGCCGGGAACGGTTCTCGTTGTCTCGTGTCCGTCGTGCCTCTCGGCGGCAGTTGAGGTGATCGCGGAGATCGCTGGTGCCGCGGGGTGGAGGGGTGGCTCGATGAGGCGATTCCCTCCATTCAGGGTTTTCACCATTGGCATCGCCAGTTGGTGGCTGCTCTGGGTGCGCTGCGGCAGCGGCCTCTTCGAACGCGTTGCTGAGGTTGGTCACTGATTCCCGTAGTCGTTCTGTCCAATGCGCGAGATCGTCGTTCAGAACGGGATCGTAGGGGGTTTTCCTCAGTATAGCGTTGACGGCTCTGATGTGCTGGGCCGGAGTGGCCACTTGATTCTCCGCTTCTGCATTGGTGCGCGCCGACGTGCCGACATCATCGATAGCCAATACCTCCCGCAGCGCGCTCGTTGTCAATGATCCATAGTTTTTGAGGAGGCGCAAGACTGATGGTTCGTGGGGATCGATGTCGATTTGTTAACGACCAAATTTGGTAAATTCTATCACTATTGGCATCGGAGATGAAGATCAGATCGAAGTGGAATCCAAGATGAAGATCGTTGCGGAAACAGAGTAAGAATCGGCTGCAGGCCAAATCGGCTAAGGTCAGGTCGGTAGAGTTCAAGTCGAACGGGGCTAGCCGATACAGCCGATTCCGATAATATGACTCGGTGTACGTCATCGGGTTCAAGTTGATGTGCTTCAAGATGATTGCCACGCATGGATAGAGTCCTGGGAAGACAATGACGTTAACTTAGATTATGTGATATATCTACCACTCTATGAAACTTCCAGCGGCTTGATTGTCCAGATATTGTTCTTCTTTTCATACTTAATGCTGCATCAGTTGAGTTTGATCTATTAAGTCGTGCTTAGAATTGCAATCTCTAGCCTGCTTGCCGGTTGCCGATTAGGGTAGTATCGAAGTTTCAGCCGATCTTATCTGATTTAACTACTTTTATTCCATATGCTTAATCTATATGTTAAATCTGCCCTTTATGTTAAGATCTTGTCGTATCTAAGTATATTAGGCTTCTGTTTGGTATATTTTATTTGCTTTAACATCTTAATATAGAGCGGTATCGGAGTATTAGCCGATACATGCTAGATCCACTTGATCGGCTATGCCATAAATGTATATAATCCCACTATTAATATATATTTCGATCTAAGTGATTTATACTATCTCGGCAAGGCGACCGATCTATCCCAATCACTTGATTTAAGTATATATCGATATAAGGATTATATATCATTAATATTTACAACCGATCGAATAGATTTAGTTCTGATTTGCTTATTGATATTTACCGAGCGATGTACGTATGACATCGGTTTGACATAAATGATATGTCATCGGCACCTAGCCGATCGGCTATCATTTATAGGATTAATTGCGGTTTCTTTGTTCTATTTCTTGTTGATTGCAGGATCAAATCAACTGGCACGCTCATACATCCAAAGGCGAGTTTTGGACCTGCACTGGAGTTAAGCAGATCTCCCAGGCCTCGTGTTTTCTGTCAACGCGATTACCCCAACAAATCGATCTGAAGTTGGCGTCGCTCCTCGTTCCTTGTCTTTATCCCTGATAGGGATGTGTGACTGTTGGACCTTAGGAGATGGCTCCTTCATGGAGCTGAGAAAGACCTTGCAGCTTGAGAGGTCGTGATTCTTTGTCTTATGAATAGGACAATAGACATCACGAGTTGGAGAAATACGCTGAATTCCACGCTCTTTGCATGCGCGAATTTCAGCGCGGACGTTGAGAAAAACCCAGCAAGCTTGCAAAGTGTGTTTCCTGGTTTTGTGGATAGGACACCAGGACCTTGTCGCTTCGGAAGTCATCCTCGTCGGCTCGTGGTTCTTGTCAGAGTGACAAGGTTTGGCCGCCTTGGAATCCTTCTCGAGCTCGGATGTCGTTGATGTTCCGTTCTCCGCCTCGGCGGAAGGACCTTTCGACATGGAGTCGTCTTAGTTTGTAGCCACTGCGTTCTCGTTTCCGGTCATTGATGGACCGGTTGAGATCGGCATCGTGGTGTAAACCGGGAAGACGATTTCGCCGATTTGAGTCCACACTAGCATTGTTGAAGCAGGGAATCCCTGGTTGAGGTTGGTGTTGACGCTGTTGTCGACGAAGCTGGATGACATAGTAGCAGAACCTTGAGCACCAAGTCCCCCTACCTGGCGCGCCACTGTCGATGGGTGATACCCGTAGACCGGATATAGAGGGTATTGGGTACGTTGGTACAAGGGTCCACGTAATACGACATCAAGCAAACAAAAGACGAAGATTATACTGGTTCAGGCCCCCTAATAGGTAATAGCCCTAATCCAGTTGATGTGTGATTATATGATGGAAAACACAGGTTACAAAAGGAACAATGGAACTCGATGGATCCGGCGAGATCGTAGTCGAGTTGGTTAAACTAGATCCCCGGCGATTTGGCTCCTGCAGGCTCCGACTTCATAGGCTGTGGGGGTTGTGTTGGCTCTGAGATTCGATGCCCTAGGTCCTCCTTGGGAGGTCTCTTTTATATCGCAGGTCAGGTGGTTTCCAAGTAGAACTCGGAGACATCAGACCCTACACGATACATTGACGACCCAGTCTTGTCCGAGTAGGACTCTTTTCGTCCGTAGACTCCGTGAAGGATTTCCTTAGTGTATGCAGAGAGTATCCGTATGCGCGTGGGCATGCTATACCGATATGTGACGTATATCGAAAGGTAAAGGGTATACCTAACCCGCAACCCTGACACGTAAGATATAAATATGCTTAAAGTTGATAAAATAACTGACAATAAATTAAGTAATAATTATCATTTTTAATAAGATGAATGATTAGTCGTGTGTCTAAAAGTTAACGGTATCATCTAAAAAAACGAAGTTAGTTACTCACTCAACAAAACATATAAGTAAGTTTAAGTTTAACTTATAAAATTAGAAATAGATTTGACTATAAATTAGGTTAAAGTTAAATTTACTTTTTTATAGGTCGAATTTTGAAGGTTAACATATCACATACTCCCTCCGTCCCTAATATAATATATTTTGATTTGATAGGATGTGACACATCCTAGTATTATGAATCTGGACAGTACTAGGATGTGTCACATCTCACCAAAATCCCTTATATTTAGAGATGGAGAGAGTATTAAAATATTTTGATGATTTTCTACATGAAATATACAAAATGAGATAAAAAGTCCATATCCATCACCATGCCAGTTGCACAACACATGCTGCACGTACGAGGCATATATGGAAATATTTGACATGAACACACACATATGGCGCCATATTTCTAGCAACTCCGCACAATAAAGTCCATACATCTTTAATGCGGTAATTGATCAAATCCATGTCAACCCCGTCCAGGCAGCAAACGTAGGGTACGGTGCAGAGCGCCAAAATTAGTCAGGTTTGAGAAAGCTTCTCATGGTTTGACCTAACTAATTTCGCCGATCAGTTATTCGTCTTCAGTAGATTCACTCTACAATTTACCGAGACTAATTTTGACCGTGTCACAGACGAACCGAGCTACTACAGCTTTTATTAGCCAGTATATTTGAGTTGAACAGTGCCGGCCGGTAATATGGCAATATGACTCACATGTCAAAACAACGACGAGAGGCTGGAGTTTATAGCCCTTTAATGAGATAAAAGATGAGAGAGAAGAGTAGCGGACTATAGATCTGTAACCAGCTGCAGCACGGACTTTAAGACGTAGTGTGTATAACAGGTGAGACCATATATCAATAATATAGTAAGCAACTATTGTATGAACGTAGGGCATGCATGAGGGATCTTTTTCATTTTTGCGGTCGATTCTTTAAAAAAAATCTGGTGGATTACCCAATTGACACGTACTCATTCGGTTTGAGCAAATTAAGTACTACTCCATGTGGTAGAATCCTAATCAATTAAACAATTATACTTAACTAGGAATCTTAATTCTAATGATCCACACGTACCTAAACCAGGGGCAGTTGTGTTTTATTAAAATTTCTCACTGTCTGCTCAACTGAAAACGTGATAAACGGGCACGAGATTAAAGTACTACAGTAAAGTAGTATGGCGCGTGCAGCAGCTGGCATGTGGAGCACAGGTTCCACGCGCATGATCAGAGAGATTAGACAAGAATCTTCAGGTACATGTTGGTCATTTGATATGATTGGTAGTACTACTACCATGGTACTAGTTCAGCACCATTCATCGTACTGTTCGGTTGTTTAGCCCTTCCTAAAATTAAATGTAGGGTCTGTGAGTTTATAACGGTCCATATTTGCCAAGCCGGGCTCATCTTTAAGTTGTTTCTCCATTTAAGGTCGAGTGAAGAGTTTATTTGTTGTAAGCTAGAAACAACAAATTCTTCGGCTAAGACCAAGATTAAGGCCCTATTTGGAGAGTTTAAGATTTCGAGAAGCAGCTGGTTGGTAGTCAGCTTCTAAGAATCCGGAAAATATGGGTTTACCAGCTTCTGGCTTCCAGTTCATTTTCTGGATTCTACAACTACAACTTCTCAGAATCTGTACCAAAAGCTGTACTGTTTGGGGAGCTTTTGATTTTGGGACAAGCTATTGCAACTAGAAGCTCCCACAAACAAGCCCTAAGTCGGACTCAACACATAGCCATGCCGGAGGAGCCACCGCTAATTCAAGTCAAAAATTAGGGTCTGTTTGGCACAGCTCCAGCTCTAGCTCCACCCCTCCTGAAGCTGGAGTCCAGCCAAACAGTTTCTGCTCCACCAGAACTAGGAGTGGAGTTGGGTGGAGCTCTCTCACAAAATGTACTAGAGCTGTGTTTAGGCAGCTCCACAACTCCACTCTAGACTTAACTCCTGAAATTATATTTAGAAATTAGAGCTGTATCAAACATGCCCTTAGACAGTGAAGGAGGAGGTCTTGTTTTTAGATGGTATTTATTAGGTGGGTTTTTCAACAAAAATATAGGTTGTTATGGAGTAAAATCTCGAAATATGGGTGACATGGATGGTTTATACAATTTTACCAACGAATTGATTATTAGTGCTACTCTGAATCAAAAATGATATGGCGTCAGTTTGACCTATACGACCGATCGATGGTCAAAGTCGTCACAAGTCCACCAACAAACTACAACAAAAACACAAAGGAAAAAACACACACAGACGACGTACATACGCTATATGAATTCTGTAGCGACAAGTGCACGTACATTTACCAGTACGTTCCATGACTTTTTCTCTCTTATCTGTCTACGTCCGTATAAACAGAAATACCTCGAGTGATACGTACACCTTGATCGAGCTTGCATTTCACGTACGTACAGCAAGTCCGATCAGACCGATCGATTGGTCGTCGTCGCCGTCGACTTTGATTAGTTAATTCACTAAAAAAAAATGACATGTCAACTCAACGCTCGCGCGAGCTACTAACAGATGAAGCACGCATGCACACGAGCGCACAGGAGGAATAAGAAGATCGAAGCCCACGACGGCGACGGATTAACGACCGCCGGAGACGACGACGACGACGACGTCGGCGTCCGGCCGCTACTGCTGCTTAGGAAAAATAAGGCCCAACCTGAATCAGATACCGTTTTCAAAAACTCGGTTTTTTCGTTAGCATATTTTTTAAACTGCTAAACGGTAGTATTATCTTATAAAAAATTGTCGATATAAACGTTATTTTAAAATATCAAATAAATATATTTTTAAGTTTTAAGTAATCAAAGCTGCTATTGTGCTAATATTTTTTTTTTACGTGACCTTAGTTTTGGACGGATTTGAGGCTACTAACTACTTTCTCTCCTCCTCTCCTCCGTACTATTAAAAAATCAACTTCTAATTACGAATTTGATCGAGCAAGTGTAGTAAGAAGTTGGTCTTTTACGAAGGGAGATGAGGTGGGCAAGTGATGAATTCGCTTCGGAAAAGGACGGGGGACAACGATGGAGGTTCTCACCGGTCGTGTGAACGCGTGCCTAGCCAGGCAGGCACGGTCGCGGCCATTTTTTCTCACTGGACGGAGAAAATGCTAAGCAATAATTCATTATAGTCACTTGGCTAGGGGCACATGACCATGATGGTCACCAGTGGCTCGATCTGAAGCTGTGTGTGGTAGCTAGTGATTGGCTCTGTAGATCGATTATGTCATACTTTTATACTCCCTTTGTACTCATAAAGAAAGTTATTTTGGACAGCGACACGGTCCATAAAACACAACTTTAACTTCTTGTTTCTATAATAATATTTATTGAAAAGTGATATATGTATACTTTTATGAAAGTATTTTTCAAGACAAATCTATTCATATAACTTTTATATTTTTAAACTCAACAACTTGAGAGTTATTTATGATTTATATTCTCAAGGTTTTGACTTAAACATTGTCCTAAACGACTTACTTTACGAATATAGAGGGAGTACAAGCTAAAATAAACAGATTTGCTAATAATGTTCGAGACAAAAGTCAGATTAAAATTATAAATCAATGATCTTGAAAATTCGTGGTCGATGATTTTATGCCTCGTGGCTTCCTTTTCTAAGTTCAACAAAAGACTGTTCTAGTATTTGGATGTTTGGCTGAGCCTATCAACCGCGCGTAAAATAAGGTGAGTGAGTAGGTTACGATCAATTATTATAATCTTGAAAATGGATTCTTTTGATTTTTTTCAAAGAAACTTTTGGATAATTTTTTTTCATAAATTCATACCATTTAGCAATTTGAAAAACATGTTCATTGTAAACGAGGAAAAATAACCACGAATATTAGGGAATGACCTAATATCAAATAATTAGAAGGGGTGAGACTTCAAACCTAAATCGTTTAGCCCACCACCTTGTAGAGTTAGCCGGAAGACCCCTGGGCGTTTCTCATAAATGAGCAAGGGATAAGGACAATTTCATCGAGCTTACCAACGAAGGCGAGAACAATGACAGTTGGTGGCAATGCCACCACTGAAGCCGTGGAGCATGGAGACTCGGTAGATTTACCTCGTACCGTACCGTGGACTACTCATACGTACTCCTAACAGACAACTCTACGCATGTTCTAGAGGAGAGAGCGAATGTGGACCATCGAGAATAGTTCCGACGAAAATGAAGAAAATAGAGAAAATGGAATGCACCACTAAGAGAAAAGGGGATATATATGTATTTCAAAATAATGTGTATATATAATGAAGACGTGATAGAAAGATTAACTTATTTCAATTCCGATGCTAAAACAAAAATAACAAAAAAATATTGCCTTTCAAATTTTAAGCAAGGCTATGAAAAAACTTGGCTTTTAGAAGATCTGCCGCTTAGATTTTTCTGCTGATCATGGAGTCAAAGTTGGTGAAATAGCTACGACAAATCTGGTTGGCATGCAGGACCGGATCAGGAATATATATTTGCGTTGATTAATTGATCGAGTCATCCTAGCTGGATTTCGTGATCTTGATAGTCCGGGTGATACACATGTACGCCCACGGGGATTAATTTCCACGCTGAAAACGATAGTCCAACGCGAGCAACTTTCGATTAATTACCAAAGAGCTGAGCTAGCCGCCATGGTCAGGTCAAGGCATTGGAGTGTTTCTTCTTTCTTCTTTCTCTCCGTCCTTTTCCATTTCTCCTTAATTTCCACGGCACCTTCTTTGGCTGACCTTTGGTTTCATCGGTGGTGATGGTCCTAAACAAGCTAATTTACTCCAGTATAATCGTGCTGCACTTGACTCGGGAGAGCTACACGTCTTCTAGAACTTTTTGTGCATCAAAATAAGTAGGCTTAAGGCTATATTTAATTGGGACTATTTGTTAGATTATGGCTGTGGATTATTGATCTGAGTATATCAAAATTAAATATTCTTAATAAGGAAACAAATAGCTTAAAACAAATTATCTAAACAACACAATATAATAGAAGATTTTTGGGGGAAAACATAATTTTTAAAGCACGGAACAAATAACCCGTTTCAATAATTCGATAAATAAAGTAAATAGAAACCGACTTAATTTTTTTTTTAGGGGGGAACAGACTTAATTGACGAAGTGACTAGGAATTCATTACTTTTTAGGCGATTGTTCTATCTAGAACTTACATCCTCTAGAAACCAGTAACTTGATCAATTGACCAGTGATACTGCAATATATATACTCCCTCTATCCCCAAAAGACTCAATTCTTGGGTTTTCGTGTCCACATTTAACCGTTCATCTTATATAATTTTTTTTAATTACTATTTTTATTATTGTTAGATGATAAAACATGAATGATACTTTATGCATGACTTATCTTTTATTTTTTAAAAAAAATTTCAAATAAGATAGATGGTTAAACGTTAGACATAGAAACTCAGGAATTGAGTTTTTTTTTACGGAGGAAGTACGCATTATTATCGTTTTCTCTGACCTTGTCGCATTGTCAAATTAATGGTCCGGTCTTACGGAGCACTATCAGAAAAAGTACCGTTGAGTACATGAGTTACTACCCAAGAAAAACAGGTAGTATTGCACCTAGCTAAACGTACAGATGCAGGAATATACTCGTTTTACAGTTTTACTCAGACCCGCACGTGCCTAATTACTCGATTATATTGTCAAGTATGAGTGGTTAGTGGCAGGCAGATCGTAGACAAGAATGTCACCGGTGTTGAAATTGCCGGGTGAAACCATGGGCCGAAGGAACTGGGATAAAACCTTCGGCGAGAGTCTAGTAAAAACTCTAGATAGTGTAACTAGTCAACTTTTTTTTTTCGTCTCGTATTTTACGGACGAAATCTGTAATTTATTTTGTTATTAGTTTACGTCTAATATTTTAAATGTATGTCTTTATACTTTAAAAACTTTACACATATAGAACCGAACACACCCTATATTAGTATGAGTAAACTGCTAGACAGTGTACATGTAACAGGTAGAATATCGTAGTTGTTACGAAAGTGAGCGTATGTAGCTATGTTTAAGTCTGATATTTAGCACAGTTATTCATATTTATAGCTAATTGATTTGTTATTTTACATGTGATAATTTTTGAACTACTACCTTTCAATTTTTCCTTCACAATATCTTGCATCAAAATTCATGTTTATGTACTATATCCAACTTGCAGTTACACTGTTATACACTCTATTACATATCACTTACACTCCGTTACAGTTTATCAAAATTAGATTCTACAATAGTTTTTGGGACTATCTAGAGAACTGTCCAACTTTTAAATCTAACTATAGTATAATTACAATATAATTTCGTATATAAATATAATGTAACTCGTATATAAATATTAACATAATATATGTAACACTATATCTAAATTATATAGAGATGATAATGTAGTTACAGTTCAGTTACATAATAGTTACAATGGAGTTACACTGTAGTTACATTGCAACTATATTGTAACTAGGGTGTAACTGGAGTATAACTAAAATATAACTCATCTAACTTCTAAAATCCATGCAACACATCAAGTAGCAAGCATGCACGCCTTCCAGGATGGAGGTCCTGGTTTCGAGCCCCTGCAAGCGCACACGCGCCGATTTTTTTTCCAAATCTCACACGAATCACGGCGCGGATCGCACGGTCAAAAAATCGAAAACACGAATCACGACGCGGATCGCACGGTCGAAAAATCGAAAGTTTTCAGCCTCAAAAACTGTCGACAGCTAGCTAGCAAAACCGATAGTTTTTTCCTCTAGATTTATGATTTATGATAATTTATTTATTTTAAACATGTTATATCTATTGGTTGAAAATTCTGTAAGATTCAAAGTTATATACATCGAAAGTAAGTAGTCCATTATTATTTTAGTGGTAGAATGGTGGTTCGTAAATTGTAAGTTTGCATCGGAAAAGTGATTGGAATAACTGGTGATCGATGATATGTCAGCGGCGGTCGCAAAAGGATTGCACGTCAATATATTAGAAGAAATGAGTGTTTGATACACACCGCAATCAGTCAGACCGACTTATGCCAAGAAAAGAAAGACAGAACAAGGTAGAGCCACACTACCCTTCCAATAAAACTCCAAAAGTAGCAATGCCAGCTAACGACCAAATATAGTCCTCGGAGAGGATACACTCTAGAACTACTGAGACCGAAGAGAGGGTATAGTGCAGAGTCTACTTTTCTGGAGGTGAGTTATTCTGGCGATTCAAGCGAAATTACCACGAAAGAAAAGTAGAGCAGGTAGGTAAGAGCATCTCCAACAACTTTTACATCCCATTCTCTAAGCAAAATTTAGGCATTTTGAACGAAAATCGCACTCCAACAATCTCTCCATCCCACTCTCCAACTATTCGGATGGCCAAATTACTTCCCTCAATAGCAAAACTTAGCCAGCCTACTCCACTTGCCATCTGTGGGTCCCACCACCTTCCATACCCTTTTCCTCTGTTCGGGAGCAATGTGGCCAAGAAGGAGAGCCGATGGTGCAACCTCATCGGTGACCGAGGGCGTGGCAACGGCGCCGCATCGGTGGCCTCCCGCCGATGGTCGAGGCAGTGGCGCCTTGTAGTGCAAGCCGGAGAAGCATGCAGGACCACCGCCATTGTCCGTCGGTCCAGCGTCGCCGTCGCCCTTGCCGACGCGAGCAAGAGGGCCCGCGCCACCATCTGCCTGAATCCGCGCCGCCACCCGAATCCGGCTAATACTTTGCGGGCTTCCGCCAGTGACCTCTTGGGGAACAAACAAGCAAGTGGTGCCGTACGTGCAGTCGCCGCGTTCGCTCACAGCTTTCTGATTTGATTTTGATATATGCAGTTAGTTTGTGCCTAGTTTTCTGCACTGGACTACTTGGTGGGCGTGGCGGCTGGTGCACTCCTCGACGAGTGCGGCCACTCCGTCCACCACCCGACCTCGCCTCATCGCTGTGCCTGCTGGATTCCGCCCCGCCGTGCGACTCCGCCCCGCACGGATTTGGCCGGCGGCGTGGATTCGGGGCCGCACGGCCTCCGCACCCCGGGTCGTCGTCGAGGTCCCTGTTTCGGAGGTCGTCGTCGCGAGCCGCCGCCACCGCCATCGTCTACGCCATCTCCTCGAATCCACGGCGCCCGTCGTTGCCTCCACGTTGTCTCTGGTGGTGTGGAGTGGGTGGAGAGAGAGGAGGTGGGGGTGGGGGGGGGGGGGAGAGAAAAGAAAAATTAGAGAGGAGGGGTGAATAAGAAGAGTAGGGAGGCTGACATATGGAACCCACTGTCATACACTTAAAATGGATAGTGTAGATGGAGAGGCTGTTGAAGTGGGTAATGAGTTTTGACTGGCTATATGGGTGTTTGGAGAGTCTAATTTGGAGAGATTGTTGGAGATGCTTTAAGTACTACTCCCTCCGTCTTAAAATAAGTGCAGTTTTGCACTATTTATATTCAACGTTTGACCGTTTGTCTTATTTGAAATTTTTTTATGATTAGTATTTTTATTGTATTAGATGATAAAACATGAATAATACTTTATATGTGACTAAATATTTTTAAATTTTTCACAAATTTTTTAAATAAGACAAACGGCCAAATATTGGGCACGGATATCTACGGTTGTACTTATTTTGGGATGTAGGTAGTAGTATTTTTACCTGCCATAGAGGGTTGGGGGTAAATCTAAATTTACCCGTGTACGGCACGAGAATTCCATAGAGGAGGAGAATGACGGCCCCCAACCCCCATTGAGTCTCCTTTATGGAACAAAATAATAATAATGATTCCAAGCCTCACGACTCACGTCACGCGACAGGTGTACCACTCGTACCTTCTCGTTGGAGAGCTTTTTTTTTTCAAAGCTCTGGCGCACGTGACGGATGGCGGGCCGGCCGGCCGGACGGACGCCGGGACCGCACCAGCAGCAGCAACAGCAGTACTAGTTCGATTTGACGAACCGGACGACCAAAAAGAAAAGGCACCCACCCACCCACCACGCGACGCACGGCCACTCGGACAGCAGCCGCCGCCGCCGCGAGACGGCGAGAGGAGAGAGCGAGTCAAGGTCCAGGACCGACAAGTAGTAGTAGTCGCCTCGCCTCGGTGGTGTGGTGGCCGGCCATTCCGGGAAACCAACGGCCCAAGTCCCCCCACTCGCGTCGCGGCTGGCGGCAATCGGCATCGCCTTTTTTTTTTTTTCCGCTGCGACGTGACCACGCGCCCCCAGCCGCTGACGCTGCGAGCAGGGCCCCACCACCCACCTTTCGATCCGGTCTCGCGGCGACTGCGTCCGTCCTTCGTCCTGGTAGCTTTCTCTTCGACTCTTCCCCTCCTCCTGCCACGTGGAGCACGCACGTGTTCCACGAGCCAACCGCTACCTGCTCTGCTTTTGTGGGCTGGGTGCTCATTTAGGAAACTCCAAATTACGCAATCCATAAGAGTATCTCCAATACTCCTATATAGTTATATATATTTTCTTCGTTCTATAAAAAAAACAACCTTGTATCTGATATTGATATATTCTAATACTATAGATATGGGGATTTGTAGTATATATTATGATATATCTACATTCGATTCTAGGTTGATACTTTTTCATAGATAAAGTAGTCTTCAATTGATTTGGCAAACCAAATTCATTGTTCATTTCGATGGTCTCCCCATCTACCTTATCTACTTTGAGTTTATGATAGCGGCGACACTCGAGCTTGCGGGGCTAGAGGCGGCGACAACGGAGCAGAGCAGGAGGCGCATGGAGGCGGTGTTAGACGACGACGGCAGCAACGGAATACGATAATGACGAGGCGAGCAGGAGGCCACGCAACGGCGGAGTTCCGCTCGCTTTGCATCACTAGTGGGAAGAAAGAGAATAAGGCAATGGGATCTGCATGGCAAGTGAAGTAGGCTAACCAAGTTTGACAAGTGAGGGAAGGAGTTTAGATAAAGAGTGGGATGGAAAGGCCGTTGGAGGATTTTTTTTTTTTCTATAATTATTATTATTTTGGTTGGAGAGTGGGATGGGATGCTCTAACTTCCTAAAAATATCATCGAATAAGTGTCTTTTTTTCTAGAAATATCATCGCCGTTTGGTTTTCATTGATAGCCCTTCATTCTGTAAAAAAAAATTATTTTATTCCTTCGAATTACTGAAAGCTGATGAAAACTTCTGCTCTTTCGTTCAGCTTTAGAAAAAGGTAATTACAGTAAGAATATGGTAAAATTCGAAGATGTTCGGTATAAAAAAAACATTTCCGTTTCCATGTTCATATGTTTTACCATTTTTATTTTGGTTTTCAT
This sequence comes from Oryza glaberrima, assembly GCF_000147395.1. Classification (NCBI taxonomy): domain Eukaryota; kingdom Viridiplantae; phylum Streptophyta; class Magnoliopsida; order Poales; family Poaceae; genus Oryza; species Oryza glaberrima. The sequence goes on along the minus strand of NC_068331.1, from coordinate 25,122,079 downwards.
CGGTAACTATTCTCGGCCGGTAAAAATGAAAAACGAGCGTCCGATGATCAGGAATTTCCGTAAGCTTATCACCCCAGTGCCACCAACATAGTCCTACTGTAGTACTTTACCAGTCCATTTGCATGGATTCCTCTAACTAACTGCATATGCTAAACGTGAGAAATGTGAAGATAATGCTGTTGATAGATTAATTCGACCATGCATCTCATCCATGGATCACACACTAACTACTAGGACTACTGGCATCTTGCTTGCTACTACTACTAACCAAAAAGGTTCCCTCGCAACAAGGACACCACCAGAATCTGTATGCATGGCGGCCGTCGCTGGCCAGCACACAGTTTCGGCGAGGCCAGTTCACATGTGACGAAAAATGTGGCTCACAATGCAAATCTGGACAGCATCTTCCATCCCTAATTAGGGTCCTGTGTTGACTAATTAATGGTTTACTACAAATTGCAATCAGTATTTGGTCAAGACAAGAGGAGTTACAGAGTTAGTAGTACAATGCATCTTCCCCGGGGAGATTTAATGCGCAAATGAGCCTTGAATTTAAAATCTACGACTTTCTTCTAGATTCAGAATTCTGAAGTAGTAGTGCAGACCAATTTTGCCACTTTTGGTTTCGTCCAGTCGAATTCAAGAGAAGAAACCTGTTGAAACAATCCTAGTACCAGTTTCCTCCTCTGCTCCTGATCCATACCTTACCTTATTTATTTTAGTAGTTTCAACAAACTTTCAACCTACAGCCATACCAAACAAGTAACTAAAACAGTTTAAAAATGGTTTGTGGATAAAGTCCATGGCAGCCATTGACTAGTAGTAGTACAAACGCACAAACATACGCATTTGCACCCATCTTTCCACAAAGAAATGAGCAAAATTTTAAGAAAAGATCAACAAAACTGACCTGGTCTCCGTGATTTCTCTATACTCACCATCGCTGCCAAGTTGCCTAGCTTCCATCGAACATGCGATCGAGAAGAGATCAAGCCAAATTTGTTCTTGGCAACCGGCAGCCTGCACAAGAGGTCCAAGTCTCGCCTGCTTTGATCGAGTTTGATATTGGCACTACCGATTCTTTCTTTTGCTGTTCTTGTTGTCAATTGAAAGTCTCGGTGCGTGCTGGGTCCAGATCCAATGAACATTTGGAGAAATTGGGGCTAGGCAAAATCCAAATGCGAGGTTCTAACCGATTCTTTCCTTCCGTGGGAAATCTGTAATCGGATTTGCGAATCGCATGCAGCCCAGATATTCTTGACACAGTTTGAAAGTTTGCTCAAAATGATTTTGAACATGTAAGTTCTGTTCATTAGTGCTAAACTGGTCCTAGAATACAGTGTTTTCTTAATATAAAAACTTATTACACTGTACTAACATTTCTATAAAAAAAAAGAGAAGAACTTTTTCTCAGAGACAGCATCAATAAGACAAAAAAAAGTTACATGGGAAAAAGAGAAAACACAACTAAAAAGAGAAAAACACATATTACCACAATTAACTATTCTCTCTGTTCCTGAAGACATACTTCATTTTTTTTCATATTTTAAGTCGTTTTAGTTTTTTCTAATTAAACTTTTTTAAGTTTGATGAATTTTGAAGAAAAATATAGCAATGTTTTCAATATAAAACAAATATACTATCAAAATATATTTAATATTTAATGAAACTAATTTTATTTTGTAGACGTTACTAATTTTTTCTGTAAACTTAATTAAATCTTAAAAATAATGACAAATAAATGACTTGTAATATAGAACGGGAGAGTATCTTTTTTAAGCTAAGGATCGAGAGCAGAGTGAAAGTAAAATAATAGGGCCGGAGTAATAATTACCAGCTGGTTCATCCCAAAAGGTAGTAGTGAAGGAGTCAACAAAGGAATCCAAATTAGCTAGCCTAAATTCTTTCAAGGAGGGCCAAATTGTAACCCTCCTGGTTGTTGGCATGTGGTGTTTTTCCTTGACCCTGCTTGCAGATGCAACCAGCCAGCCAGAAGACTCTTCTATCCTCTTAATTTGACAGAATAATCCCAGATCTAATAAAAAACACAGTTTAATCCTCCTTATTTTCTAAAATGAAAATAGTAGTACTACTACTAATTATCATCACAAATGACATGATTGATGCTACCTTTAGTCTTTAGACCCTAATTATCCTCCACATGCTGAAATGAAAACCACACTGACATTAAAAATATAAACAATTGATGCCTTTTCCGGAGCAGAAATGGTAGTAGTACTACTAGTAGTAGTATTCTACTGTCAAGACCAAGACGGCGACAATGGCTAAGATGCTTCCTCCTCCGAGCCAGTCAGTCTCCTCTCGCCCACCTTCTTGGCTATATATTCCTCCTCGTCGTCGCCATGGCACCTTCACTAGCTCATGCGCATTTCGGCTCTCGCCTTCTTCGCCTTCTTCTCCTCCTCCTCCTGTTCTTGATTTTCAGTGTATTCAATTCATGGATTCGTGGATTGAGCAGACTTCCCTGAGCTTGGACCTCAACGTCGGCCTGCCGTCGACGGCGAGGAGATCATCGGCTCCGGCGGCGCCGATTAAGGTTCTCGTGGAGGAGAACTTCTTGTCCTTCAAGAAGGATCACGAGGTGCGTGGAGAGATTGACAGCTGCGACGACATCGATGAGAATTTGATTGGGAATATTGAAAAAAAGTTTGATTAATTAGTTGTTCGATCTTGTGTCCATCGATCCAGGTTGAGGCGCTGGAGGCGGAGCTCCGGCGAGCGAGCGAGGAGAACAAGAAGCTGACCGAGATGCTTCGGGCGGTGGTGGCCAAGTACACCGAGCTGCAGGGACAGGTCAACGACATGATGTCGGCGGCGGCGGTCAACGCCGGGAACCACCAGTCGTCGACGTCGGAGGGCGGCTCGGTGTCGCCATCGAGGAAGCGGATCCGTAGCGTCGACAGCCTCGACGACGCCGCCCACCACCGCAAGCCATCCCCTCCGTTCGTCGCCGCCGCCGCAGCCGCGGCCTACGCCTCCCCCGACCAGATGGAGTGCACGTCGGCGGCCGCCGCCGCCGCCGCGAAGCGCGTCGTCCGCGAGGACTGCAAGCCCAAGGTCTCCAAGCGCTTCGTCCACGCCGACCCCTCCGACCTCAGCCTCGTAAGCAACGAAACAATTAGATTAATCCATTGATGAGGTCTCCTCGTAATTAACCAACAATTGGTTTTGTAAAACCTTCAGGTGGTGAAGGATGGGTATCAATGGCGGAAGTACGGGCAGAAGGTGACGAAGGACAACCCGTGCCCGCGAGCCTACTTCAGGTGCTCGTTCGCGCCGGCGTGCCCGGTGAAGAAGAAGGTGCAGCGCAGCGCCGACGACAACACCGTCCTCGTCGCCACGTACGAGGGCGAGCACAACCACGCCCAGCCGCCGCACCACGACGCCGGCAGCAAGACCGCCGCCGCCGCCAAGCACTCACAGCACCAGCCGCCACCGAGCGCCGCCGCCGCCGTCGTCCGGCAGCAGCAAGAGCAGGCGGCGGCGGCCGGGCCGTCGACGGAGGTGGCGGCGAGGAAGAACCTGGCCGAGCAGATGGCGGCGACGCTGACGAGGGACCCCGGGTTCAAGGCGGCGCTCGTCACGGCGCTCTCCGGCCGGATCCTCGAGCTCTCGCCGACCAAGAACTGATCCATCGTTAGAACGCCGATGAACTTTGCTCGATTTAGCTGAGATCGATCGATCAATTTACACGGTAAAATTTTAGAGTTGATCGATTTGCATGGCTTTGATCGGAGTTAGGCTAGAGAGAGAGAGAGAGGATTAACTGTGTATATTTAGTGATTGATTTTAATTAGCTCGCTCTACACGTGCCAAGGTGGCAGTTTAAGCAAAACGTACGATAATTCGTTGCAATTTGTAATTCAGCTAGAAGATTAGTGTATTCATGGAGATCTATTCAGAGTCTCCCAGATATATATATAGAGAGAGATAGTAGCATTGATGTTATCGCATGTTGTTGCGATTGAACGAAAAATTAAGAAGCTAGCACATGCAAATACTTAAATTGGAAGAGGAGACTCTAGATATGAATGAGGACGAAATGTAATCAACATTTGCCGGATTAATTATGTAAGTGAAACCAAACTGAATCAAGATATAGTGTTCAATAATGTTTTAAATTTAGGCTTAGGCCCTCTTTGTTTAGGCTTATAAGCCAACTTATAAGTTGAAAAGTCTAAGCCAAAACAAACAAGCAGCTTTTTTATTTAACTTTTTTGAAGCCATAAGCCACTCTAACACTATTAAGCCAAAAGCTAGGTTGGAGAAGCTTTTTTGGCTTATATGAGATAGATGTATGACTCCACCACTAAACTTAGGACATTAAATCCACTGGCTTATAAATCATATAAGCCAATAAGCTGACTTAAAAGTCTAGGCCAATAAGCCTAAACCTAAACAAAGAGGGCATTAGTCTATCAATTAATTAGCTTCCGGCCATTTTGATGCATTTAAAAAATATGAAAATAATCAGCCTGTGATTAATAATTAGCCTTCAAATTCCAGTAAATTCCCAAGTGAAATGTTGGATGCATGCATGAAATTATCAAGCATAACTCTCCGGCTACATGGGTGGGATTAGGATAGGTACGATGCGGTGGCCGTTTACGTCCACGGTGGACTAGTCGACGACGAGACGAAGACCAAAAGACGGATCACACGACTACAAAAACTAGCTACAGTAATTAATTACTTGCTCGTACAGACTAATTTACGTGCTGACATGGCAGGAGGAGTGGGCCCCACGTCTGGTTGAGGCGGCGAGGGAGAGAGCCTAGTCCCGGCGTTTATTAGTCAAACACGTGCGGGCGGCGGTCCGGTCAACCGTCAACTCGTCCACGCTGGCTGCTCCTGTACTTCCATCCATGCAGCTTCGATTTTCTTTCTTTTTTTTTTTTAGGGAGCTTACGGGGTTGTTTGTTTTGCTCCCAAAGTTTGCCAAAGGTTACCACACCTCATGTTAGACAAGTTTGACCAAGTTAGCATATTGTTTGGTCATACTTGTGGCATGATTCCTTCTCATCTATTTGGACCCTACATGTCATCAACTCAACAAAGTGTGGCACAATCCAAATTTTGCTATCTAAGGTGTGGCTCACTTTTTGTAAGCCATAACTTAGACAAGTATAGCACAAAAAGTACGGTGAATGGTGGCAAACTTAGTATAGCATCTAAACAGCCCCTAGATCTCCTTGCTATCCTGCTAACGTTCGGATTTGGTTTAAACTACATAAAAAGTTTTCCAATAAGGTTTTACTTTGCACACCATTTTTTAGAAAAAAAATGCAGGTATTGTTAGCTTCAGAAATACATGGAATCTTCAAAGATGACTATATTTCTAAAACCATTTTAAAGAAAATATAAAATTTTATATCACTGTTCAAATTTTAGATCCATCGTGGATATGAAATATGGCGCTATATGTTAAGTGGGACTTGAATTTTTATCAGAAATTTCAGACCGGAGATTAAAAGAACACGAATATTATGAAATGACCTAATATCATATAATTAGAAGGGATGAGGCTTTGAATCCGAATCGTTTAGCCCACCACCTTGTGGAGCTAGCCAAAAGTCAGACCGGAGATTTAATTTCTGCTAACAAAAATAGTGGAAAGATAGGAAACAAGACAAAAATTAGCCCAAGAAGAAGGAGCCTAATTAATCCAGACAGAAATAAATCTGCAGGCCAACCTAGCTAGCTGCAGGCCCTCTTCATCGCTGTCACGAGTTGGTCTTCTCCTTGCTACTTTTACTACTACTCCCTCCGTTTTACAATATAAATTATTATAACATTTCTTATATTAATATTAATTGTTAAGGAATCTAAATAGATATATATGTCTAGATTCATTAACATCAATATGAATATAGAAAATGCTATAATGACTTACATTGTGAAACAGAGGAAGTAGCTAGTAGCTGCACGCAACCAGCCAGTGGAAACCAACGCAGTGATGAGAAGCTTCTTCTCCGATTCAGTCGTCGTCGCAGTGAGCTCGTCGCAATCCGCGGGAGATCCATCCATGCATGCATCTGTGATCTCTGTGTGGTGGACTGAATGTCTGAAACACTCAAACACACATACACTTCCGTAGTTTCGTCTGTAACTTTCAGTTCTTCTCCCCACTACTCCTGAATCCAGATATCCAGCTTGACCAAGATGGCCGTGAACGTCACATCGAACGATTGCATCCAGTCGTCCACGGATTAATTAGCTACTACTACTCGCAGTCACCAAGCTGGACGCCAAGAACGATCAATTAATCCAACAAGTCTGAAGGTTCGTGTGTGTGACAGTGACGAGCCTGGAATAATAATCTGACTGATACATCCATGCAGATTATTGGGAATTTACCAGCTTTCCTCCTCGTCGATCTTCTACTAGTAGTATCATTGCATCAGCTTGGTAAATTAGCATCAGTCAGAGAAACGACCAGATCTAGCTATCTAACGAATCAAACGGAGTGAAATAATGCATGTGCGATATAGCCTGTTTCCTTTAATCTCATATGGCTACCTTACTAGGACTAGTATAATTACCTACTTAACTTTGGTAACACTAAAACTTTGAAAGTATGTAGTATACGAGTTCGTTTGGGACACGCAGCTTAAGTCAAGGGCACACACGCATACAGCTGTAAATAAACAGTTTGCAGTGGTTAGTAACACACCTGCAAAAACTGCAATTAACCTTAGTTAATTGTAGAGCTTTGGCACTGAAGTGCTCGGAGTAGCTAGTACTTTCAGTGTATTGCTTACTCGCCAAATTTCTCTGAATTTTTTCTCGGTGACCATTGACCAACAGGGCAATATTTAAAGCATGCATGAAAGCAGATAAGGAAAAAGAGAGTTAAATTAAGGTTACCCAATCCAGAGGGCATGGAAATGGGATGACTGAAGCGACGGTTGTTTACTCCTAATTTTGGTCCGAGAATATTCTCGCATACATGCATGTAGACAGTCGGGTAGTACTGTTGAGTTTCCACACTCTGCTAGCTTAGCTTCTGCGCTTGATCTTCAGTTATTAGCTGCCAAAACTTGACAGAATTTTGTTTGGTTTGTTCTTCTGAAGAAAGAATACTGCGCAGTGACTACAGCTAGCCAAGCTACCATGCATGTGCGTAGGACTGTTTATTTTGATGTCGTTTTCAACCTTACAAAATATTAGTAAATTTATTAAAAAAGTGGCTACATTTAGTTTGCTGCTAAATTTTGATAACTATATAAGAAATCATGTCAAAACTATGCTAAAATTTTGTCAATGTCAAAATTTGGTAAGGTTGAAAATAACATCAAAGTGAACAAGCCCATATTGACTGCTACTTAATTTTATTTGGGGCCATCGGGGCAGTGTCCATGACCTTGTGAATTGTGAATGTTCGTCCACGTCGGTCTCGTTTGATTTATGTTGTTGAATGGATTATATATGTATTTAATTATATATTTATAGATAAATTTGGAATAAAGTTGACAAATAGAACATCAATTAAGTGTTCCAAGGCTGCGTTCTTCATTGCAATTTCCCAACCTCACTCTCCCGCTTACCACGTGCAGTCGTGCACGCTTCCCTATCTGCTAAACGATACGTGGTTATTTTCTATAGAAAAGCTGCTTTAAAAATTCACATTAATTCATTTTTGAAGTTTTTTAAGCTAATAATTAATTAATCACACACTAATCCATTGCTCCGTTTTCCGTATCGGAGCGAGGGTTCCCAACCCTCACCTAAGGACACAACCTAAGTACTCCCTCCGTCCCACAATATAAAGGGATTTTGAGTTTTTACTTGTAACGTTTGACCACTTATTTTATTCAATTTTTTTTAAATATAAAAAATGGAAAGTTATGCTTAAAGTATTGTGGATAATAAAGTAAGTCACAAATAAAATAATTAATAATTTCAAATTTTTTTTGAATAAGACGAGATGTCAAACGTTGCAAGCAAAAACTCAAAATCCCTTATATTATGAGACGGAGGGAGTAATACAGTAGAAGACTTATTTTGAGAAAACATACTTATGTAAGAGTTGGTCATATAATTCATTTAAGACAATAACTTAACTTTAAAATAGTTTAGGTGTTTTTTAATGATATTTTCTTTACGTTTATCCTCTACGTTAAAAAATACAAGTATTTATACCCGTTTTCTGAATATATCTGTACATCCATTCCCTCCATTCACATACATTTCTAGGAATACAAACAAACTTTTATATTTTTTAAACAGATGGAGTAGTTTTTAAACCGCCAAGGATGATAGAAGTATAAAAGCCAAGGATAACAGCATAAAAGCCGTACCCTACAATTATTTTCTGTTGCTTATGTCATTGTTTATATTCCATGAAAAATAACTCACCGTATGTATATGCCTTCTAATCGGAAAAAGAAAAAGTTTTTTCATGCTATCAGGTTAACAGCTCGTGGAAATTGAATAGGCTAGCTGTTGATTTTTACTCCCTTCTTATCATAATATAGTAAACCCAGACTGGATGCGATACATTATAATTCTACGAATCTGAATATGAGTCTATTTAAATTTTATAGTGTTAGGATGTGTTCTATCCGATTATAGATTGCTACTCCCTCGGTTTCAAAATGTTTGACACCGTTGACTTTTTAGTACATGTTTGACTGTTCGTCTTATTTAAAAAAATTTAAGTAATTATTTATTCTTTTCATATCATTTGATTCATCGTTAAATATACTTTCATGTACACATATAGTTTCACATATTTCACAAAAAAAAATTTAATAAGACGAATGGTCAAATACGCACTAAAACGTTAACGGTGTTAAACATTTCGAAACGGAGGGAGTATATTATAAGACGGAGGATCGGAGGAAGTAGTTTCTTGGCTTACTGTGTTCGTCTTTGGCCGCATGCATGCAGAAAGAACGTGTTCGCTGGTCGTTCCATCTCGCGATTCCTCCGTCCTCCGTCGTCGTCGTCGCCGCGCGATCTGCCCGTGGATTTGTTCCAAGGAATCCTGGGGGGTATTCGCGCGCGGACGTACGTGCGGCGACGTGGAGGAATGGAAGGAGGAGGGGATGGGGGTTTCGGTCGGGGTACGTGGGGGCCATGTGCTAAGAGGTTGAACACGTGAGCGTGAGTGTGTGACATGACATGCAAATTGCAATGTGATTGACATTTCTGATGGTACAGAGAGAAAATGCGGTCGTATAGGAGAATAGGCCAAGTCCAGATCGAGATTGCTAATTAACTGGCGATCGAACACCCCTAGCGCGCCCCCTCTTCTCCACGGGTTTCTTTTTTTTACCGTATTATTTTTTTATTTTAATAAATTTGTTCACCTAAAGTTGTACACCTCGAGTTTACGCATCTAAAGTTTAGAGATCCAAAGTTTATAAATCAAAAGTTTATATATCCGATTCAAATTTGAATTTGAATTCAAATATTTTTTTATATATAGTATTTCTATACATCTAAAGTTTATAGACCCAAAGTTTATAAGTCAAAAGTTTACATACCCGATTTAAATTTGAATTTGAATTCAAATATTAGTTTATAGACCCAAAGTTTATAAGTCAAAAGTTTACATACCCATTTCAAATTTTTTATATATAGTATTTCTATATATAAAATTTTTTAACTTTGTGTTTTTTATTTTTAAAAAATTTATGGTGTAGTAGGAAGAGAAGGAGAGGAGGAAGGAAGAGAGCTGTATATAGGGGGGATTGGAGGGGGGGGGGGGGGTGATCGCCTGCGCTGGTCACCCGCCCATTAGCCGGGCCCAGTCCAGATGACCCTTTATTATATCGGGCCGTCTAAAGAAGGTCTTGTTATTAGTTTACACGGCCCAACAGTTTTGGTTTGAGCCTGTTAACCGTTGGAAGGCCGAAAGGAAAGGCCTGATAAAGTTTGAGCCCAGTGACTAGTAAGGTCTTGAAAGCCCCAAATCCCAAAAGACAATTAGGCGAAAACGCTGCATATAACAGGACTACTGGAGAAGATAAAAAAAAACGTGGTTGGCAGGATTCGAACCTGCGCGGGCAGAGCCCACATGATTTCTAGTCATGCCCGATAACCACTCCGGCACGACCACCTGCCGATGCTTTCGTCTTCCATATGAAACAACTTAACGATTGTTAGTACTACTTACTTACCATTACAATGTTGAAGTCCAATTTTAAAAATTTTAGTACTAATAAATTTATTAATACTTTACTTTAAATACAATATAATTGTATGTATATATTTGTCTTACAAAATAATATAATAAACTAAAAATATATTGATTTATCATATATTATAATAATAAACATATTTAAAGATATATTTCAAAAACTATATTATTGTTTAAAATGTTAAGAATTAGGAACTGAAAGAAGTACTACTGCTAGATAAAAAGGGATAATGGCAACACAGGCACACGGCAGACAGAGGAGGAGCAAGCAACCAGCGTGTTTTATAAGATGATGGGCTATCTGATCTGGGTTTAAAATCTTGCTCCTCTAATTATTTCATATTATGTTTTTTTTTAACCAGCGTGCTTGTGTTGTGATCTTATCCGCATCTACTAAGCTCCAGCCTCCAGGTAGTCAGCAGGTCCCTGTTCTTCCTAGTTGTCACTCACGCCCACACCGGATGACGGGGGATTCCCTTCGCCCTCGTTTCGTCTCTCTTGTCGTCTCATCCGCGAAGCAAACCAACACACTCAGCTTCTTGTTGTTGTCGCATTGCTCGATCCCCTGCGCTCCGTGTGCCTCTCGTTCTCGTGGCGCAAAGCCGCAAACGAACCAAAACCAGCCCAACCGAAAAACCTCACCAACACAACAATCCTGTGCTCTGGAAAGCAGCAAGCTGGCAAACAGCAGCCTTCTATTCCCTCGGTTCTATCTATTCTTAAATAAGTTTATTTTTCAAAATAAAAAAAGAATATCTTCACTTTATTAAATCCCAACATATTATATGCTACTTCCATAAACTTCGATTCAATAATTAAAAATAATAAATTTATTAGAACAAACGTGACAAACTAACAATAAAAATATTATGGGATGAGTTAACGAGAACATAATGACTATACATACGATCCTGTCTATTCGACCTGCATATAAACTTGTTTTTTTTTAAGCTAAGCCTAGGTGAATGACAATGAGCTCCATGATTGGCTGATTCGGCATGGTCATATGTGTTCCGGATGTATATATTGTATAGTCCGATATTACTTGTTAAAGGGCAATATATCAAATATATAAGTGGGGGAACCCTCATCTTATTAGCTAATTTTTTGGGTGGTAAAGACTCTTTGCTATACTAGTACATTATATAACATAACTCTAATATAACTCTAATGATAATAAGGCAGAAAAGCTAGAGAGAATCTGGAGCGGTTGATCCATCCTGTTCGTTTGCAGCAGAAGCTTATTCCGCAGGACCGGCCGCCGGCGGTCGGCAGCTCGATCGGCAACAGCAAGACGACAACCGCGGGTAGCAGGCCATTTCGACGCCATACTGATGAGCAATGATTCGTAATACTACTAATTAATCTAGCAGCATGATACGGAGCATCAACGTTAAGTAAGATGAGCAGCATCCATCAAGAAGAAGGAAGCGTCTCCTCCACTGCCGAGTGACACCACGCTCTTGTCCTGTACCACTATCGCTACTTAATGCCTAATCCTCCTCCTGTCGTACAAGTACCACGAAACAGAATTTAAACAATAAAGACAAGTTTTTTTAAAAAAAAATTGTCTGAAGATTAATTAAGAGTTAGTGAGATGACGCAGAGAAGAGCATCAACAGTTGCCGACGGAGGAAGGAGAGGGGCGGTCAAATGGGCCGGCTTCTCATGATAACGACGATTAATTGCGTACTATTTGCGTCCTATCCAGCATTCATTCCTTCATTCGCCTCCGGGGTCCTGATTTTTATCCTGCTATTTGTTCGTGGAGCTTGAGATTTAGGCTGTGTTTAGTTCACACCATAATTATAAATTTAATTAAAATTGTAACGATGTGACGGAAAAGTTGGAAGTTTATGTGTGTAGAAAAATTTTGATGTGATAAAAAAATTCAAAGTTTCAAGAAAAATTTTGCAACTAGACACGGCTTAAAAGACAAGTTAAAGATTTTAGAGAAGTATAGTCATATGGTTGCGTCTACAGATGATTATACCTCGTAATGCTTATTACAGAAAAATAATTATAAATAAATCTTTTATACATGAATTATGGATAACTTAAAAAAATAAATTTCACAAAACTACAAATACAATAGCCGAAATATCGTAAAACCATATATATTTAAAGTGATGTATAAAAATATATAGATTTAGTAATAAATTTATCACAAAACTAGAAGTTTAAGGTTAAGTATAGTAATATTATAGATTTTATAATAAAATTACCATAAAACTATAGATTTTGGGACTTAAATCCTTATTGTTAGTATTATGTTTGAGTTATAAATGTACAATTTTTTGATTAAGTTGATACTAAACCTGTAAATTTATGATAAATTTGTTATTAAATCTGTAGTTTTGTGATACTTCACCTTAAATCTATTGGTCTATAATAAATTTCATATTAAATAGGTAGTTTTGTGATACACAATCCTAAATTTATAGTTTTGGGATAATTTAATCAAAATTGGGTAGTTTTATGAAATTTACTCTTACATAAATAAACTATAATAAAAGAAATCAAAATAATTATAAATTTAAATTTTGGCTACAGCTAACAAATCTAAGACCTGGTTTACTTCCCAAATTTTTTTTCCAAAAACATCACATCAAATATTTGGACATATATATGGAGCATAAAATATAGATTTTTAAAAAACTAATTGCATAGTTAGGGGGAAATCACGAGACGGATTTTCAAGCCTAATTAGTCCATGATTAGCCATAAGTGCTACAGTAACCCGTATGTGCTAATGACGAATTAATTTAGTTTTTTCATTCGTATCTGAAAACCCCTTCCAATATCCGGTCAAACATCCGATGTGATACTAAAAACAATTTGTTTTCGCCAACTAAGAGCATCTCCAACAGCCTCCTTATTCCCCTCACCAAGTTAAATTTTGGCAATTTTGGCTCAATTTCACCCTCCAACAGACTGGCTATCCGGATGGCCAAGCCATCTGGCTGGCCAAAGTCCTCCTCCCACTGGCCAAATTTGGCCAGCCAAAATAGCCTAGCCAATTGTGGGTCCCACGCCGACAGCATTCCTCTCCCCCTTTCTCTCTCCGCTACCGTCGTTGTCGAGATGCCATTGCTGCAGTTGAAGTCGTCGTTGCCGGACGCCGCCGCCGGCGGCGCCAGCGCCGTCACCGTCGTCAGACGTCGTTGCGCTGTCGCCAGATCCGCTGTTGCCGGGTGCCACCGTCGTCGCGCCGTCGCCAGCTGTCGTCTCCGAGGTGGCCGTTGGCGGACGCCGCCGTCGCCGCCGTCATCCGCGCAGTCGCCAGCATAGTCGCCAGCCGAGGTCACCGTCCGCTACCGTCGTCTCCGAGGTCGGCCCGAGCGGCGGCGGTGGCGGATGGCGAGAGGCGGATAGGGATGTGGTGGCGGCGCCGGCGGCGGATGGGGATGGGGCGGCGGCGGCGGAGAGGACCAACTCTCATCTGCTGCGAGCTGAGCGGAGGGGCTTGGGGAAAAGGGGGAAAAAGATGAGGAGGAAGAAATGGTTGTAGAGACTGACACGTGGGTCCCACTGTCATAGGCTTAGAATAGAGAGGATGAATGGAGAGGCTGTTGGAGTAAATAAGAGTTTGACTGGCTAAATTAGATGGAGAGTTGGCCAAATAGATATTTGGAGAGTTAGTTTTGGAGAGACTGTTGGAGATGCTCTAAACAAGCTCTAAGAGCATCTCCAACAGCATGGCTATTTTTGCTCTCCAAATATCCTATTTAGCAAATTGCCAAAAATTTAGAGAGCCAAATTTGAGTTTCACTCCAACAGTCTTTCCATTTCAATATCCAATTTAACAGTGGGTCCCATATGTCATTCTCTCTCTTCCCTTCTTTTCTTTTCTTTCTCTTCTCTTTTTCTCCCCCTCCTCTCACTCTCGATTCCCCTTCCTCCTTCTCTCCTACCGACTCCGGGAGGGAGCCGTGGTAGGCGGCGATGGGCGCGGCGACGGTGGCCGGATCAGGGCGGCGATCGGCGCGACGACGGTGGAGGGCGGTGATGCGGAGGAGGCACGGAGCGAGGGGGCGCCGGAAGGAGTCGATGCGGGGCGATGGTTGGCGGAGGCAGCCACGGCACAATGACGGCGACGGCGAGGTGGCGACCCGGCCGGACGGGGACGGAGTGAGGAGGCGGCTTCGGGGCCTGCGACCGGTGCTAGGGAGGGAGGCGGCCTCGTGGGCGGCGCTCGGCTTGGCGCGGTGGCGGCCCGGAGCAGGATGAAGTCGGCGTCGACGGCATCTTCGGTGGCCTTCGGCCAAGGGAAGACGGAGGCGGTGGGTGGCGGAGACCGGAGAGAGCAGAGCGGCGGACCAGCGGCGCTGCTGTGAGTGAAGACGAACGGCGGTGCGGCGGCGCCACCAGTTCCCCCGAGACCGATGCAAAAGGAGAAGGGGAACAGTGGTAGGGATTGCGGCGGTGGCGGCGACGGCGGTGGCGGAGGCGGCGGACGGCGGTAGGGACGGCGGCAGGCGGCAGCAGGGATGGCGCCGGCGCCAGGCCGCCAGCGGCGTGCTCACGAGTGCGGAGAGAGGAGATGGGGAAAAATGCGTGGGGCCCACGATTTGGCAAGGCAACTCTGGCTAGCTAAAGTTGGCCAGCCTGGGGAGGAGTTTAGCCAGCCGTTTAGCAAGTCTGTTGGAGCCCGTCTTTTGCTCAAAATTGCCAAAATTTAAATTGGAGAGTGAGATGACCACTCTTATGGAGATGCTCTAATGCTCGCTTTTTGCTTCTAGCTAGTGTTCATTTTCTACTGTCATAAACAGGCCTTCGCTTGGTGTGTCAGGCAAGTGATGGAGATGCCTACATGGCTCCATGTTTTCGTGGCTCCTGCTTCCACCTCGGCGCCTCCAGCGCTCGACAGTGGCAGGGGACCCCGGAAACACGACGCGTGCAGCCTCCCAGCAAGCAAGCTTGCGTGCTTTGCCAGCCATCAACTCCCATTGGCCAAACCATAATTCGCCGGATTATGGCCAACTATGTTTTTTTTTCTTTAAAACTCAGATTTTAAAACCACGGCGACATCGTAAACTTGGACAGAAAATTTCTATGCCTGGGGTCCTACCAATAGAGTCGGATGGTGGGTCATGGATGGAAATTTGGAATGGAACAGACAAACAAATCTGAAACCTCAGAATACCCAGCATTTCAAATCACCAAATTGCAACACCGGACCTACACAAAAAAAAAAATCATCAAACCTGATCCCCATCTTTTCTTCCGGGAATATAATTCCATCTCGGAAATATAAAAATCATCGATAGATATATCCTCTCTTCCATTTTTTTAAAAGAAACGATGATATCATGTGTGATTCCCTGGAGGGGGAGAGCTAATAATGGTGCCGTCCCATCTAATCGGGCTCATCGTGGCCGTCGTCGATTCGAGGATGGACGGCGGGATCGGGGGTCCAGGTCGCTGTCGGGTGGGGCCCACGGTGAGCTCGCCACGACGACCACGATCCACGCCACCCGCTCCAATTTGAAAACCCGCTTTGGCTTGGCTTCGTCTTCTCTCTGTCTCCTCTGCTTTTGCGCTGCTCGCTCGCCTCATCGGGCGCCGCGCGCGCCATGGCATCCGAGGTGGTGAGGAGGAGGAGGAGGATCGCGGACTACCTCAACGACGGCGAGGAGCTCGGGATCGAGGGGTCGCCGGCGGTGACGCCGCGGTCCCCCGCGCTCGCGGCGGCGAGGTCGCTGCTGCCGAGGTTTAGGTGGGCCCGGGCGGCGAGTAGGATTGGGAGGAAGGGGAAGGCGGAGAAGGAGGGGGGGGTGGTGGTGGAGGAGGAGATTGCGGTGGAGAAGAACGGCGAGCCCGTCGCCGCCGCCGCCGCCGCCACCGTCGCCTCTACCTCAGGTGCGCCATCGGTCGAGCTCGTCGCCGTTCGATAAATCGCAGTTTCTATTGGGTTTCTTTGGGGATTTCCTCGTCGAATCATCTCGCGTTGGCTGTTCGATTCGTTACCTGTGCGAGATTGCGATCGTATTGGCTGGATAGAGCCCTGAAATTTCGGTAGCAAAAGATAATGATACGTAGCAATCACGCGATTCTGGAGGTAATTTCAATTGATTTCTCCCCTTTTTCTTCTTTGCAATTAGTGTTCGGCAACGAGAGCCACACGAGGACTCCCGACCTCGGCGTTGGCCTGAGCCTGGTGTTCCTCCTCGCCAAGACATCCGACGAGTTCAACAAGATGGCGAAGGTTCGCGCGGAGATGGAGACGCTGCTGAGAGAGATCAAAGAGCAGGTGAGGCAGAGCAGCAGCGGAGGGGTTGGTGACGACGACGCATCGAAACCCCGCTGCAACCTCGAGTCCGCCGCGTCGAGCTGCCTCACGGACACGAACGAGAACGAGAGGGCGAGCGCGCGCATGATGGAGGATCAGGCCACCTCGTCGTCCAACCACATGGAGGAGGAGGAAGTGAGCTGCGAGAAATCAGCGGAGGAGTACGAGTGCTGCTTCCCGAGGATGGATGTGCTCGAGGAGGAGTTCCATGCCGAGCTCGATCTTCTCCAGGTTAACTATGGTTCAGATGTTCAGCTGTTCTTGCCTGAAGAACATGATGCGGAGGTATGCTTCTGTGAACAGAATGTTGCAGTGAGATTGATTTGAGCTGCGTCTAATTTGTGTTTGATTGCGATTCAGCAACCGGATGAGATCACTGAATGCCGGGAAGAATTCAATGATGATGTTGGGAGAGAAGATGAAGTAGTGGAGGACGAAGACTACGACGATGAAGCTGAATACAATGGTGTCAATGCCGTCGAGCTTGAGAGGAGGCTGCACGAGCTCCTCCATCAGAGGAACCAGGAGCGGATCGAAGAGCTGGAACTCGCGCTGAAACGCGCGGAGAAGAAGCTCGTCGAGAAGGAGATGGAGGTGTCCATGTGGAAGGACACAGCGAAGCTCGCGCTGCGACAGGACAGTAGTACTATGTTGTGGTAAGCACGTCGAATTATCGACCTTCCCCCTCCACTGGAAATCACTGCTAAAGATGTGTGTTCTTCGTGTTGCTTGCCCTGATGATTGTATCTGTTTGCTTTGTTTGTTTCTGCAGACATGGTGATTGCAAAGCTGGCATGCTTCATGTGCGCAATACTGCAATTTGTACATGATTTAGGATTATTGCTTCATGGGGCACACACGCAGACACGCTGGAGCGTGGCACTTGCGACGTATTTTTGTAGAGTTTTACGCCAGTTATAGTGAACTGTTCATACCGAAGTTTAGTGTTAGCCTTTCTTAGGTGATCTCTAAGCAAGTTTGTTGTTTCGGGTTTGGGGCAAATGCAGTTCAATTAGTCTGACTGATGTCCGGTTCTATATTTGTTTGTACCATGTGTACGTCTCTTCGTATTTGAGAATTCAGATGGCAATTTGGTTGCCTGTTTTTAGGCTTTTAGCAACATTTTGCTCATGTTACATTTTTTCCCCTCTGGTTAGTAAAGTTGGTTTACTAGAAGATCATTCCAAACCATTTTTATGAAAACTCATCCTTAATCAAAGGTGATCCAAACAACAACTAAGATAAATCGGGAACACTACCAAGTTACACTCTCCCCGCGTCGTCTACGTGCGGGTGACACGGGAAAAACCCTAGCCAACCATCGCCTGCCCTCCTCCTCATTTGCGCTGTCGCCGGAGCATGCCACCCAAAAACCGGGCGGCCTGCTAGGAAGGCAGTGGCAAGGCCATAACCCGGTGATGCTCGGTCTCTAGCGCGCGAGAAAAGAAGGGAAACTAAAACAACACGGTGCACCCCGGTGATTGAGCCCATGGGTCCGAGGGCGACGCCACTGGATCAGACCTCCCCGTGGCGGGATCCAGACACCTTGGGATGGATCTGGGCGAGCGGGGCGGTGGGGTGAAAGGGCGACATGGCTGGCGGTGGTGGGAGGCCGACGTGGTGTAGTGCGCAGTCGGCAAAGGCGAGAGGCCGATGTAGCATGGAGGTTGCAGCGGGAGCAAGCCATGCGCGACCACCCACGGGAACCAGTGCGGTGGTTCGCGTGACCGGTGGCACAACAGGGGAACTGCATGGCGCTGATGGTAGACAGATCTGCCACGACACGGGTGCGAGGCTGGACGGTGCTATGGCAAGACCAAAGGCGACAGGGGACAACAGGGCGAGGTGACGACGATGTGGACTGGCGGTCTGAGGTGGCGGTGATACGGGCAATCCGACCAAGGTGGCGGTGATATAGGCAGTCAGCCGAGGCAGCGACGACAGTGGTGCTTTAAGGTGAGCGTTGCAGGCCCCCGACGAGCTCCGATCTAGCTGACAGTCCTCTTGTGGTGACGGCACAAGATGCCCTTGTTGGGGCGGGCTAGTGTGGGGGATAGGGTATCCATTCTTCTCTCTCACCCTCTTCATATCCAACGCAACTATGTGTATGGACTTGGAGCGCGCCGAATGTTGAGCTCCTCCTTGATGGTCGGCTGGCACATTGGCTACACATCAAAGGTGTAGTTGGTGGTGGCCACTGTTTTTGGCAGATAACCTTGACACAAGAGGACAGAAAGATCACGGGTGAAAGCACAGCCCTTTGGGCTAGCAACGGCGACGACTGCAGGCATCACTTTTCCTATTTGGGAGTGTTGTTTGCTTGAAGTTCGTGTCATGTGATGGATTTATTTAGGTGAAAACCACGTCCTGTCATCTCAGAGCAGGTGGTGGGAGCACTCTGCCACATTCTTCCTGAATACGCCATTTAGAATATCCATTCCCTTTGGGATATCGTAGTTTGCTTTGATCTTCGGTGGTGGATTTTGGTCGTAGATGCGTGGTGTGACTGTGTGTTTTTTTCTTTCCTGGCCATAGCCTCTTAGGGCTGTAGACTTGTAGTCTTGTTACTGATACATCAATATGAAACATCGCACTATCCTATGCATGTTGTTTTTTTAAGAAAAAAGGAACACCGACCATTTTGATTACTTTTACTAAAGATGTTGAATATCTCTTTTCTATGCTAGACCTGATCACACAGTTCAACACGTTGTTTGTAGCGTGACTCTAACCTCACATGCAAGGCGTCTTGCATGTATTGCATGCTGGAGCGATGCGTGTGGTATCTTCAGCAAACCGTGAATTTGGGGGCAATACATTCACTTGAATATTATTGCACGTATTACTACATTGCTTCGATTTTTTTTTGTTTTATCCTATATAATGGATCGATTAAAGAAAAATGCTATACCCAAGACTATTATGTCCGACTCTTGTACGACCGTAATGCATGCAAGTGCATGCCATCGATCTAGGACCAACCCATGCTGTTGCCTCACGCCGTCATGCGCCGAGCTGTTCTACCGTTTAGTCGTATACCGGTTGAATAAATAAGTCGGACGTATGGCAAGGTTATTTATTGATTAAACCCAACATCTACATAAACCACATAAACCTTTTTCAAAATAGCGCACATGGACATGCACTACATGAATGCATTCTTTCTCCACACACGCCTGACATAGGGGGGTTTAGATCCCACTCCAAAATTTCACATGCTGTCACATCAAATATTTAACACATGCATGAAGTATTAAATATAGGCTAAAAAAAAACTAATTACACAGATTGCGACTAGTTTGAGAGGTGGATCTTTTAAGCCTAATTGCTCCATGATTTGATAATGTTGTGCTATAGTAAACATTTGCTAATGACGTATTAATTAAGCTTAATAAAATCATCTCACGGTTTACTGATGGATTCTGTAATTAGTTTTTTATTAGTACCCAAATAACCATACAACACTCTATATAATATATGGCAACATATCCTATGCACACAGGCCCTCACGTGTACACACGTGCACACCAACTAAAAAATGTCACCAAAAAATCTAGAAAAAATCATACACATATTTTCAATTGTATTACACCTAGGGTTAAAATCTTAACGTCAAATTCATTATATTTTAGCCGTAACAAAAAAAACAAAAAATCTGACAGTTTTAAGGTTGCAATTTTGTCAGAATTTTATCTTTTTTGTTATTCTCTATGTAGAATGAATTTGAAGATGCGACTTTGCACGTAGATGTAATACTATTGAAAGTATATGTATGAATTTTCCTAGAATTTTTTGTGATAATTTTTAGTTGGTGTACACGGTGTGTACATGTGAGGGCCTGTGTGCATAGGATACGCTCCCATAATATATATAATAATAGATGTGACGCGCCAACGCCGCTTATCCCCCCGTATTGTCCATCGAAGCATAGGCACACCGCACACGTGTACACTGGACGTGCACGGACAGTGTTTGGATGGGCCGAGTCGCCGAGACCGATCTTTTTTCCTTCCCCATTTATTTCCCTCCATCGATCTCCCCATCTCCATCCCCATTCCCCACCGCCGAACTCGGCCCGTTCTCTCAAAAAAAAAAAAGAAAAAAAACTCGGCTGGGTTCTTCTCAGTTCTCTCCTCTCCTCTCGTCTCGTCCTCCGCCTCTAGCGAGAACTGAGACGGTGAAGGGGTGGATACTGGAGACTGGAAAATCCATGAATCCATCCAGAGTCGGATTGGTTTCTCGCTCTTTCCCTCCCTCCTGATCTTATTCCAAACCATTCAGTTTTTGTTGCGATTTTGCTGCTTGGGTGGTGGTGGAGCAATGGAAGGGTTTCTGCATCGCCGGAAACCAACCACGACGATGACGACGAGGAGGAGGAGGAGGAAGATGCCGTTGCTTCCGGCGAGTCTCCCGAGCAGCGGCGGCCGCCTCGGATCTCCGCCATCCCCCCCGCCGAGCTGCGCCTCGCCGGCGTTGGCACGGAGGCCACCGCTTCGGCAGCCGCCGATGCCGCGGGCGCATGCGGCGGCGGGGGATGGGGGACCCCGTGCGTCGGCTTCCTGCTCGGGGGCTTGGCCCGGGCAACGAAATCTGACCGCCATTGATGGTTTTCCCCCACCATTTGGTCGCCATTTTACTGTACATTGCCTGCGCCGATCTCCATCCATCCCGCGAGCATCCTCGCTCGCTGGCCAGTATCTGTACTTTGTCTGGAATTTGCTTGCGTTAACCCTAGCTTCTCTTCTAGATCTGGAAACTGCCTTTTGTCACATTTTATTTCCCCCAAAATGTGGGGGTTCAAGTTCAGCTGAACCCCATGCTCAGCGAGTCGCGAGGCGATTGCAACATCGGCCATTTCATCTCCGCTAGCGGTGGCTGATGATGGCATTCGCTCCAAAAAACCGCGGCTCGTTTGAAGAGTTGCAAATAGTTTACACCCCTGGATCTAAACACACCCTGAATTCCCCGTGGCGATGAGGAATGAGGCCGGTTTAGCTCCGGGCGCCTCTCCTGATCGGTGGCGGCCGCCTCGGATTTCTGCTTTTCGGGGGCCAATCCCCAGCCGCCTCGCGCACGCTGTGCGGCATTGGTCTGGAGGCCACTGCTTTGGCAGCTGCCGATGTCGCGGTGCCTGCGGCGGTGGAGGATGGGGACCGTGCGTGGCGGTATCCGCGTTGGCTTCCTGCCCAGGGTTGGCCGAGCAACGCAAAATCTGAGCTGCAATTGTTGGATTTTTCACTAGCCCGTGCGTTGCAATGGAAAAAAAACAAATTGAGTTTCTAGCTTATTTAGTATAAGCACAGCAATACTTCTATGATGATTTTCCTTATTGAACAAGTAGGTGATTTCGAAATTCAAAAGAACCAACAGTGAAATGGAAAGGGCTCTTTGGAGGGTGGCGTGATAATATTGTGGGTAAACATTTTAAGTAGGATTGATTTAGTCGCCATTTTGTTGCACATTGCTACCCCTCTTTCTCCTCCCTCTCTTTCTCCGCGCGCTTGCGTGAGAGAGAAAGCTGGTACTACTTACTCTGCTTAGAGCAAGTTTAATAGTATAGCTAACTACTACTCCCTCCGTTTCACAATGTAAGTCATTTTAGTATTTCCCACATTCATATTGATGTTGATGAATCTAGACATATATATCTATCTAGATTCATTAACATCAATATGCATGTGGGAAATACTAAAATGACTTACATTGTGAAACGGAGGAAGTACTATCTTCAAGGGTGTGTGTTTTGAGCTCGAGCTGAGCTTTGACTGCCGTACTTCCAAGTTCCAACCGGTCTCTGCATCAGTTCCCCAACTGTATGGTGCTGCCTCTGCTGCTCCATTGCCTTGGATTCGTAGCAGCCAAGGCTGGGAACCTTCGGTGGAGTCTGATGCGGCTTCCGCGTCGGGATTTGGTGGGTAGATGCGCGATCTGATCTGATCTCTGAATATCTGATGGATGGATGGATGTGTGGTGGTGATGGATTTTATTTGCTAGTTGCTCCTGCTATTGCGCTTGCTGTTGTGGCCGACACAATCTCCTCTTGCTCGTCTCTGTATATAGTGTGCTCTGCTGCCTGTGTTCCTCTGGGGATTCTTAAACTTGGGTCAGAATTCCTGGCAGATGTGCAATATTACAATAATTTCCAGTTCACTTCGTATTGTGGTAATGAGCAGTGATGATCACAAAAGCATGCTTGCTGTTGGACATTCAAGGTGGCCATCTGATGCCAAAGTACCTGGACCAACTTCTCCAGAATGTTGGAAACATGGAATGGAATGTGCGAGTGTGGATGAGGGGCGATGATGATCAGCCTTTTCTGACAAGCATGCCTTTGAAAAATCAAGGCAGCTGAGGGTGTCAATTAGACCTGATCCTATCATCTCTTGTGACCTATTCACTCACTAATGTTAGGTGGTTCTTGCACCTAGGATGGTCATTCTGTTAATGATAACCA
Organism: Oryza glaberrima; assembly: GCF_000147395.1. Lineage (NCBI taxonomy): Eukaryota > Viridiplantae > Streptophyta > Magnoliopsida > Poales > Poaceae > Oryza > Oryza glaberrima. The sequence goes on along the minus strand of NC_068331.1, from coordinate 25,099,165 downwards.
AGGAAGGTTCACTTACATTAGATGAGTAGATTGTGGAGCAAGATATATAGGGGTTGGGTCTGTATGATTGATCAAAGGCGAATCTGAGCCCACTTAGGCCTCTTTTGGAGTGGAGGATTTTTTTGGAGCATTTTCACGGGAATTGAACTATTTTCTGTGAATATCCTGTGTTTCAAAGGAGGATATTTTTGGAGCATTTTCATGGGAATCGAACTATAGTGGGGATGAAAACGGTCGGGAAAGTTGTGTCATCTGTTGTCGTTGTCAACAATTCGATGGGAAAACTCATCTATTTATCTTGTCTGAATTTTTATGTTCTGATCTAATATTGTTGTGCTTGAAGCTTGAGCGATAGCCAAGCAGCCATTGCAGGCCTGCAGCGCGGTTCTGGCTTCAGTGGCTTCGGTGATTTGTACTGTACTTTCACTACCTACTTTTTTTCTTCAGCATCTCGTTTTCTCTTGTAAATTCTACAGTGTGCCTGCCCCTAGTGCGATTCTCAAATAGTTACGGTTGAAAATTTGTTCAAACCCCATAGTTTCGAATTTGAGAAAAGCTTTTGTTTTAGATCTGATCAAATTTCATTGTTTTTTATTAACAAGTGCACTATTTTGCAGTTGTGCAAACTCATGTTTCTTACGTGCCCTGAAAATTTTAAGCTTATTTTTTTCGTGGGCAATCCGGCTGAAATTTTTGTTGAAACCGTACTGTTTTAAATTTGTTAAAACCTTTTGCTTCAGATTTAATCAAATTTCATTGTTTTTAATTAATACATGTGAATTTGCAGTGTTACCCAATCTTATGTTTTTTTTCTCTAATAATTTAAAGACGCAGTCTACCTCCGTTTCCTACTGCGTGTCTGCGGGCAGATCCCGCTTTACTCCAGATCCCGTTGCAACGCATGGGACAGTACTTGTCTCGGGAAAGGAAAAAGTACACCGAAGGTCCCTCAACTTGTCATCGAGTTACAAAATCATCCTTGAACCGCAAAACCAGATACAACGCATCCCCCCGATCCATCCATCGGTGCTACCCCTGCCTCCGCGCGGCGACGCTGCGGCCGGCTTGGGATGTTCCCCCTGGAGCCGCCGCCGCAGCGGATCCGGCGGTGGTGCAGGTTGGGGATCCGTTGGTTGTGGGGGCGCGGTGCGGCCTCCCGTTGTCGGAGTGGCGGGTGGCCTCGCTGCCACGGCGAGATCTGAGCCACCACCGCGGCAATGGAGGATTCGTACGTGTTTGTTTCAGTTGCAGTTTTGATTTGGTTTGGTATGCTTGCCATCACCATCACCAGATTTCGATTTGTTTCAGTTGCATTTTCTCCTCCTTCCAGTTTCTCCTCTCCTCTCCTCGCAGTGTACGCTTGCGTGTGTGTACAGTTCCACGCTCTACACACGCTGAGCTAGAAGAGAAGAGCACTGGGGAAAAAAAACTATGGGTTAATTGGATCAATTGCAAATTATAACTACTTGCCACTGTTTGATAGATCCGTAATCTCATGTTTCTCTCTCACAACACCCTCTCTGAACAAAGTGGCAACTCACTTGTGTTCCAAGGGATCTTATTCGGGGCCGCCTCCTCCGCCATGCCCGTATGGCTGCTTGGATGCTCATCCATGGCTGTGCAGGCGGTGGTGGGGGCAGGGAACCGAAGATTAGAGCAAGTTTAATAGTACAGCCAACTAATGTCTATAAGCCACATCTGTCTCAACCTTGTTGGAAACGTGGCGAGAAAATTGCACATCTACCATCAGAAAAGAGTGGATTCGTTGGAAACCTGGGAATGCAGAATGCCATCCTCCTCCGCCGCCGCCACCACCAACACCACCCCTTCTCCTCCTTCCATTCTCTCCTCTCCTTACTGTGTTCGCTCGCGGGCGTGCGTGTACAGTTCGACGCACTACTGCAAACTGAGCTATAAGGGCAAGCAGAAAATAAGGGGAAATTTAACTATTTGCTATTGGATCCATGCCATTGTAACTATCTGCCACTCTTTGACAGAACTGCAATATGTCTATCTCGCAACACCCCCTTTGACAAAGTGGCAACTCACTCACATGTGTTCAAGGGATCTTTGGGGCCACCTGTGGCACGCTCGTGGCTGCCAGGATGCTCATCCATGGCCCGTTCGGCGGTGTTGGGGGCCGGGAACCGTAGGTTGGTGGTGTCTGATGTGGCGTCGATGCCGTGGTGACGGGTAGGGTTTGGTCGTCAGAATTCTGAGGCCTGAGCTCCTTTTAGTGATGAATGGCTGGTTTGGACTTTCGATCTCGAATTTGCGAAGCTCGCTGTTTCCACTGGCTTGAGCTCTCCTTGGCATTCAGCTGCTGTTGCTGTGATGATCTGATATATACTGTTGTTGCTGCTGCTGCTGCTGGTTGCTACCCTCGTGTGGTGGAGACACCTCCTGCTCACAGGTCGGGGAGGGGGGGGGGATGGGGTGTCTGCGTGCCTAGGCTTGATGTTGGGAGTGCCATGGTATGTTGCCGGAAATCGCGGCAAGAACATTTGACAGCCATTGGGAGCTCCCTCGCTGCCTGAGGTCCATGGCGCCCCTGGTCCCTGATCTCCATCCCGTGAGCAGTGGTGCCATAGTACTGCTGCATACTCGCTGGTGAGCATCCATACGTGCATCCTCTGTCATCCCTCTGTACCCACACCTCTCTCTCTTTGCCTTAACCTTTAACTTCTCTAGATCTGTGCATGCGTGATCACAGTTCGCTATACGCAAACTCCAAACCCTAAACCAAATCTGCCCTTCTGTAACATATTCACCTGCTAATGTTAGGTGGTTCTTGCACCTAGGATGGTCATTCTGATAAATGATAACCAGGCAGATCCATTTACATCAGTTGAGGGACATAAAATAGACTTATTCCGTGTCAGTTTCCTGCCTGGGGCTGGTCGGGCAATGTGAAATCTGAGCCGCTGTTATGGATTTTTCACTCTTTAGTCACCATTTTGCTCTATACACTGCCATCCCCCCTCACTCTCGCTGCGCGCTTGCGCGCGAGAGAGAGCTTGCGAGCTGATCTCGTTGGCAATGTACGTACATTCTGCTTATATTTTGGAATGGAGGGAGCATATATGTATGGTTTTCTCATCCGTGTGTCTCTAGAATGTTGGAAACATGGAAAGGAATGTGGATGAAGGGCAATGATGATCAACCTTTTCTGACAATCCTGCCATTGAACAATCAAGGCAGCTGTGGGTGTCAATTGGACCTGATCCTATCATCTCTGGCAACCTATCCACTCACTAATGTTAGGTGGTTCTTGCACCTAGGATGGTCATTCTGTTAATGATAACCAGGGCAAATCCACTTACATTATGATGGATAGATGGTGGAGCAAGATATGTGGCTGTTGGATCTTTACGGTTGAGTAAAGGCGAATCTGAGCCCAATTAGGCCTCCTATATAATGGAGGATTTTTGTAGGATTTTCACGGGTATTGAACTAATTCCTGGGAAAATACTGTGTTCCAAAGGAACCCTTGTTACTAGGATGTGTCACATCCGGTCAAAGTACCTTATTTTTTGGGACGGATGGAGTACCTTTTCTATGTGAATAGTGTGTCTATGCCAGCATTTTCTTCTTCACTTCCCTGTTACAATGGACTTGGTCTTGTTCCAATGGAATGCAATGATGATGGTGATGATGTTAAACCTTTTCTGAGGCAGTTGTGGTTTTAAAGAACCAACTCTCACCTCTCTTGGAGTCAGTTCAACCATTCACTAGTGTTAGAGCAAGTTTAATAGTATAGCCAACTACTAGCTCCAAATAGTATATAGTCAATTTAATAGCCAATTTATACAACAGTTACCTATAAACTTATACTCCTACACAAGTAATACATGGTCCCACCTGTCATACATATATTACACCTTGTAGTCTGTGCTGCAGCTGGCTACAAATCTGTTGCCCGCTGCTCTTATCTCTCCTCATTTATCTTCTCGATATGCGTTTATAGTTGGCTTATAGTCTGCTATTGTACCTGCTCTTAGTGGTTCTGTGCCTAGGATGGTCACTCCGATGACTGATGAGTGACAACCAGTGCAGCTCCACTTATATTAGTATGAGTAGATTGTGGAGCACGAGGTTTGAGGAGGAAAGGTGAAACTGAGCCCGTTCAATGCCATTACACTATTCATATTGCTACTGTGCTGGTAAATTTAACATAGCACTTCTCTGTTATTTTTTGAAGCTAATTGCCAACTTACAAGTGGTCAGTTTGCTGTGTTGGAAAATTAGCTACATGCTTATTTAAAGCTGAAGTAATGAGTATTGAGTACTTAATGCTGCCTATCACTCACTTCCATGGTGAATTGTTTGAATGAGAACTCTTAATCATTTGCCCAGATGATCAGTGAGCCACTCATCTGTGGACACGGGGGACATTGGATGGTGACTCTCATGAGCCCTGTGCAATTGCCACGTGCACGCTCCCGCCGTAAAGGACTACAGGTACATGGCCAGCGGTGATCTCCACCCCATGAGCAGCTGTTCTGGTATCCCGCTGCTTCCTTCCGTTGAATCCTCGCTCGCTCGCAGGTGAGCACCCATACAGTACGTGTTCACATGCACTTTTTCATCCCTCGTCCATGATTATTTTTGGGGAATAAACTGTGTTATTAGTACTGAGGAGAAAAACAACTTCCAGATCTAGAAGAGAAGGTTCACGCCATCCAAACCCAAAATCATAAACTAAATTAGCGCTTCTGCGCTGAAATACTCTTCTCCAAGAGTATTTGTTTTGAGCTCCAGCTGAGTTTTGACAGCCCTACTTCCAACCGGTCTCTCTGTCAGTTCTCACCTCCAGGATGCCGCCTCTGCTGCTCCATTGCCTTGGATTCATAGCAGCAAAGGCTGGGAATCCACGGTGGAGTCTGGTGTGGCTTCCGTGTCAGGATTTAGCGGGTAGTTGCGAGATCTGATCTGATCTGATCTTAAAATCTGATGGATGGATTGGTATGGTGCTGATGGTTTTGATTTGCTAGTTGCTACTCCTGCTGTCACCACTGTAATCTCCTCTTGCTCATCTCTGCATATGGTGTGTTCTGCTGCCTGTGTTCCTTGTGGGATTCTGAAACCTCCAGAATGTTGGAAACATGGAATGGAATGTGGGAATGTGGATGAGGGGCAATGATGTTCAACCATCCACTAATGTTAGTGATTCTGTGCCTAGGATGGTCACTCTGATGACTGACGAGTGATAACCAGTGCAGCTACACTTACATTAGTATGAGTAGATTGTGCAGCAAGAGATGTGAAAATCGGGTTTTGTACGATGGAGGAAAGGTGAAACCGAGCTCACTCTGCCATGGTGATTTTTTGAATGGGAGCTCTGAATCATTTGTTCCCTTCTAGTTCTGATTGTATCTGTTGACCTGTGTGAAATTGAATTGTTTTGGATTTCTTGCTTTATTTCCTTTTAGCATTTACTGAAGGTTGGCTTCACATCTTTGTGTAATAGTGTTACAATTGCCCTACCTCACATGTTTGATTTGTTTGCGTGCTATGGAAATCAGCATTTGGTCATGGATAAAGGGACCATATAATGCCTTGTTTGAACTTAGTTCATGTATTTTTGGTCTATGCTGTGATAACCTGGGTGAACAAATGACAACAGTTCCTTTTGTTGACACTAATGCAGTGCTTCAAATTGATTTCTCAGCAAAACACTTTACCTTTTGTTTTGTTGCATTTCGTTTCTATGTTACCTGTTGAATGGCTGTGATGAATTTGGCTGCCCCTTTGTCGGTGTTGTGAGATCTATTAACACCTCCTGAGTTGGTTCCTTGCTAAATTGATCAGCTGGTCGCCAAACTAGGAGGGCTTGCTTTGCGGCAGGTTACCAGTTTGCGGCTATTTGCTGGCGGTGGCGGTGGTGGTGGCGGACTGAGGTTTTTATTACTTCTATGATCTAATTCTATCATGAACATGCCAATCCCATTAGATGGTTCATGCACATAGATATATAGAGAGAGAGAGATTGAGACAGATTCTATTGCATTGTTCTGCTACAGTGGCATGATCCAACTTTGGTGATTCATAATGGGGGTGAAATCTGAGCCATTCCGTAAAGATTTTCTAATTTAAATTTCTAGTGTATATTGATTTCCTCGTTGTTTGTTTGTTGCACTTGCTTGTCTGAAAGTTGTACTATTTGCCTGCTGGTACTTTTGGGAAATGCTCCAGAAGGCATATTTATTTTCTGTTCTTTCAGACAACCCTCTTTTTTGTTTTGTTATTTTTTTTTGTCACTGATTGATGGCCTGAAAAATTGTGTCATCTGTTGTCGTTGTCAACAATTCGATGGGAAAACTCATCTGTTTATCTTGTCTGAATTTTTATGTTCTGATCTAATTTTGCTGGGCTTGAAGCTTGAGTGACTTCGATGATTTATATTGCACTTTCACTACTTTTTTATTCAGCGACTCGTTTCTCTTGTAAATTCTACAGTGTGCCTGCCGCTCGTGTGATTCTCAAATAATTACGGTTGGAAATATTTTCAAACAGCAAGTTTCGAATTTGCTGAAATCTTTTGTTTCAGATCTGCTCAAATTTCATTGTTTTCAATTAACATGTGTACTACTCGCTCCGTCACTTAATATAAGGTATTTTGATATTTTTGCTTGCACTGTTTGACAATTCGTCTAATTCAAAAAGTTTTGGAATTTTATTTGTGACTTACTTTATTATCTAAAGCACAACTTTTTGTTTTTTTAGATTTGCACAATTTTTTTAAATAAGACGTGTGCATAAACAGGACAACAAAATATCAAAATCCCTTGTATTAAGGGACGGAGGGAGTAATATTTTGCAGTTGTGCGCAAACTCATGTTTTTTTTCTTGCCCTTAAAATTTTAAGCTTTTCTTGTGGGCAATCCGGCTGAAAATTTGTTGAAACCGTACAGTTTCGAATTTGTTAAAACCTTTTGCTCCAGATTTAATCAAATTCCATTGTTTTCAACCAATACATGCGAATTTGCAGTGTTACTCAATCTTATGTATTTTTTTCGCTACTAATTTAAAGTTGCAGTGTTCCTCCTCCCTCTCCTACTGCGTGTCTGCGTGCAGATCCCGCATTACTCCAGATTCCGTTGCAACGCATGGGCACATTACGGGCCGTTGCAACGCATGGGCACATTACGGCCTGTTTGGCACAGCTCCAGCTCCAACTCCACCCCAGCTCAGCCAAACAGTTTCAGCTTCACTAAAACTGAGAGTGGAGTTGGTTGGAGCTCTCTCACAAAAAAAAGGTAGCTCATAACTCTACTTTAGATTGTACCAAATAGGCCCGTAGTCTTGGGAGAATGCAAAGCTAATGCTTTGAGTTTTGATCCAACGCGGTCATGATTTGGCTTTGAGCCCACAAGCGGCCCAACAGGCTGGACCACCGGCCCAGATGATAAGTTGAGGGACCTTCGCTGTACTTTTTTCCTCGGGAAAATGCATAGCTTGTTTTGATCCAACGCATTCATGAGCTCGTTTTGAGGCCACAAGCGGCCCAACAGGCCGAACCACCAGCCCAGATGGGCCACCGCCTGGGATTCCTCTCCCACGTGCCCTCTCCGCTCGCCACGTGCACCGCTCCCATCGTGTACAGGTATCTTCCCTTCCCTTCCCGAGTTTTCCCGTACAAAAACTTCTCTCTGCCGGCGACCCCGGTGTAAGGCTGTGTTTAGTTCACGCTAAAATTTCTCTCCGTCTCGTCTCCTACTCCCTCTTCCCTTCTCCCCCAACCTCACTCTTCTCCTCTACAATCCCTAGGCCGCCGCTGCCGGTGGACGGCGGCGGAGAGCTGACTAGCCGAGCCGAGCAGATCAGCAGAGAGCGACGCCGCTCGCCGCGCCTGCGGTGGCCTATGCATCATCATGCATGGCATGGCATGGATCGATGGATCGAACCTGGGACCTTCTGTTTGTGGGGAAGGTGGCGATGAGGACGGATGCGGCGGCGGCGGTATCGGCACCCCCCGATCCACCGGTGCTACCCCCTTCCTCCATGCGGCGACGCTGCGGCTTGGGATGCTCCCCCCCCCTTGGTGGTGGAGCAGCCGCCGCGGCGAGCTCGGTGGTGGGGGGTTTTGGGATCCGTTGGGTCGTGGGGTGGGGTGCGGTGCGGCGACCGCGCCGAGCCCACGCTGAGATCTGAGCCACCACCGCGGCGATGGATGGATGATTCGTAAGTTTGTTTCAGTTGCGCTTTTGATTTGGTGTGCTCGCCATCACCATATTTCTGATTTGTTTCAGTCTCTCCTCTCCTCTGCTCTCCTCTCCTGAACCCATTTTTGACAATGGCACCATGCCAAGATTTCTCCACACAAGAACAGGCAAGGGGGGATTTTAACTATTTGCCACTATTTGGCAGATCTCTCTCTCTCTCTCTCTCTCTCTCATTGTCAAATCTCTCTCTCTCACACACACACAAAACATCCTCTCTGAACAAAGTGGCAACTCACTTGTGTTCAAGGGATCTTCTTCGGGGCCGCCTCCACCCACGCTCGCGCGTGGCTGCTTGGATGCTCATCCATGGCTATGCGGGTGGTGCTGGGGGCAGGGAACCGTAGATTAGAGCAAGTATAATAGTACAGCAGGCTATCAGCCAAATCTGGCGAGAAAATTGCATATCTACTCGCTAGAATGGCATCACTTTTAACTGGCATTCGATGTAATGCCATTCGCCGCCGCCGCCGCCTTCTTCTCCTCCTTCCAATCTCTCCTCTGATCTTCTCCTCACTGTGTACGCTTGCGTGTATCAGTTTGACGCTCTACAAACTGAGCTATAAGGGCAAGCAGAAATTATGGGGAAATTTAACTATTTGCCATTGGATCCATGCCATTGTAACTGGAGTATTTGCTACTCTTCGACACTTCGGGGCCGCCTCCACCATGCGGCTGGTTGCCTGGATGCTCATCCATGGCCGTGCGGCGGCGTTGGGGGCCGGGAACCATAGGTTGGTATTGTCTGGTGTGGCATCAGTGCCATGGTGACGGTAGGGTTTGGTCGTCGGACCTTGAGGCCTGAGCTCATGTCAGTGATGAATGGCTATTTTGGACTTTCTGTCTCGATTTTGCGAAGTTCGCTGGTACTGCTGGCTTGAGCTTAGTGGCAAATCTGTTATCAGTGGCAAATAGTTAATTATTCCGGGAACTAAACACGGCCTTAATCGCAAATTTCTCTCTTCGGAGACTCGTCTCGTCTCCTCTTCCCTCTTCTCTTCTCCCCCAACCTCACTCTTCTCCTCTATAATCCCTAGGCCGCCGCGGCCGGTGGGCGGCGGAGGCGGCGGCGGCGGCGGAGAGCTGACTAGCCGAGCCTAGCAGGGCAGAGCGACGCCGCTCGCCGCACCTGCGGTGGCCTATGCATCATCATGCATGACATGACATGGATCGATCGATCGAACCTGGGACCTTGTGTTGTGGGGAAGGTGGCGATGAGGACGGATGCGGCACCAGCGCCGCTGCCCCCGCCCCCCGATCCACCGGTGCTACCCCTGCCTCCGCACAGCGACGCTGCGGCAGGCACCGCGGCGAGCTCGGTGGGTGGGGGGTTTGGGATCCGTTGGGTCGTTGGGGTCGGAGTGCCGCGGCGGGGCGGCCACGGGGAGATCTGAGCCATTCTGAGCCACCACCGCGGGCGATGAATGGATGATTCGTACGTTTGTTTCAGTTGCGCTTTTGATTTGGTTTTTGGTTTGGTGTGCTCGCCTTCACCATTACCATGGAAAATCACGAGATGAATCTTGTTGAGCCTAATTGCACAGTTTGCACACAAGATTTCTGATTTGTTTCAGTCTCTCCTCTCCTCTGCTCCCCTCCTTTTGAACCCATTTTTGACAATGGCACAATGTCAAGATTTCCCCACAAGAACAAGGGGGAAATTTAACTGTGGGTTAATTGGATCCAATGCCATTATAACTACAGATCCGTAATCTCATCTCTCTCTCTCTCTCTCTCTCACACACACACCCTCTCTGAACAAAGTGGCAACTCACTTGTGTTAAAGGGATTTTCTTCGGTGCCGCCTCCACCCACGCTCACGCGTGGCTGCTTGGATGCTCGTCAATGGCTGTGCGGCCGTGGTGGGGGCCGGGAATCGTAGATTAGAGCAAGTATAATAGTACAGACTATAAGCCACATCTATCTCGGGATCTTTGTTGGAAATGTGGCGAGAAAGTTGCATATCTACCATTGCAAAAGAGTGGATTCGCTGGAATGGCATCACTTTAACTGGCATTCGATGTAATGCCATTCGCCGTCGTCGCCGCCGCCGCCTTCTCTTCCTTCCAATCTCTCCTATGATCCTCTCCTCACTGCGTGTATCAGTTTGACGCTCTACAAACTGAGCTATAAGGGCAAGCAGAAATCATGGGGAAATTTATCTATTTGCCACTATTTTGACACTTCGGAGCCGCCTCCACCATGCGTGCGGTTGCCTGGATGCTCATCCATGGCCGTTCCTCAGTGATGGGGGCCGGGAACCGTAGGTTGGTATTGTCTGATGTGGCATCTGTGCCATGGCATGAGCTCCTGTCAGTGATGAATGGCTATTTTTGACTTTCGGTCTCGATTTTGCAAAGTTCGCTGCTAACGCTAGCTTGAGCTCTCGTTTGCGGTTCAAGGACGATTTTGTAGCTCGATGACAAGTTGAGGGACCTTCGGTGTACTTTTTCCTATCGGACTCGTCTGTCTCGTCTCCTCTTCCTTCTCCCCCACCACTACTCCCAATCTCACTCTTCTCTAATCGCTAGGCCGCCGCGGCGGGTGGGCGGCAGAGAGTTGACTAACCGCGAGCCGAGCGACGCTGCTCGCCGCACCCGCGGTGGCCTATGCATCATCATGCATGGCATGGATCGATCGATCGAACCCTTAGACCTTGTGGGAATGGTGGTGATGAGGACTGATGCGGCGGCGGCGGCGGCATCGGCCCCCCGATCCACCGGTGCTACCCCTGCCTCCGCGCGGCGACGCTGTGGCTTGGGATGCTCCCCCCTAGTGGAGGAGCAGCCGCCGCGGCAAGCTTGGCGGGGTGGGGGTTTTGGGATCCGTTGGCTCGTGGGGTGGGGTGCGGTGCGGTGCGGCTACCGCGCCGAGCCCATGCTGAGATCTGAGCCACCACCGCGGCGATGGATGGATGATTCGTACGTTTGTTTCAGTTGAGCTTTTGATTTGGTTTTTGGTTTGGTGTGCTCGCCTTCACCATTACCATCACCAGATTTCTGATTTGCTTCAGTCTGGGCCGCCTCCACACACGCTCGCGCGTGGCTGCTTGGATGCTCATCCATGGCTGTGCGGCCGTGGTGGGGGGCTGGGAACCGTAGATCAGAGCAGGTTTAATAGTACAGCAGACTAATGGCTATCAGCCAAATCTGGTGAGAAAATTGCACATCTACCATCGCAAGAGTTGATTCGCTGGAATGGCATCACTTTAACTGGCATTCGATGTAGTGCCATTCACTGTCGTCGCCGCCGCCGCCTTCTTCTCCTCCTTCCAATCTCTCCTCTGATACTCTCCTCACTGTGTACGCTTGCGTGCGTGCGTGTATCAGTTGGACGCTCTACAAACTGAGCTATAAGGGCAAGCAGAAATCATGGGGAAATTTAACTATTTGCCATTGGATCCATGCCATTGTAACTATTTGCCACTATTTTGACACTCCGGGGCCGCCTCCACCACGCGTGCGCCGTGCGGTTGCCTGGATTCTCATCCACGGTCGTGTGGCGGCGTTGGGGGCTGGGAACCGTAGGTTGGTATTGTCTGGTGTGGCATCGGTGCCATGGTAACAGGTAGGGTTTGGTCGTCGGACCTTCAGGCCTGAGCTCCTGTCAGTGATGAATGGCTATTTTGGACTTGCAGTCTCGATTTTGTGAAGTTTTGCTGTTACCGCTGGCTTGAGCTCTCCTCGTCATTCAGCTACTGCTGCTGTAATGATCTTATATATATATATATATATATAGACACACACACACATGTATATACTTTGTTGTTGTTGCTGCTGCTGCTACCGTTGTGTGGTGGAGGCACCTCCTCATGGGGGGGGGGGGGGTGTCTGCCTGGGCTTGACGCTGGGAGTGCCATGGTATGTTTCCGGAAATCGCTGCGAGAACATCTGTCAACCATTGGGGGCTCCCACGCTGCCTGAGCTCCATGGCACCCCTGTCCCCCCATCTCCATCCCGCGAGCTGCTGTGCCATTGTCCTGCTGCTTCCGCCGCATACTCTCTGGTGAGCATCCGTAGTGCATCCTCTTTCTGATCCCTCTCTACCCACGCCTTTCTCTCTGTCTTAAAGCTTAGCTTCTCTTCTAGATCTGGAAGTTTGGAAGCTTTTCTCTGGGCCTTAACCTTAGTACGAGTAACAGACAGTTTGTTCCCCCTAAAAGTTGGGTGTTCGGAATGGCGGCGATGAGGAAGGAGGCTGTTTGCTCCGGTGCTTCTCGTGAGCGGTGGTGGCTGACTCTGATCTCCGCTTTCTCAGAGCCATTCCTTGATGCTTTGCATGTGGTGCTCCATATTGGCATGGAGGCCACCGCTTTGGCAGCCGCTGATGTTGAGGTGCCTGTGGCGGAAGGGGTGGGGACTGTTGAGGCTGTATCCGCGTTGGCTTTCTGCCTCCGGGTTAGTTGGGCAACGTGAAATCTGAGCTGCCATTGATGGATTTTGCACAATTTGGTCATGAATGTGTACATTGCCATCCCTTCTCTCCCCTCCCCCCTCCGTCTCCGTGCAACCTCACGTGAGAAAGCTCACGAGTCTGATCTTGTGGGCATGTATGTATGCATATATATATGTATGGTTACAGTTCAGTACATGCAAACTCCAAACCGTAAACCAAATTGGCCATTCTGTAACCTATTCACCTGCTAATGTTAGGTGGTTCTTGTGCCTAGGATGGTCATTCCGATAAATGATAACCAGGGCAGATCCATTTACATTAGTTGAGGGACCTAAAGTGAACTTATTCCTTGTCAGTTTCCTTCCCAATTGATGGATTTTAAACTATTTGGTCGCCATTTTACTCTACACTGCCATTCCTCCTCTTCCTCACTCTCCTCGCCGCAGAGAGAGCTTGCGAGCTGATCTCGTTGGCAGTACGTACGCAGTATTTTGGAACGGTGGGAGTATATATGTATGGTTTTATCATCTGTGTCTAGAATTTTGGAAACATGAAATGGTTAGTGGAAGAAGGGCAATGATGATCAACCTTTTCTGACAATCCTGCCATTGAACAATCAAGGCAGCTGTGGGTGTCAATTGGACCTGGTCCTATCATCTCTGGCAACCTATCCACTCACTAATGTTAGGTGGTTCTTGCACCTAGGATGGTCATTGTGTTAATGATAGCCAGGGCAAATCCACTTACATTACGATGCGTAGATTGTGGTGCAAGATATGTGGCGGTTGGGTCTGTATGACTGAGTAAAGGCGAATCTGAGCCTACTTGGGCCTCCTATAGAGTGGAGGATTTACATGGTTGTTGAACTAATTCCTGGGAAAATCCTGTGTTCCAAAGGAGCCCTGGTCACTTTCTCTCTGTGAACTGTGTTTCTATGCCAGCATTTTCTTCTTCACTTCCCTGTTACAATGGACCCGGACTTGTTCCGACGGAATGCAATGATGATGATGATGTTAAACCTTTTCCAAGGCAGCTCACAGAGAAGTGAAGACTAACAGTTTCTTTGGTTGCTTGCAATGTTTGTTCCAAACTAATTTTGAGAAAAACACTACTTTTTTTTATTGCTCGGCTGTGATGAATTTTTGGCCCTTTGGTGTCAGGAGATCTATTAACACCTCCTGAGTTGGTTCTTTGTTCAATTGATCGGCTAGCCTCCAACTAGGAGGCTTGCTTTGCAGGAAGTTACCATATTGCGTGCTAGCGGTGGCAGTGGAGGTGGTTTTCTCATGAACAATCTCATTCTGTGATCATGCAGAGGGAGGTGAACTCAATACATTTGGACTACTAGTGCTGTGCCCGTGCTTTGCAACGGGATTGAGAGGAAAACGGACGAATGGTTTTATGGGGTTCAGTCATATATGTGGCGGTTTTTTTGGTGGGTTGATTTTTCAGGCAGCGGTGTGAGATCTGAGCTGCTGCATGATAGTTTTTTCCTGTTTCAGAATCAGTTGCAATTTTTTATTTGGTTTGGTATGCTTGCCATCCATTCTTGCTGGATGTGTGGGAAAGTTCCTCAAGCATGTGGAGTTTACACGTTGGCTATAGTTCCTTTACTTTTCACATATATGTGCAAACTAGTTCAGCATTCCGTTCTGCTTTTACCTGGTAAATTCACCATGCCCAGTGACATGGTTCTCAATTTTGTGATGTTCAATAATTTCATGGAACAATGCAATTTGTGATGTTATGGACCAAAGCAGTTGCATCGTATTCTATTTGATGTAAATACTCTGTTATGCATTTGCTGTGATGAGTACTAGCCTTGTTTTCAAGTCTATATTTTGTTTCTATGTCGTCTATTCATGAGTTTTCTCAGGTAAAGGAATGTTAACTGTTTGTTCAGTTAGCTTGTTTTTTCATACTTCCACAACACAACATACTTTTGTGCAACCATATTTTATTGTTTGTTGTTCTTTTCTTTAGTTTCTGATGATTTGCCTGCTCCTTGGAGATCGTTTGGTGTCTTCTTGGTTACTAGGTAATATGTTCAGTTAGCTGTCACACTAGGAGGCCTTGCTCCCCTGCAAGTTACCAGTTGCAGCTATTTGTTGTTTGTACATGCTATAATGAATGATTCTACTCATTTGTTGATTTAGAGAGGACGGAGGGAGTAAATACATGTTGCCAGAACGAAGGCATTTGCAACTGTTTGGGAATTGATGGTTTGGTTAATCTTAGCCATTCAAGTACATTTCCTTTGTTTTTAACCATGTACTTTTACTTTATTCAGGGGAAATTCAGCATGATCTGCTGTATCTATCCTTTTTGTAGCCTCTATAAACATGTGCTTGCTTCTTTTTTTTCTGTTTCTAGCCTATTCCGTTGTTTTTTCGTCCAACTCCCAGCTTTCACCTGGAGTGGATATATTCATCAATTCTCTTAGCACTTTTTTGTATTACTTTTTCCTACTTGCCCTTCTGCTGGAAATGATGAATTTGACTCATTAAGAGGCACACTCAGCAGGATGAACATCAATCGAACTGATTTATCATTTTGAAGCTGCTGTGCACAACACACTATCAATTATTGAAGGATGCCAATGAAGAACTTAGTATCATTTTAATAGGGAAGAAACATTTGATGATAGGATAGAGTTGAAGACGACTTGACGTGGGTGGTGGGGGTGTACACCCATACCTCCCAGTCTCCCTCTCCGAAAATCGGATAGTTTGATTTTGCAGGCAGCCATTTGAACGCGGAAAGTTGCATGGGATGACAATGGTATGGTTACTGTTAATTGCTCCATCCGTTTTCAAATAATTGTTGCCATTGGCTTGACACCTTCAAACTTTCACAAATAATAATTTTGAAAATATTTAGTTATGTTATCTAAGAATAGCACTTTATTAATTGTATGTTCACAAGGCTTTGTATATGTATTAATAAGACCCATCTACGATTAGAGTTTGGATGGAGAAAGTCAATTGTGACAATTATTTGAAAACGGAGGGAGTATTAAAAGTTTTCAAATCTTTTTGCATCGCCTATATTTATCTGTAGGATAGGAAGTTGGTTGATGTAGTGTAGTGTCAAGAGACAGAATATGAAGCTGAAATGGGATAACCACAACACATCAGTTATCCGATATACCTCTTATGATCTCAAATGTTAGGAATTATGTTACCTATTTGTGATCTTAGCTAACACTGGGCCTTTCCATTTTCAGAATTTACCTTTCCATGCATACAGACAGAAGATTGGGTGCAAGAAAAGTGAAATACCCCATAGCATGTTTGGTTGATTGAATAGTAGACAAATGGTTGGATCTTAGATGCTACTGGAAATGCACATCAGAACTCCATTGCGGTGATTGTTGAGTTGAGTGCTTTAGTTCTGTAGCAGCACTTGCTATTGTGTGAGTTGGCAAGGTTATTTCATGGGTTCTTCAATTTTGGCTTATTTGAATGGCCAGAGGCAAAATCTGAGTACTCCATTCATTTATTTAATTGAATCTTACTGCCCATTTCACTTATTTCTGTCAGTAACCAGTTACTACCTACTACTATCGTAACAGTAGCTCTCAAGATTTTGCCCTTTTATTTTTGTATATTTTGATTAGGAAAAAAATTGTGCACATATGCCATTCATTTATTTGAGCTCATTTCAGGAACTTGCTATTTGAAGCATGTTTTTGTTGGTTCTTCAAGTTTCTGTTTGTGTACCTCTGCATGTTTATTTTTTGCTTTTCTCTAGAGCAGACATTTCTGGTGTGCTGAATTGCTTTTCTTCTCACGTATATTTGCAAATTTGTTCATTATCCTGTTCTTATGCCTAATAAATGACACCATGGCGGTGACCAGGTACTCAATTTTGTTCACAAGGTAGATGCTACCTTAGCTTATATTTAGTTATGTTATGGAACACTAAAGTGTGTGTGATGCTATGGTCCAAAGCAGTGGCATCTTCCTTCGGTTTGATTAATTACTATGTTATGCAGTTGCTCTGTGAGTGATAGCCTGGTTTTCAAGTTTGTATGTTTCGTTGTATGTAGTCTATTCATAACTTTTGTCTCAAGGAATGTTAATTGTTTGTTTGGTAGTTGTAGTGTGATCATTATTTTCATTGTTTCATACTTTCAGAACATACTTCTGTGCATCCAAATTTCGTTGTTTGTTATTTTTTATTTCTTGAATAGCTGTGATGATTTGCGTGCCCTTTGGAGATCGCTTGGTATCTTCTCGGTTCCTTGGTGATGTGTTCAGCTAGCTGTCATACTAGGAGGCCTTGCTCGGTTGCTCCCCAGCAAGTTACCGGTTGAGCTGTTTCTTGTCAGTACATGCTATGATGAATGATTTGTTCATGTGCAGAGTGACGGATGGAGTACTATTACATGTTGCCGGAACCATAGGCATTTGTAACTGTTGGGAATTGACAGCCGGGTTAATCTGAGCCATTCAAGTACACTTCCTCTTTATCATCCCTCTTTCTACCCGCACATTTTCTCGAATTTGCGTTAACCCTATCTTCTTTTCTAGATCTACTAATAACAGAGTTTATTCCCCGAAAAACTTGGGGTCAACTGAATCCCATGCTCAGCGAGCCGCGAGGTGAAGTGCTACATCGGCCATTCTCTCCCTCTAGCAGTGGCTGATGATCACATTCGCTCAAAACCACGGCTTCTTTGAAGAGTTGCAAATAGTTAAATTCCCCACGGTGATGAGGAATGAGGCCGTTTGGCTAGGGTGCCTCTCCTGAGCAGCGGCGGCCACCTCAGATTTCAGCTTCTCGGGGCCATTACCCGCCACCTAGCGTGCGCTGAGCAGCATTGGTGTGGAGGCCATCGACTTTGGCAGCCACAAATGCCGGTAGTGCCTGTGGCAGTGGGTGTTGGGGACTCTGCAATTATATCCGCATTGGCTTCCTGCCTGGGATTACCGAGCAATGCGAAATCTGACCTGCCGTTGTTGGATTTTTCACTATTTAGTTGCCATTTTGTTGCACATTGCCATTCCTCTTCTCCCTCTCTCTGACTGCATGAGTACGTATGTACTCTGCTTAGAGCAAGTTTAATAGTACTAGCTAAATGCTCGTGCATTACAACAGAATTCTAAAAGAGAACTTCATTTTTCTAAAACCATTCCCCATTGTCGACTCACGAGACTATAGATGCATCAATAAAATTTTATTGGTTAGCTCGCATGACAAAATGATTCCTAATCATGATCCTAAGTTAAAGTTGCTATTAAATTTTCTAATGGATTTTTTGCGATTTCGATAGCCTGGTTTTCTTGAATGGCTGTGATGATTTGGCTGCCCCCTCGAGATCATCTGGTATCTTCTTGGTTCCTTGGTAATATGTTCAGCTAGCTGTCATACTAGGAGGCCTTGCTCCCCAGCAAGTTACCAGTTGCAGCTATTTCTTGTCTGTACATGATGTAACGAATGATTCTACTCATTTGTTCATGTACGGAGTGACGGAGGGAGTACTATCAACATGTTGCCCAGAACCATAGGCATTTGTAACTGTTGGGAATTGACAGTTGGGCTAATCTGAGCCATTCAGGTATATTTCCTTTGTTTTCAACCATGTTTTACCTCCTTACTTTCTTATGGCTGTGCTTGTAATGATCTGAGTCTGGTATTCTGGTATTGTTTCTGTTTGGTGAGAAATTAATATTACTATACAAACAATTTTTTTTAGATTCGTTGATCTCATTTTGACTTCCATTTAGGCCACTCAGTTGTCATTTGCATGTCGCCCTGTTCATATACAGTGGCATATGTGAGATGTTGGAACTCTTTCAAGTTTTGCTTTTGCTGAGGCATTTAACTTTTTGCCACTTTTAAGATGTGGCAATTAAGAATTTGCTACTCACAATCTATGACAGACATTGTGGATCCAGTAGCAAATCCTTAATTGCCACTTGTAAATAGTTAAATATCTCTTCATTTCTATGTAGTTTATTCATTCCTTTTTTTCTTAAGGAAAGGAATGTTGACTATTTATTAACTTAGCTGTAGTGTGATCATTATTATTGTCCTTTCATACTTTAAGGATATACTCCTGTTCATCCATATTTTGATGTTTGTTACTTCTTTAGTTCTTGAATGGCTGTGATGATTTGGCTACCCCTTGAAGATTTGACATCTTCTCGTTCTTGGCCATGTACATCAGTGTTGGATGTAGAGGCCATGTTTTAATCCATTATCTAAAATAAATATCTTGTTGGTTCATTAGCAGTATGTTCAGTTAGCTGTCATACTAGGAGGCCTTAAATCGTTAAAGAAACTCAAAATATATTCCACTAGAATGACTTAAATCGTTCACTGCCACTCGAGATATCATTCGTTCACTGCCATTTGAGAGATATGGACTCTACATTTTAGGGAAAATTAGTTCGATGACACCAAAAAAAATCGATTTTAGAAATATGTACATTTAAATACCACTAAAAGATATAATCATGTAAATTATATCATTGTCTATTTCTCTTAACATTTTTCAGGTTTCTGCAATACTCGAGGGCAAAAGAAAGTTCATGGTGTGGAGGCACAGAATAGCCAGGAATCCTAATTTATACGCGTGCCAGGGTTATGTCACGTGTGGTTTTTGATCACGTGATGTTAAGCTCGGGACAGGGTGGGGTAGAGGGGAAGGGCTGGCTATTGGAGAGGGAAAGTGGGGACTGAGCTTAGATTGGCTTTGGAGGTGATGGACTTGCGGATAAGGGTGGGGCGAGGTGGAGGTGGCGGTGCTATCGAAGGCATAGGGTCGGCAGTGGACGATGGGCCGGCAACGATGGGCCGACATTGGCGGTGGTGGCAAAGGGAGGCAAAGGAGAGAGGGAGAAGGCAAAGCCAATACATTGATGCTTTTTGGCGGTGGCGAGGCTAGGTGGTGGCGGTGGAAGCAGAAGAGGGAGGTATTGGAGTTGAGAGCTAGATCTGGCGTCGTCAAAAGAGGGCGAAGGGAATCCGCTGGAGGAATGATGTTATTGGAGGTAGTAAGGTGCTTAGTTTATTGCTGCACCATTTCTTTCATTGGAGTTTGCTGGAGGAAGGCTGGAGGAAGGAGAAGGGGCTTTGTTGGAGGGCTCTTGTCGTCACTTGTTTGTGTTGTTTGGTGGTGAGAGATAGAGGGAGAAAGAGTAAAGGTGGAGAGCGGGAGGGAAAGAGACTGCCCTACCTACCACTTTCTTGCTCACATGGTAGGAAACGTGTAAAACATCTAAAGTGGTATATTTTTAAATATTGTAATATTTCGATCGAGTGTTTTTGGGAATAAGGTCATATACAAAGGTAGAGTCAGATATGAGCTCTACGTTATCTAGAGACTAGCATCCTACAACAGTTAGAGACAATATGGTCTCTAATCATTAATGTATCAAAATACTTTTTTTTACTCTTCTTTTCTTTCTTTCATCACCATGCAACAAAATTTGCTCTAATAAATGTTAAGAGTCGATTCTGAGCCGTTGTCATGCATAACAACTATACTCCTTTATCTTTTTTCTATGTCATACTCTTTTATCTTTCTTCTATGTCATCGAATTTACTTGCATGACAATAGAGAGAAACCACTAATAAAGACCGTTGTATATGTCCTAAGTATTGGAATCTTTTGATGGTTTATTTTTGGAAATCGACATCTATTGATGTCACACAACCAATTTTCCTTAAATTTCAACCAAAATGCATCAACTTGAATCCACCCGTGGTTCTATGCCATCGAGTCGGGCTCAATCTGCTGCCTCCACTGTAATCGGCGCTAATCCTGTCCGTTGCCCTCCTGACGCGACGCGTGGACAGGGCTGACGTCACCGCATCGTTTTCCTCCCGAAACCCCACACAAAACCCTCCACCGCGGACTCCGCCGCTCACTCATCATTAGTTTAAGTGTGAGGCCACCGCGAGCGCCGGCGCCGGCGACGGCGAGTACTCGACCTCGCCGCTCCGTCCGTCCTGCTCGCGGCGGCCGATGACCGCACCACCCGATCGAGACCGCGGCCATCTCGGGAACACCGGCGGCGATGAGGAGGCCCCGGCCCTTGGCGCGGACGCGTCTCCCCGAGCGGCGGCCGCGCGCGTCGGAACCCTCCGCCTTCGCGGGGCCATCCCTCCCCCCGTCCGCGCTGCCACGGGGCGCATCGGCGGTGGGGGATCGGGGACCGTGGGGGCGGTGGGGAGGCGATGCCGCGGCTTCCGGTAAGGGGAGGGCGGGTCGGTCAAGGTGAGATCTGAGCCGCCTCGCCATGGATTTTCTTTCGATTTCGTTTTTAGCCACGTTTTCGAGATTCGGTCATCACCACCACAATCTCTCTTCCTCGTCCTTCTCCCTCACGGCCTCTATGGCGCACCGTGTGCTGTGTGCTTGTGTGTTTATACCCTAACCGACCCAATGTCAAGTGCAGTTGCTTGCTGACGACGAGAAATTGGAGATTATGCCATTGTTAAAAGGGGTTTCGCAGGAATTCCTTCCCACAGCTTGCCGACGATCAATCCGCCGAGAGGCCGCAGCGTCCGGATTCCCATCTCTAAGGTGAGCCGCCGCCGTGCAGTGAAGGCAATTGGAACCTAGGGTGGTGTCCGGATCGGCTGTGGACTCTTGGGGGTTTTGGTCGTCGTCGTGAGCTTGAGCCGACTTGGCTCGTTAGAGCAGGTACAATTGGAGGAGAGAGAGAGAGAGAGAAGAAGAAGAAGAAGAAGAAAATCAGGCTGTAGATCTGGCTATACTATTATACTTGCTCTTAGTGTTGGTGATCGCATCAGCATATGCTGTATTTGTGGCAGGGTACTACGTATGGTCCGTAATGAACACAGAGGGCGATGACGATCGACCTTGGCTGAAATAAGCATGCCTTCAAGCAATTGAGGCTGCTGTGGGTATTAAATTGGACCCTCCCTCTACCCCCTTTGAGCCTTTCTAGTCATGTGCTAATGCCAGTGGCTTTGTCCTTGGATGGTCATTCGTTTCGAATGATAACCAGGGTAGCTCCACTACCGCTAGAACTGGGAGATAAGGGATGGTGGGGGTTGGGTTATTTGATTGATCAAAGGCGAAGCTGAGCCCAATGAAGGTGCTCGATGCAGTTGTGTTCCTCAAGCATTTGTATTCTTCGCATTGGCTACAGTTCCTTTTTCTTTTCATGCACTAGTGCTATGCCCGTGCTTTGCAACGGGATTTGGAGTAATACGGACGAATGGTTTTATGGGGTTCAGTTCTATCTATCCGGAGAAACGCCCAGGGGTCTTCCGGCTAACTCCACAAGGTGGTGGGCTAGACGACCTGGGTTCGAAGCCTCACCCCTTATAATTATTTGATATTAGGTCCTTCCTAATATTTCCGTTTTCTTCTATCTGGTTTTCTTGGTGATTGATTTTCACATGGAAAGGGTCATTCCATTCTGCATATACCTACTAAATGTCAGCAAATGCAACGTTGATATCTGAAGCAGTGGCATAGTATTTCACTTTATTACCACCTCGTTTTGCGTGAAACACTTAATCTTTATCTTCGGCCCTGTTTAGTTCCAAAGTTTTTTTTCCAAACTTCCAACTTACCATCACATCAAACCTTTTATACACACACAACTTTTCAGTCACATCGTTCCAATTTCAACCAAACTTTCAAACTTCAGTGTGAATTAAACACAGCCTTCATCTTCAAGAGATACAAACACCACCTTAAATGTCAGAAAATGCCATGTTGTTATTTTTAATTTCTTGAATGGCTGTGATGATTTTGCTGCCCGTTGGAGATCATTCGGCATCTTCTTGGTTCCTTGGTAATATGTTCAAGGCAAATTTTGCTACAGGACATGCCTATGTTCAATTAGCTGTGATACTAGGAGGCCTTGCTCCCCAGCAAGTTACCAGTTGCAGCTATTTCTTCTCAGTACATGCTATAACGAATGATTCTACTCATCATTTTGTTCATGTACAAAGTGGACGGAGGGAGTACTTACATGTTGCCGGAACCACGGGCATTCAGAACTGTTGGAATTGCCATTTAGGTTAATCTGAGCCATTCAAATATATTTCTTTTCTTTTCAATCATTATTTTACCCAAAAGCAGTCTTTAGTTTTCCTGGTTGTACTTGTATGGATCCGAGTTGTCTGGATTCATAAATCTCATTTTGCCTTTCATGTATGCCACTGAATTCGCACTTGCACGTTGCCTTGATCTTATCCAGTGGCGAAAGGCAAAAAATCTCCCCTCTTGTTTTGATATTTGAGTTTGTAAATTTATTTTATTTTCTGTATTCCACGGAATTTGCACAAATGCGTTGCATCATTTTGTTTTCCTGGCTAGATTTAGAGCAGAAAGGATTCACCCATTGGAGGTACCAACCGTTTGAATTCTCAATACTAATTTCCAATGGGTGCATTGAGCATTGTCACATGCCTGTGCTGATATCCCTACCGACCAAAAAATAGTCGTCTTTGTGTATTATTTATCTTCAGTCTTTATCAGCACTTCAGCGCAACTTATTTCCTTTTGTGTTATTCGTGTTATCTTCTCCCACAACCGACATTTTACATTGCTCTGGCAAATTAGCAAGCATGTCTCGCGATGGCAGTTTGCTACTTTTTACCCATTGCAATATCCTGTTGGTAATCAGCTCAATGGTATTTTAGTTCTTACTTTTTTACCAGCAGGCACTTTAATGAGCACGAAGTCTTCCCAGAATGAATAAATCATAAATGGGGGGATGTTATGGTACCATCATGGGCAATACTTGTAGTCTAACTTGCTTACTGCACGGTGATGACAATACTTGCTCATAGGAGCTTAATTGTTTCTTTTTTCTAAAATTAAGTAATGTAACACTAATAAAGGAATGTTAACTGTTTATTCAGTTAGCTTTAGCGTGATCTTTCTTTTTGTTGTTTCATACTTTCACAGCATACTTCTGTGGATGCATATTTCATTGTTTGTTATTTTTTTATTTCTTGAATGGCTATGATGATTTGGCTGCCCATTGGAGATCATTTGGCATCTTCTCGGTTCCTTGGTAATATGTTCAATTAGCTTTCATGCTAGGAGGCCTTGCTCCCCAGCAAGTTATCAGTTGCAGCTATTTCTTGTCAGTACATGCTATAATGAATGATTCTACTCATTTGTTCATGTACACAGGGATGGAGGGAGTAGTTACATGTTGCCAGAACCAAGGGCATTTGTAACTGTTTGGAATTGACAGTTGTTAATCTGAGCCATTCAAGTACATTTCCTTTGTTTTCAACCATGTTTTACTCAAAACAGTCCTTAGTTTCTTACGGTTGTAACCACACAGGCATTTGGAACTGGTGGCTGTGATGATTTGACTGCCCCTTGGAGATCATTTGGCATCTCCTTGGTTCCTTGGTAATATGTTCAATCGGCTGTCATACTAGGAGGCCTTGCTCCCCAGCAAGTTACCGGTTGCAGCTATTTCTTGTTAGTACATGTTAAATGATTCTACTCATTTGTTCATGTACTGAGGGACGGAGGTAGTATGTACATGTTGCCAGAACCGTGGGCATTTGTAACTGTTGGGAATTGACAGTTTGGGTTAACCTGAGCCATTCTAGTACATTTTCTTTGTTTTCAACCATGTTTTGCCCAAAACAGTCCTTAGTTTCTTATGGTTGTATTGTATCTGTATAGATCCATGTCTGGTATTTTTCTGTTTGCTGAGAAGCTAATAATTGTATAGAACTGATTTTTTCGGATTCATAAAACACATTTTTACTTTCATTTATGCCACTGAATTTGCACTTACATGTTGCGCTGACCCAATCAAGTGGCATGTATGAGATGATGTAACAAGTCCGTGGCGAAAGGCAAAAATCTCCCCTCTTATTTTGATAGTTTGCAAGTTTTAGTTTCTTTTATTCTCTGTATTTGTATTGACGCTTATTATACATACACATCGCATTGTTTTGTTTTCCTGGCAGACTTCGAACAGAAAGGATTCATGCAAATTGGAGGTACCAACCATCTGAATCCTCAAATAATAATTATCACGGGATAAAATGCGTTGAGCATTGTCACATGTCTGTGCTGATTTCCCTACTTAGACAGGTTACAAACAAGGCCACCATCTTGTATATACATAGTTCCAAAGAACAAAATAAGCCTTCCTTTTATGTATTATTTATCTTCGGCCTTTACCAGCACTTTTTTTCTTGTTTTGTTTTATTGTTGTTGTCTTCTCCCAACAACCGGCATTATGGTTTTGGCAGTGAACTATTTGCCAATGCAATATTTGTGATGTAATAGTGATCTGACGTGCCTTGTATATTAATCTGATAGCTCTACCCTTCATATTTGCCTTAAGAGTGAAAGGCCTATTTGATCTTTGCTGCTAAATCCGTGCACTTGTTGGAGTTTACTGTGGAACTGATTATAGGGTTTCAACTCTTTCATGGGTGACACTATATAGTGGATCTGTTATCTTATCGCTATCATATTCCTTCAGTGTTTATCGGTAAAAGTGCATCACTCATTTGATCCACTATCACTCATTTGATCAACTATTCTGCTGTACTGCTGCATTGTACAAGCCACTGCTGTGGCACAGCATTGTCTGCTTAGTGCTTTCATGCACTCACATGATCAGTTGGGGACTCTCCGACGCCTAGATTTCCAGATCTTGTGCAGGACCGCAGCGAGTGATTGAAAAATCACTGAGCTTTTTGCAAGGTCAGTTTGAGTATCTTGTTGCCTTGTGATGACTGACACTGTCTGTGCGTTCGTCAACTGGGTAGATTTTGGTGGTAACCATCACTAGTGGACATGGTGGTAACCTGCTTCTTTTGACCGTTTGCAGCAGAGTGTTCTGACACGACTGATCAAGGAGCGCCCTGTAGCACGGGAATGATGTACGGTTGCAACTAATGACGTGCGAGTTGTCACCGTCTACGCTCGTTCCTTGGGACGTGAGTAGATTTTTTACTCCCTCCGTCCCAAACCCAAAATAAAATAAGTGTAGTTTTACACTATTCACGTTTAACATTTGACCGTTTGTTTTATTTGAATTTTTTTATGATTAGTATTTTTATTGCTATTAGATGATAAAACGTGAATAGTACTCTGTGTGACTAAATATTTTCAAAATTTTCAAAATTTTTTCAAATAAGACGGACGATCAAACGTTGGGCACGGATATCCATGACTGCACTTACTTTGGGATGGAGGTAGTAAGAAACATGGTATAAATACAATTGTTCATAACGAACCGTACTTATCCTAATAAATACTCCCTCCGTCCCAAGATATAAGAACCTCCCATCCTAGGTTCTTAAATGTCCCATCCTAGGTTAGCATCTTCATAAGATTGGTCCGATATATATTGAGATTGATAAGTTACCACGCTCGCTCATTGGGATGTGGGTAAATTTTGTTCCTTTTTCTGAGAAACACAATATAAATGCAATCGCTCATAATGCACGTATACTCATCCTTATAAATAAATATGCATATTCTTACTCTTATAAACACCTTCGAAAGACTAGTTTGAAAGATTGACGATGCCACTACGGATGTCTCGCTGCTAACAGGTATATTGTTTACCTTTGAAAAAAATTAACTAATCATAAATATGAGCATACATTTATGTCAAAGTTTAGAATTTAAACTTGGATGGGTTGTTTTTCATCGTAGAAAACCTAATCAATTGAGGTACATTTGTTACGTTTACTTGGCAGTAGATTTTGTTTCTGAAGCTAACGCTAGAGCACGGGAGAGTAGGGAAAGGGCAAAACATTTAGCCGTGCAGAAGTTCATGGCAACGTAGATTGCCGCTATGATGGAGCTCTGAGCTGTCTCCTTTTTGCAGCTGAAGGTCAAATCTTGGGATCATTGACACCAGTTGTGGGCCCAAACAAAGCCCAACTAGTCCACGGCCACATGATGGGCTCATACAATACCCTCATCAGCCTGCCCCGTCGGCAGATTCCTGTCACTAAGATGCTTGATTGCACTGAGATGTCTCTATCTGATCTCTACAGGAGAATTGCAAGTTTTCGAATGCATGTAGTTTATTTAGTACATGAAAAGGGTCCAATTTAAGCAGGAATTTACATGTTCCTTTTGACCACATACGAGCCAAATGGAACATTTTTCATCAAACAAACTCGTGAGGTCATTCTGGCTCACTCCACTGATAACCTGCAAACGCTTTTCCATCAAACAAAGAAAGAAAAAAAAGCTTTTTTGAAAAGACACTGCATCTACTACGTATAAGAGGCAAGATGAGCCTTGTGCAAGCAATCAATCAGCCCAATACCATTATAATTCCTATGTTTCCACACACTACACGCATTGGATGAAATATTCCAAACGCCTTTGACGCGTGATGCTTAGCCTAGCTTTGCAGCTGATTTGGATTGGACAACATGAATGGACCCATGACTGAATATGATCAACTGGATTTGCTTAGGATAATGATATATACACAAAAGAGATCATTTTGTCATTTCAGAGAGAGAGAGAGAGAGAGAGAGAGAGAGAGATCATTTAATTACTTTATTTTCCCCACATCGGGGGATTATCCTCGAGGTAATCCACATGTGCAAGCTTCAACAGGCAAACAATCTGTCCATGTCACTCTAGAAGCCAATTTTCTCTCTTGTTGATTGTTTCAAGACTCTAGAGCGTCCGGTTGCGTTAGGAATGATGCAGTCGGTCTGCATCGGCACCTTGTGTGTGGACGATATCCGGACTTGTGTACTAGTAGAGAGCGTGTTTCTTTAATAAAGGCAAATGGGGTTCCATGCCTCGAAATAATTTTCAGCCTTTCGATCTTAAGTGCTCTTTTTAAAATGTAAGAATTTTTATAGTATGCTATATAGATTAGTTTATTTTCTGTAATTTTATCCATGTTTTACGTCTGAGTTTCCTTGCATTCCAAAAGAGGCTTAGGAGCAAATGCGTTTAAGATCAACTACCATAAACATTCTCTCATTTTCTCTGTCCATCCCAGAATATAGTTACTCCTACCTTTGAAACTATGCAAGCACGAAGATTAATAAAGTAGGTAAAGTGATGTGGCGAATGGTTGTAATTGGTTGAGATGAGAAAATGATGAAGAAATTAATTGGCGATTGTTGTGATCAGTTGAAATTAATAAGAAAAAATAGTCATATTTTGAACAAATTTAAATGCTAGAGGTAGCTGTATCTTTTGATGCAGGGACACATTGTATTGCTGATACACGTTGTAATAGCCGAGTCTCCTACGAGGCTACGATATTGTCCACAAGACCACAAACCAAATGACAATATCCTAGAGCTCAGACGTAACACACTATGATCCAAAGTCGTTGGACCCGAAGTCCGTCAATGTAAATGACAATTAATCTTTAGTATATATTCTTGTTCAAATCGGAAGGAGAAACACATAAGAATTTTCCGACTAACTTCATAAGGTGGTGGGCTAGACGATCTGGGTTCGAAATATCACCCCTTCTAATTATTTGATATTAAGTCATTTCCTAGTATTCGCCTTTTTTTAAAGGATAAAACTCACGAAAGCATCACAACGATTTGCATGCAATATATGCAAGGCCGGACACAGATTCCACAAAATACGTACTACCATACTCCGACGTCTTACCTGCCGTTTGGGGCACCGACATGTGGGCCCGACATGGCAGAGCATCTCTGCTCCTTTAATAAACCCCCACACGAGCGAGACGGACGAGCTGCAAAAATGGCGGCACCCGCCTCGCCACTCCACCCTCTCGCCGCCATAGCAGCAGCTCTCCTCCTCCTCCTCGTCGCAGCCCCCTCTGCAGCAGCTGCAGCTAGCCCCGTCTTCCCCGGAGTCCCTCCCCTGCAGCTGCAAGCTCTGCAGCAGCGGCGGCCGGCGAGCTCCGCCGGCGGCAGCACGTATGTCGTCGCCGCGGCGGCGGCGGCGGCGGCCGGAGGGAACGGCACAGCGGCGGCGGCGAAGCCGTTCACGGCGCACTACTTCCCGCAGGAGCTGGACCACTTCACCTTCACGCCCAACGCGTCGGCCGTCTTCTACCAGAAGTACCTCGTCAACGACACCTTCTGGCGGCGGAGCGCCGCCGCCGGCGAGACGCCGGCCGGGCCGATATTCGTGTACACCGGCAACGAGGGCGACATCGAGTGGTTCGCCACCAACACCGGCTTCATGTTCGACATCGCGCCCAGCTTCGGCGCCCTGCTCGTCTTCATCGAGGCAAGCAATCACACATCACTAATCACACTGAATTAACACCGTACTTACGGTTGATGAGCATGATTTGAGCAAGCAGCATCGATTCTACGGGGAGTCGAAGCCGTTCGGCAACGAGTCGAACAGCTCGCCGGAGAAGCTGGGGTACCTGACGTCGACGCAAGCGCTCGCCGACTTCGCCGTCCTCATCACCAGCCTCAAGCACAACCTCTCCGCCGTCTCCTCCCCCGTCGTCGTCTTCGGTGGCTCCTACGGTGGCAGTAAGTCACCAATAATTAAATTAGCTATTACATACTGAGATGCACTATCAGTGCAGTGGTAAGTGGCGTGTGGTTTCAACTCTAATACCTCACGTTCAATCCTCAACATGCTCATAATTTCCTTTTAAAAAATATTTGTTCTAATTTCTTTTTAGAGAAAATGTTTGATCCAAATCTCGTTGTAATTAATTAACTATTACGTCTCATAATAGATGTTCCTCAGAATATAACAATTTCTAACTATGAATCTAAATAAATGTGAGTCCCATTATTTATGATTATAAATCTAAACAAATGTGAGTTCTATTGTTTCTAAAAATGAATCTAAACAAATGTGAGTCCCATTCCTCATAATATAACAATCTCTGACAATGAATCTAAACAAATGTGAGTCCCATTATTTCTGATTATAAATCTAAACAAATGTGAGTTCCATTATTTCTAAAAATGAATTTAAAAAAATGTCAGTCCCATTATTTCCGCTACTAATTTGCTTATCCAAACGATTTATTAGTAAAAACAATAATTTATGGATAAAACATTTTTACACGTGTCCTTAGCACGATTCAAGATAAAATGTTGTAAAATAAATTCTGATGGAAAACCACGAAATTAACTTAAAATTAAGTTTTAAAATTTAAATTTAGACTTACAAGTAAGTATAAGCATAAACTGAACGACGAGGCTTTGTATTTACATGCATAGTTAAAAGTTACTATTAAGGAACTTAGCATGTGTCATGTGTTTTTTGTTTTGTTCGTTGCGGCGTGGATCTGGATCTCTTAGATTATAAACACACGGATGATTCATAAAGTTACCATAATTGTTGTACTGCGTGTCTGACATTGGCCGTCGTGGGGTTTTGTTCGTATTAGGATTAGCGAGAGTAGGATGAACTAATCCTTTTTTTTTTTTGTTGTTTTGCTTGTTGTTTGCAGTGTTGGCTTCATGGTTCAGGCTAAAGTATCCCCATGTCACCATTGGCGCCGTCGCGTCCTCTGCTCCGATCCTGCAGTTCGACTACATAACTCCATGGAGCAGCTTCTACGATGCCGTCTCGCAAGATTACAAGGTACTAGTGATGATATTTGCTCCGGTCCAAAAAAAAAAATACCTCGATGTACTGATACCTCACAGTATCAAATCATTTTCGATCGTTGGATCTAACAATGCCAATCCTGCCCAGCTAGATCCAATGATTAAAAACGATTTGGTACTGTGAGGTATCAGTATTTTTTTTAACCAAATCAAATCTTACTAATGAAAACTAGTTATGCGTTTTGTAACCAAAATTAATATTTATGTTCAAGGACAGGTTTATTTTGGGATGCATAATTTCATAGAACTGTTTAAGGAAATTGTGCATTAGATGTTGAAAGTCAACTACTGACCGACCGGTGCCAGTTTGTCTGGAAATCTGACGAAAGAAAAATATCTAGGTGTGGCCCACTGTCATTGTCACTGGACCGTTGTCACGTACAGTAAAAATCGTCATCTTTTGACCTGTCAGTCACAGCATGCAGTACATCTACTGTAACTGACAGTACGTGTTGGCTTGAAGTTGGTAAGCATGGCAGCCATGTCTCCTCCTGCAGCTGATTGCCTACACTACAAGTCCAATGATGAATGATCATTGAGCATTTGCCGGTATAGTTAGTTAGTAGTTGATGGATTTGTTATGATGGACTATTAGCCTCTGCACTGTTCATGTACATTCAGCTTAAATGCTGGATTGAAATGGCAACCTGATTCAGGTAGACAAGGCCCTGAAGACCATGCAACCTGCATGGCTGATTGTGATTATACTGTTTAATTAGCTAGATTGCGACGCTTGAGTGACCACGCCATAGGCTTATCAAGAGTACAGACATGGTTGCTGCTTTTTAAGGGCCCAAATGCCCAATGAAATGTGGAGAGGGCTGATGAGTGATCTATTAGAAAGTTTGTCGAGAAATCGTACTTTTGAAAGTGTGGTATGAATAATCCACAAATAATCCACAGATACGGACATTAAGAACAGGACCTTAAAGTCGCTTTCTTGGCGACTGGCTATAAACCTTCTCTTCGATTTGTCAAAAATGTATTTCATAGAAGCAACCACTTGACTGAGCTGTTTACTCGTTTTTTTTTACCAGATCTATTTTTTTTCCGAGTAAGATTTGGCATCTTTGTGTGACTGACCATCGATTAATCTTTTTGTAAACTGACTATAACTTGCAACTGATATTGCAGTCTGAAAGCTTCAATTGCTTCAGTGTTATCAAGGCAGCTTGGGATTTGATAGATGAGAGGGGATCCACTGATGCAGGGCTCTTACAGCTTAGCAAAACCTTCAGAGCCTGCAAGTAAGTTTATTGCTGGTTTAATACACTACCTAGGTGGTGTTCTTTTCTCCTAAAGATAAAGAAAATAAGATTAAGTGTTTTACGTAAAACGAGGTGGTATTAACATATGATTAATTGAGTTTTAATTACTACAAACTTGAAAAATAGATTAATATGATATTTTAGAGCAACTTTCATATAGAAAGTTTTCGCACGAAACGCACTGTTTAGTAGTTTGAAAAACGTGCCACGAATATCCAAAATTTTATCCACGTCTTATAGTCTTATTAGATATAAAGGAAAACAGAAAATTGAGATCATTGTAATTATTATATTCTAGATGTGTGCAGTGCAAGTGATCAACCAAACAATACCAAGAAAAGAAAAATAGCATGCAGATTCAGAAAAGGATAATATACACACACAAATTCAAGTAATTATGCTTCATTGTCGTGATGTGTAAGAAACTATATAAATTTACAGGTGGCATAAAACTTATCCATTTTTAAGAAGGCAATAAGGATTGCCTAATATATTGATAGATAAGATACCAGACAGAACAGGTTTATGTAAAAAAATGACATAGACCTTATCAGTTATATATATGACAGCCATGATCATTCTTTGATTAAAGGTCATCTTCCCAACTTCTGAATAGATGAAGAATGACATTGATTGGATTTACACTAACCTGAGTTCACAATATTGCCTTTTTCCTCCCTCAAATTTTAGGACTGTGAAATCGGTTTACTCGTTCAGAAACTGGCTATGGACAGCATTTGTGTACACAGCCATGGTGGACTATCCAACCCCGGCCAATTTCCTGATGAATCTGCCTGCCTATCCTATCAAGGAGGTTGCCATCTCTACCTATGTTCTGCAAACAATGTCCAAATCTCCTCTCTACATTTCAACCAAATGCATAACCAAGATTGTTTCAGAAACACCAAACTGAGCTGAGCAGAAACCATGCCTGTTCTTCTGTCTCACTGAACATATAATTCCCAGGGAATTTCAGTTCTCAGTAAATTTCTCATGAAATTTCTACAGATGTGCAAGATCATCGACGGCTTCCCTGCAGGAGCAGACATCGTTGACAAAGCTTTCGCAGCGGCGAGTCTGTACTACAATTACACAGGAGATCAAACATGCTTCCAGTTAGAGGATGGAGAAGACCCCCATGGCCTCAGTGGTTGGGGATGGCAGGTGATTGATACAATGCCACTGACAATACTGAGATAGATACTAGTTGTGTTTTCTGAAGCAACTTCTCTTGCAGGCCTGCACAGAAATGGTCATGCCGATGACGATATCGAACGAGAGCATGTTCCCTCCATTCACCTTCACTTATGAGGGGAAATCTGATGACTGTTTCCAGAGCTACGGTGTTCGTCCGAGACCACACTGGATCACCACTGAATATGGTGGAAATGTGAGTGTTGTTTCAGGATTGCAGTTTCAGATATGAACAGGTAGTAGCAACATTGATAGGTTTTCGAAGTGTTTCACCTGGTGTTGCATTCCACATTTTGATACAGAGAATTGACCTGGTGCTCAAGAGGTTTGGGAGCAACATCATCTTCTCCAACGGAATGCGAGACCCATGGAGCCGTGGCGGGTATGCCTGAAAGATTTCACCATTTGATCATTCATGTTATAAGTTTCAGTAATTCAGAAACTTTTCAGCTGTAGCAAACCATAATGTATTTATCCCTCCCTACTGCTTTGCAATCAGGGTGCTCAAGAACATATCATCTAGTATCATTGCCCTTGTCACGGAGAAAGGTAAACAAGATTCTGAAGATAACGTGTAAAGTCAAAATATTTTCAGACAGACTTATGCTGATACCATTTGTACAGGAGCTCATCATTTGGACTTCAGATCAGCAACTAAAGATGATCCAGATTGGGTTGTAGAACAACGAAGACAAGAAGTTAAGATCATACAGGGATGGATAGATCAGTACAATGAGGACCTTGCACAGATATCAAAATGAGAAGATGCAGTTACTGCGACAGACAATCGAAACATGAGACTGTCTACACAGTAATCAACTGTTTTTGGCTACATGGAAAAAATAAGGAAAAGGAATTTTTCTTTCTTGCAGGCTGTTAGACAGAAAATTAAATTAAGTAACATACAGTGGAAACTCAATAAGTCACTCAGAAAGGTTGTAAGCGGCTAACCCGCGAAACCCACTTATAGGCCAAAATAAGCCACAAACTCGTTTATTTTGACCTATAAGTGGGTTCGCGGCTTACCCACTTACACCCAGTCAGAATCAGAAATTGTGACACCCAAATATTCCATGGTTCCATTTATCTCCCAGTAAATAATTGGTTCTATATCTGCACAGTAAATGGTCATGCATGTAAAACAAGCGTTATCTCTATAATTCTAAGAAAGGAACAGTATTGCCAGATGTATTCCCGAAAAAAAAAAGTATTGCCAGATAAAAACTGGATAAAGCGCACCATTTCGAATAATTCATGAAAATTATTCCATTTAACCATCTAACACATCAATCAGAACACGTTCAACCTGACAAAACTTCAATGTGTTTTTTTATGATCTCAAAAACCACGACGAAGCTAAAATCTTTTGTTGAGCTGACTACTCTAGATGGAAATGGGGCTTTTTCTGAAGATGACCTGCTTCTAACTAGCCTATTACAATTGGCACAATTTTGCACACACAATGTGCAACAGCCATGGATTAAATCAGCAGCTAGCCTATGCAGATACAGAACATATCTCACATAGTCAGGACTAAGGAACAAAATCCTGGTCTCCATCTACGACAGCATCATAACCTTCCATGAAATCCTGCAGTGAGAAAATAAGTTCCATTCAGATGCACTTCTCAGCGAATTCCAAGTGTAAAGTGCAAGCCGAAACGAAATATACTTCAAAGATGCCCAATGTTTCAATATTATAAGCATGAACCAACGGTATGAATCAAGCAGTGTAGTGAATACTGGCTACAAGTATGTGAAGAAAAATCGAAACCAGAGAGAAAAGAAGAATAAAACGAGCTGCCGATCTGCAGGAAAAAGGAGAGTATCTTACATCATTAAACAGCTCAGCAACAATGTCATCCAAGGTGTCTGTCCCTTCTGGACCATTTGTTCCTGTGATGAAACCATTATTTTCATCTTTTTTTTTTTAGATAATGGATTATAAAAAACCCGGCCTCTACACCTTGTGAGGGTGTACACAGCCTAAAAGTCACACACACGAGTACATAAGACTCTCCCGTTACATGGGTAAAGCATAAATAAGTTTTAAAGATGGATAACAAGCAAGAGGAACTTAAAGCTAAGCTTCAATCCTTCTTCTAAAATTCCACCCAAAAGTAGAGAAGAGCTCCATCATACGCTTCTCTAAAAGCTTGCACTTCACGATTACTTCAATGCCTTCGTCTTCTTTAAGAAGCAAAGACCAAAGCCTTGACAACTGAGTTGCTTTGAAAATTACCTGCAAAAAAGATACGTGGTTGTAGCCATTAAAGACTAAGTCATTTCTACTGAGCCACAAAGCCCAACAAATCGCCGCTATGCCTACCCAAGTTTGTCTTTTAAGCTTAGGTTCAAAACCTCTTAACCAATTTCCAAACAAGTGTGAACTATTACGGGGTTGCTTGACTCCAAAAGTAAGATAGATCGCATTCCAAATGTATCTAGCCATTATGCAATCAAAGAAGAGATGTTGAATTGACTCATTAGAGTTACAAATACCCTTCCATCTTCTTTTAGCAAGATTATCTTTTGTTAGAATCACCCCCTTTTCAATATACCAAAGGAAAATTTTAATTTTTAAAGGAATCCTTAGCTTCCAAATTAAAGATTTCCTAGGTATTACACCATTAAGCATAAGGGCTTTATACATGGAGTTAACATAAAACAACCCTTTTTTATTGCTCTTGCAAAAGAATTGGTCTTGCTTATCATTCAAATTGACACTCACCACCTTTGAAAAAATTTCAAGCCAATCTTCCAAGTTTTTCCCTACAATTGCTCTTCTAAAAGAAACATTCAAAGGGACCCTTCCTAACACATCGGCCACTACCAAGTTTTTCCCTACCATTGTTTTCATCTAGTTGATCAAAAAGATCTTGCTGATCAACTGTGTCATCGAGCACAGGGAGAAGAATGCCATCTTCATCCCCACCATTCAGCATCTGAGCCGGCATCTCAGGGCTGTCGAGATGAAAGTCAGGAAATGTAGAACCGAAGCTTGAATCAGTTGGTGTTGAAGAACTGGTGTTCGAGTCACTACCAAGTGAGAAGTTGTCATGCATCATCTCTGCTGGGCTTGTGTCGTTTCCTATGTTGAATGACCCCATCTGATCATCGAAATCTGACAGTGATATGGTGCTCATGATTGGTGACATTTGACCATGTAGTTCATCTCCAAACATCGGTTCCTGGCCACTGGAGGCTGCAAAGCTTGAGAGCTGGTTGATATTGGCGATGTTCGCCTGCGACGGGCGGAAAGATGTCCCATCATTGTGACCAAGATCAGGAAACATCGATGGTGCTGTAGGTTGCCAGTATTTGCTACAGTTTGCAAGGTCTGGAAATTGGTAATCATTGCCAATTGTGCTGAAGTGGTTTGTAGAAGATTGATTCATCTGAACCAAAGGCTGATTATTCACTTCAGGGTACTGCACTGGAAACTGATTTGTTGGCGCCAAAAACTCACCATTTGACTGCACTGGAAACTGGTTTGCAGGCACCGAAAACCCACCATTTGACTGCACTTGATACTGATTTGCAGGCGCCGAAAACCCACAATTTGACTGCACTGGAAACTGATTTGCAGGAGCTGAAAACCCACACTTTGACTGTACTTGAAACTGATTTGCAGGCGCCGAAACCCCATTATTTGACTTGTTTGCAGACGAGTTGCCAGAATGGCAAGATGGAGAGCCATTGCTTGTCTCCCACATACTCTTACAGAACATGCCAGCATATGAGCTACCAGAATCGTCTGTATCCAACACCAAGCCATTTGATATGTTTGCAAATGAGCTCCCAGATGGGCCAGATGGGAAGCACTTTCTTGCATTTGATGAGTTCTGCAGTGGCTGAAACACAGGATTGTTGCCCGGGCTTCCACCATGGCCAACTGTCCCCATGGCCATGTTTCTCTGGCTGTTCTTGAGCTGAACTGAGTGAGTGGGCAGAAAGCCATTTGTTGCCAATGCAGATGCAGAATTCATCCTTGCAAATGGATTGCTCGAGCTTGAGGAGGCAATGGCTGGGGTTAGACGGTATCTCCCATTTTCACAGTAATTTTTCAGAGCATCCAGTTCATTCATATACTTCCATTTTTCAGGAAATTGATCAGGATCCATGCCTGTTTGAGTGCTGATCCTTTTCAGGTATAACCGATACTTCTGAAACCAAGAAAGGCAAACACATGGTTGAGATGTGTCCATACTCATTGGAAAACAATAAAAAAATCACAAAAAAATTGATTACTAGTTGTGTGCACACATTAAAAGAAGATATGAAAGGTTTATGTATGGAACACTTTCGATCAGAAAAGAGTAATCCAAATATCTTTAATTATAGAAACATAGAAATTAAACATAAGTGTAGATATAAACCTGAAGATGACTTGCAATATTCTCTCTGGTCATGTAGTCCACTTTCATCATCCGCAATATCTTCCTTGGAACAGCACCTACATTCACATAATCAAAATATTTATTGCTTAAGACAAATTGAAAAAAAGAAAAAGATTGTTTGATAACTGAGACATGATGCATGAGCTCTTACGATCAACTCCAAGCTCATGGACGGCAATGACAAAGTCCCGGTGCAGCTCAGGTGTCCAGACAACCCTTTGTCTCTTCAGAGTTGAATCCATGTTCTCTTTGTTCTCACCATAATTATCTCCATCATTTCTCATCTTCCTTGTGTACTTCCTCTTGGTCCGCGTCGCGCCAACCAGCTCACCGCCGTCGTTGTAACCGCCACTGTGGTTCCTTATGTCAAGCTTTCTCTTCCTCCACACATGTTGCCATATGTTCTGGATGTCTTTGAGGCTCACTGGTTTCACCAAGTAGTCACATGCCCCATGGGTCACGCCCTTCATCATAGTTTCAAGCTCCCCATTTGCGGATTGCACTGCACAGCGTATAGTCAGCAATCAGAATTTGTTTCAATAAACTGGGCATCATGAACTGTTGCCTGTGGATCCGGATCAGGAAAAAAAATGTGGCGTAGATGATGCTAGTTATATATGGACTCTGTTCTTTTGAATATATTTAAGGTATTACACATGTTTTTCCCATCTTTTATTGTAAGCAAATATTTCACACGTGCTAGACAATGACATGCTACAGTTATGGTCACTTTTATGTTCGACGGTTTCAAATGATATAGGTTTTACTATTTTGCACATTAAATAGAAAAAATAGGACAATACATGTAACACGATTACACGAATGCAGATTCGACAATAACACCAACAAAAGAACAACTATAACAAACCATAAAACGACAAGGGAATATTCCATTCACTGAAATTCTGTTATATGTTCAGATTAATCTAAAGATCAAGCACATAATAGACATGTCACCATTTTTGTCTAACCTACCATCTATCATCCCAAGTATTAATTAAGTCAATAAATTTATAGGATCTCACGTGCTATCTAAGTACAACAAACTATTCAATTTATCTACTTGAAAGTAGTAACACCAACAAAAGAATAACTACTACAGACCCTAAAACAACAGTAGAATATTCCATCCACCGAAATTCCATTACATGTTCGGATTATTATTGATGAATCTAAAACCCAAGCACATAATATACACGTGGCCATTTTTCTCTAACCTACCATCTATCAGCCCAAGTATGGGTGAAGTTAATAAGTTTATAATCTCACGTGCTATCCAATGTACAACGAACCATTCAATATATCTACTTGTTAGCACAGCGAACCATTCAATATATCTACTTGCAAATAGTAACGCCTACAAAAGAACAAGTACAATGGACCATAAAACGACAACATAATATTCCATCCACCGAAATTCCGTTATACATATGTTTGGATTATTGTTGATGAATCTAAAGACCAAGCACATAATAGATAAATGGCCATTTTTCTCTAACCTACTATCTACCAACCCAAGTATGAATGAAGTCAATAATTTTACAGAATATCAAGTACTATTCAATGTACGACAAACCATTCGATTTATCTACTTATCTACTTGGAAGTAGTAACGCCAACAAAACAACAACTATAACGGATCATAAAACAACGACATAATATCCCCACTGAAATTCCGTTACATGTTCAGATTATTATTGATGAATGTGAAGACCAAGCACATAATAGACATGTGACCACTTTTCTCCAACCTAGTACCATCTATCAGCCCAAGTATGAGTGTGAAGTCAATAAATATATAGGATCTCACGTGGTATCCAATGTATAACAAACAACCATTCAACAGATCTACTTGAAAGCAACACTTCCTACTTCTTTAGACATCTACTTCCAAGAGAAAAGGGACAAATACCAAGAAAGGGAAGCCATGACATGCATGAAAAATGGAAAGTTGGTGTGAAGGAAGGGGTTTTACTGATGACGGGGAGATCCATCTCAAGGCCGATGAGCTCGAGAAGCTTGAAGCCGTCCATGTCCAGCATGTGCACGTCGCTAATCACCAGGTCGAAATCCCCCGGCCTCTCCCGGAGCATCTGTAGCGCTGTCGCCGCATCCCTCGTCATCGTCGCTACATCCCGGCCACCGCAGAAATCAAGCAAACAACAAGAAAAAAATCTATACAAAAAAAAGATCTAACTAAACAACTCGGCTAACAAGCCAAGAACTCACGTTGGTACTTGCACCGGCGAAGCAACGCCTCCAGGAGCATGAGGCAAACGGGGCTATCGTCGACGGCAAGCACGCGCAAACCCTCTGGGAATTTTCTGGCGGCCGTCGCCTGCGTCGCCGCCATGTTCGTCCCTTGGATCCCCTTGGTAAAAAAAAAAAAAAAAAAACAAACACGATCAGCAACAAGAAAACCCCAATCTGGACGAACGACTGACCACCAAAATCTCCCTCCCCCTCCGCACCCCCAGCAAGAACCCACCAAAACCAATACAAGAACACCAAGAAACCCTCCTAGAACCCCCACCTTTCAGATCTTTTCCGATGGGTTCCCTCGAATGCTGGCTCAAAACAGCACAAGAAGCTGCAACTCGAGGTCAGAGAGGGATGGGTGCAATAGCGAGGGGGAGGGCGTCACTTATATCGACGAGGAGAGGAGAGGATCAGGACAGTAGATGGGGGTGGAATTCACGCGCTCCCTCGCAGAGAAATTTGGAAGGTATTTTGGCCTGTGTGCGTGCAAATCCCTAGCTTTAAATTCCTGACTATTGTTGCATGCATGTTTCTTCTTCCGCTGCCACTAACACTTCACTGGTTGATGTTCTATTGGACTGTTCTTCCCACTTTTGCGAGAGCCTTGATGCGAGGAGTAAATGTGTGTGCACCGAATATTGGTAAATGTTTAAATGCCCTTTTTCTATGGGCTACAGTTGGAAACCACATCTGGTTTTGCTGGTTTTCATAAATGATGAAGCTAGGTGTATAATATAAAAATCATTTATTGTATTTGTTGAATTATATATGTTGTTCGTAGCACGATGGTAAGATCCCAACGAGTGAGGCCGCTGACGAGGGCTCAATCACTACTGGCTCACGCAAAAAAAAAAAAGGTCCATCGCTATGTGTTTTCCGTGGTCGTGGCATGTAGCTAAGGTGATAGGGTGCATCTAACCGGCTTTTAGGGATTTTTTTTATCTTAAAGCAATGTATTTAGAACGTCTCTTCCCTTGGGTTTAATTTTTTTATATACATTTTACTAGTGTGGTTTCATGTTTCTCTTTGGCGAATTTTGGGTTTAAGCAAAATTACTTTCTGTCGGTCCCAATAACATGTCACTTTCTTTGACTTTCAATAGTTTGTTGTTATTTAGATATGATTGCCAAATAATGGTAAATAGTTAAATGCTCTTACTCCATGTGTGCTATAGTTGAAAACCATCTCTAGTGTGGCTGGCTTTCAATTAATTCATTGGTGACAATGATGGTACTAGTGTATATTATTTGAAACTTTTGTTGTATTTGTTACGCTATAAATACAGCAAAATGATGATACTAGCACTATGATACTAACAAAATGATTATTTAAAGCTTCCGTTGTATTTGTTGGATAATAAATGTTACTCACACTAGCACGGTGGCAAGGTCTATGATAAGTAATTCTGCTTGAATCAGAGATTTGCTAAATACAAGTAGAAGCATGTTGTTATAATTTAATGTTCTCGTGTTTGCATTGCTGTAGAATAAAGAGTAAATATGGTCAATACATTTTTCAATAGCATGCCATTATTATTTGATTATTTTGAATGTTCTATTTAGTGAATCTATGATTCGAGAGGAATCAATTTCCATAGAAGTAGGAGCATGTGGTTGATATTTAATGATTTTTCGATGAGCTTATTGTATAATAAACAATGCTAATGTAGTTTTAGATTTATCTATTAGATTATGAGTGTTACATAAGTTTTTGTTCATTTATTTAGCAAATACAGGTTCCAAGTTGAATGACTTTAGCTAGTATTTAGAGGTTTTGTGATATAGAGATTAAGGGCATGTTTGGTTATAACCTAACCTTGTCATAACTCATTTTTTTACAAGTGTGACTTGCCACACAAACTCACGAAGTGTGACCATTGTTTTATTAGCCATAAGGGTGAGAATGTTTTGCTATGAATTTTGTGTGTATGACATTTGAAGTAACAAAATGTGGCTTGCCATAATTACAATAATAAATCAAACACTAACCCAATAAATTGTAACACACCTAAGGCTTACGGAATGTGTGGCATACAACCAAAGAAGCCCTCAAAGAATGATATTCTTCTACTATAAAAAAATATAGATATCACTGTGGCATGGCATGAAGCCGTGAATACGTCAATAAATAAACGATTTTCGTGCTAAACTGAACACGAGATGTTTATTTGTATTCCAATAAAAGCACGTAGATTTCAATTGGTGAGCACACAGTTTCACATAGAAGAGTTCAAATAAATGACTCGTTTTTTTACTTCTCAAGTCTTGCATATATTATTTAATGCAATTAAATCAAATGTTATTTAGTCACCGGTATAATAGGGATTGTCCTTTTGTGGTTTATTTCAGCTGGCCTTGCATGGTCAATCACCCGTGTTTGTACTTTTTAATACTAATTGCTTTCAATATCAACAGGAATTTTCTTTGTCAAAAGGGGAAAAAAAAACTTGCAAAATGTTGTAAAGAACTAGACCGTGCAAAATTTTTGAACATGTTGGCATGAAAAATTGTTTATGCTTACTTGATCTAACTTGGGACCTTGATATTCATAAAGAAATACAAATAAGAGACACAAAATTGCAAGTTGATGAAATGAGACAGAAGCAGGTTTGCAAGACCTAGGAGATCTTATTTTGCATTCTGGTTCGCTTTGAGCTAGGGCAGTGTGCCTATCACGTTGTTGTGGTCGCTCTGGTTATCTTGGACCTGCGATAAAGATAGCAATGTGCATTCTCTTAGAGGACATGTAAATTGTGTTTTGAAGCACACAATGACATGTATTAGACTTCCAATGAAGTTACCCCTTGATTCACAGTATGACACTTTGAGGACTAAAGTACTTAAATGGACTATACATAACCAGTAAGTTATTGGTATTTTCTTACAAGAAAATAATAATAACAATGTTTCTTTTCAGGTCCTTAATTCTGAAAAAAAAAAATGGTGATACATGTAGAACTAATGTTGGGAAGTATAAGAAAGCTGCCTATCTCAAATTTAGTGTAAGGTGAGATTTAAGTATATAAGATGTAGTAAGAATCAGGAAGAGCAAACCTCAAGGGGGAAACCCCAAACCTCTATAAAGTATAATGGATACTAAAAAAGTGCACAAAACAGTGGATTTACATTTCAACAAAACACCCATTGCACTCATTTACAGAAAAAGTGCACAAAAACAGTGGATTTATTGATGAAATGTAATTTAATGTTTTCATGTTGGTGTTGCTCTATAATATATATCCCAAGATTTAGGGCATTCGTAATGCAAAACCCCCCATTATTGTGATTTGTTTTAAGGAATCACGTGTTTTGGGGTAAAAATATTTCAAAAAACCACGGTTTTATGTAAAATACTCGTGTTTTGTAGTTATACATGGTATTATTTATGCATGTATTCACATATTAATATGCCATAAATACAATGCCCATCTATCTATTTTTCCTCCTTTCTCACTCACACTATATGAAAGCAAATAACATAATCCCCATTAATAACGCCATGTCAACCACTTATATACATACACAAACGGTCATACTATTGACAACCAACTATTGTTAAAATTATGGCCAATGTGTGTACATAGTAAAAAAAAATGTATCATACGAGTTTTTTTAACAATTATTATATAGCCCAATGTACTATCTAAGTTTGTGCCTGTGATTTTTTAAAAAAAAAAAACATAATGCCCCATAACCAAGCGTTTGTTGGAACAAATTACAAAACCTAGGGTATTCTGCTAAAAATGTCCCAAAACCTAGGGTTTAGTGAAATTTACTCTATAATTTTTTTTGTTAGTGCATTTTTGGATTTCTTCAATGGATCTTGGGATTCGAGTAGAATGACTTTCTAGGTTCAATAACTATAGTAATTATTTGATGGCTTTGCATGTTCTAGTTTGCAAATCTCTGGTTTGCACGGAATTACTTTCCGCGGAAATAGGATCTTGTTGTTGTAATTTAATGGTTTTGTGATGACATTGTTGTATTACAAATGTTGCTAGTGTAGTTTCGGGTTTCTCCTACAAATCTCATGATTCGAGCAGAATGACTTGTCATAAGTTTTTCATTTATCCTATTATTATAATTTGACAATTTTCCATATTCTATTTAGCGAATCTCTAACTTGAGTGGAATTACTTTACATAGAAGTACTAGCATGTTATTAATTTAATGGTTTTCACATTAGCATTTCTATATAAATAACGAGTAAGTTCACAAAATCCCTGGTTTTGAGGCATCCGTGATGCAAAACCCTATTTATTCTTATTTGTTTCAAGGAACCCCATGTTTTGGGGGCAAGATGTTTCAAGAAACACTAGGTTTATGTTTTAAAAAAACTCACTTCCAATGTTATGCATTACATTATTTAG
Source organism: Oryza glaberrima (assembly GCF_000147395.1). NCBI lineage: Eukaryota > Viridiplantae > Streptophyta > Magnoliopsida > Poales > Poaceae > Oryza > Oryza glaberrima. The sequence goes on along the minus strand of NC_068331.1, from coordinate 25,055,515 downwards.
ATATATATTCACATTAATATGCTCTAAATACACGTCCATTCTTTCTACTTCATCTCCTTTCTCACTCGCACTCTATGATTGAAAAATCATAACATAATCCACACTAATAATGCCATGTCTACCATTTATATATACAAATGTTCATACTATCGACAACCAATGATTGTTGAAAAATATGGCCAATGTGTATACATAGTAAAATGTCTCATATATTTTTTAAACAATTATTATACAGCCAAATGGACAATCTATGTTTGTGCTTATGTCTTTTAAAACATGTTGCCTCAAAAATCGGGGCTTGTTGAAACAAATTACAAGACCAAGGGTATTTGCTTCTAATGCCCCCAAAACATGCGGTTTTGTGAAATTTACTCTATAACAAAAGTTGTTGTAGTTTTGGGTTTCTCTAGCAAATCTTGGATTCTAGCGGGGTGGCTTTTTATAAGTTTCAATAGCCTATAGTTATTATTTGATGGTTTTGCATGTTCTATTTTGAGAATCTTTGATTCAAAGGAACTACTTTCCGTAGAAGTTGGAACTTCTTATTGTAATTTAATTATTTCTACCATGACATTCTTGTAATAATAAATGTCACTAGTGTGGTTCAGGTTTCTCTAGCGAATCTTAGGATTTGAGCAGAATGATTTTCTATATGTTTTTCAATAGTCTGATGTTATTTTTTGACAGTTGTGCACATTTTGTAGTGAATCTATCATTCGGGCAGCATTACTTTCCATAGAAGTAGGAGCATGTGGTTGATATTTAATGGTTTTGGGATGAGTTTGTTGTATAATAAACGTTGCTACTGTGGTTTTAGATTTCTATTGGAATCATGGATTCGAGTAGAATGACTTTCCATAGGTTCCAGTAGGTTATCAATGTTTGTTTTTGAACTTTTCTTTAGTGAATATCAACTCCAAGTGGAATGACTTTAGTTAATGCACAATTCGTTTTTCGCTTTTCCTTCAAACGGTTGCCTCTCTGTGGTGGCCTGGTGGGGGTCCACCAACAACTAAACTTAAACAAATCTTATTCTATTTTGATCCTCCCTTATTTCAATGTTATTAATCAATTGCTATATGCATGGAAGTCAATAAAAATGTATGTGCGTACCACATATGCAGATTGAGGACATGATAGACTATAACCTAACCGTGTCATAACTCAATTTGTCACCAGTGTGGATTGACAACGGGGTGGCATTGTTTAGCTAGGAATTGTGTGTATGACATTTGAGCGCATGGAGTACTAAAATATGGATTGCCACAATTGCAACAACTAATCAAACACTAACTCAGTAGATTTGGGCAATGGGTGGCGCCATGCCGCCATACAACCAAACAAACCAATAAATAAACGATCTTCTTGCTAAATTAAAAAAAAAATACATAGATGTCACTTTGGCATCGTGTGAACGAGTCAATAAATAAACGGTCTTCTTGCTAAATTAAGCAAATAGTCCAAAAAATGCTTAGATGTCCATTTAGGTGAGTTCGCAGTTTCACACAGAAGAGCTCAAATAAACGACTTTTTTCACTTCTTAAGTCTGCACATATTACTTAATGCAAATTAAATCAGATGCTATTAGTCACAGGTATAATGGGAGACGCCTTGCATAGTCAACCACTCATGTTCTTACTCCTTAATAGTTGCTTTCATTATCAGTTGGAATTTTCTTTGTCAAAAGGGGAAAAAGGACTTGTAAATAACTAGCTCGTGCAAGTGCAACTCATTTTTGAACATGTTGGCATGAATAATTGTTTGTGCTTGCTTGGTATGACTTGGGACCTTGATATTCAGAAAAGAAATACAAAGAAGATACACAAAATTACAATTTGATGAAACGAAACAGAAGCATGTTTGCAAGACCTAGGAGATCTCATTCTGCATTCCTGTTCACTTTGAGGTAGGGCAGTGCGCCCGTCACGTTGTTGTAGTCGCTCTTGTTAACTTGGATCTGCGAGAAAGATAACAATGTTCTCTTAGAGGGCGGTACACAATGACAAGTTTTAGACTTCCAGTGAAGTTGTCCTTGATTTGTGATGACACTTTTAGGACTTCAGAAGCTACTAAAATAGACTACACCCCCAGCAAATCATTGTTATTTTCTTATTGTAATAATGTTTCTTTTCAGCCGCTTAATTACCAAACATTGGTGATACAAGTAGAACAGATGTTGGGCCTACAAGAAAGCTTCCTATCTCAAATTTAGTGTAGGGTGTGCTTTACTTTAAGGATCTGAGAGGTAAGAAATGGGAAAACTGAACTTCAGGGGGGAAAGACCAAACCTCTATAAAATAATATGGAGACTCAGTTACAGAAGAAGTGTACAAAAATAGTGGACTTCATTTCGACAAAACACTCCAATGCAAAATGTGTATGATGCATTTGCACATTATTATTAGAACAGAAAAATGTAAAGGACACATACCAATCATGGATTGATATCAAGGGGAGATTGGGATAGATGAGCAATTAAATTATCGATTGCTGGTATGTACTTTTGCGTGTGCACAATAATTATAACACTCAGCCTACTGAGCTTCTAATATTACAACAAAGTTTATGGCTGTTAATTATGTTGTCAGATCCCCAATAATCAAATGGATAAGACATTCGACAATCTTTTTAACTTCCCAAAAAATACTCAAAGAGCATGGCATATTATTATTCAGCAATTTAAAAATATGCTAATATTAAGTAGGACTTAGCACAATAGCACATAGACATAAAGAAGTGGCTTCTAAAAATATTTTTTGTTGTAAGAACTAATAGTGGACCATGAACTCTGAAAAAAAATGAGTGAAATTACTAATTAGTTATCGCGAACAGAAGAGCTGAACACATCAAAGTTTAGAAAGAAGCTACAAATGCCACTCATTTGATTCCCATACAATCTAGAATGCACAGATATGTGACCCACAATCAGATTCAGACACATAGGTACTAGGAGACAGCTATGCATATTGCCCCGAAATTCACAAATAGAACATCCCAAATTCGGCGCATTCCATAGCACCATGAGCTGAACCACACTCACTCAGTCACTCTCAGTCTCACTTAGCAATTTAGCATTCCACAGCTCACATTGCAATCCAAACCAAAATTAAGCATAGGAACACCAGCAAATTCCATGGCTAGATAAGCTGGACAACTAGTAGACCAGAATTTGTGCTGCACTGTATCTGGATTGCAGGGTGGTGGGGGGAGAAGAGAAGAAGAAGAAGCATACCATCTTGGATAGCCTCTTCCTGCGCTTGGTGTTCTTCTTGCTGAGAAGGTGCTGCTTCCCGGCGCGCCGCCGCACGATCTTCCCCCTCCCCGTCACCCGGAAACGCTTCGCCGACGCCTGAAAAAAAATTCCCACAGAAATCAATCAGCCCCAGCAGCAGCAATCCACACCAGAACAGCACCAACCAAGCCGCGCCGTACCTTGTGGGTCTTCATCTTGTACCCCTTCCCCGCCGCGACGACGGCGGAGGCGGACGACGGCCTGCGACGGAGCGGCGACGCCGCCGCCGCCGACGCGGGGGAGACCGCGACGGCCGCCAGCGGCGCGCCGAAGAACGACTTGGCGGGGAACGCGAGGGCGCCGGGGTGGAGCTTCCTGGGGGCGCCCCCCTGCTGCTGCAGCAGAGGCGGGAGCGCGACGCGCGCGAGGGAGAGGGACATGGCCATGGCTCTGGCTCGAGGGCACTTTGCTCACTTTGCTCACGCTTCGGCTTTGCGGTGGATTGGATGGGCGAGCGCGAGCCGCGAGCGGATGGAGAGGATAGCGTCGCCACTGCCCACTGGGGGGGTAGCGCGCGAGGTGGGCCGTGTAGGCTGTGGGCCGCGCGCGCTACGGGAGAAAAAGGAATAAGTTCATCTGGTGTCCCTTAACTTGTCGACGAATCCGATTTTCATCCTTCAACTGAAAAACCATATCCAATGCGCCCCTCAATTGTCAAAACCGGTGGTTTGGATGGTGGTTTTAGCTTACGTGGCTTATTTGACTCATTCTTCATATAACGTGGCATTTACGTGGCAATTTGATCCGAAAAAAAAACCTATAAAACCCACATGTCAGCTTCACACCCACAATAATAAAAAAAAATAGTAGGGCGGAGAAACGGACGGCTTGAAGACGCAGCCTCCTCCCCCCATGGGCCTACTACAGGCGTCCGCCACCCCTCTCCTCGTCGCCCGCCACGCCTGCCTCCACCGCCTCCGGATGTTCCTGCCGTCGCCGCCGCTTCCCCCTCGCCTCGACCTCCGGTGGCCGTTCCCCAGCACCGCTTTTTGCCCCCGCGCCTTCCTCAGAAACGGTTGCCGCTCTTGCCTTCGCCGGGCCCCCGTCCTCCTCAGTGACACGCGGCCACCTTCCCGTCTCCGTTGCTTCCTCCAACACACGCGCCACGTGACTGCAAGGGTATCGCCCATGAGCTGCACGTCGGCAGCAGCTTAGAGCCATTCCCTAGCCATGTAGCTGCATCCATGGCGCTGACAGTCTGGTCCCGCATGTGGCTCCTCTTGCTCAGATGCACCTGCGACCAGCGGCAGAGGAAGCAGGCACGGTGGCTGTCGGCGGTAAGCCCATGGGGACGGGAGTGGAGGAGGTCGCGCCTCCACGCCGTCCGCATCTCCGTCGGTGAGAGGAGGGAGGAGAGGGGAGAGAGGTGAAGATAGGTGAGATGGGGGAGAGAGGAGGTCAGGAGGAAGAAGAGGAGGGGATTGAGAATGACAGGCAGGGCCCACGTGGGCCCCACCATTTTTTATTATTGTGTATGTGAAGCTAACATGTGGGTCCCACGGGTTTTACTATTTTTCGGATCAAATTGCCACGTAAGGGCCACGTCAATGCCGCGTTAGATGAAGACTGAGTCAAATTAACCACGTAGCCACCACGTCAGCTAAAACCGTTGTCCAAACCTCCTTATGACCTATATTGCACCGGTTTTGCTAATTAAGGGACCTATTATATCTAATTTTCTGGTTAAAAGACGAAAACCGGATTCGTCGACAAGTTAAGGGACCTCAGATGAACTTATTCCGGGAGAAAACGAGAAAGGAATAAGTCCACATATCGCCTCTCAGTTTTCGTGGAGTTTAATTGACATCCCTAAACCGTAATACCAAAAATCTTCACCCCTTATACAGACGAAACCGGCCAAGCCAAGTTCCATGACAGTACGGATGGTTGGTTTTGGCCTGACGTCATATCTTAGTCAGCATAAAGAAAATTAAAAAACATGTGGTCCACATGTAAGTGGACTTCCTCCTCTCCTCAACTATCCCCTCTCTTCCCCATCTCTCCACCTCTCCCCTCTCTTTCCCAGGAGCTCAATGGAGGAGAGAGTGGCAGCGACTGGCAAGCCCGTCCGCGAGAGACAGCGCGGCGGGGGGAGGTCGGTGATGAGAGGGCTCTTGTGGTCCATGGCAGCAAAAGGAGAAGAGGAGGGAGATGAGGGAGTCGGCAAGCTCTAGCTCACCGACAGTCCATGGGGAAGGTGGCGGTGAGCAGTCGAAGAGGATGGATGGCAATGGTAGTTTGCGATGACGGAGGAGAGGACCCGATGCCCCGGTAGCTCCGTCTCGGGTGCTCCTGTACGTGGTCCTGTGACACTAGGGATGGGCTCTTCCCTACCGCTAGGGGTGGGGCTTACCGCCGCTGCCTGATCATGTCGAGAGTGAGAGGAGGAGCCGCTAGGTTGGGAAAGGGATGCCACGGTGGTGGCGATGGAAATCAAGCTCAAGCGGTGGTGTCGTTGCCATGTCCTAGTTCCAGCCCCAAGCCACTCACGCTGCCCGACTCGCTAGGTAACTCCTATCCCGCCTCCTGCGGCAGGAAGCGCTCCACATCGAGTCAGCAGCGGTAGCTCAGCCCGATTCCTTTTTGTCGCTTCTCGCCTACCCGACAGCTCGACGGAGGCGGTGAGCTGATGAGGTTGAAGGTGAAAGGGGAAGAGCCAACCTGGATGACGAGCTCCTCCTCCTATTCGGAAACCGAGGAAGTCCCTGCTCCATACGGATGTTTCTACTCCGGTTTGGCCTCTGTCACCACCATGGCAGGCCCATCGCCGCACTAGACCTCCTCGCCTTGAGCTGCTTCCTCATCACCACTCCTGGTTAGCCCCCACTTCTCAATCACCGCTCTCTAGCAACGTGCTCGATGCATCAAGCTCCAAGAACCAAAGGGAGATGGAGAGAAAATGGAGATGAGGGAGGGAGAAAATGGGAGGAGAGCGAGCGAGGATTATATGTGGGGCTCACTTTTATTTTTTTTCACGTATACGTCTAGTCAGCACGGGTGGACCGGGTCAACTTGTTATGTCAATGAAACCAACCATCTATACTGGCGGATGATCTTAATTAATCCGGTTTTGCAAGTTGGGGTTGAAGATTTCTAGTATTGCAGTCTAAGGATGCCGTTTAAACTCGACGTGAAGGTGAACTTATTCCAAACGAGAACCAAAATTGCTAAAAAAAACTGTCGCAAGTTTTAGAGGAAAAAACTTTCAAGTGTAACTATAGTATAGTTGTAGTGTAACTATAATATAAATTCACTATAGTTACATTGTACTCCCTCCGTCCCATAAAAAAAATCTAGGACTGGATGTGACATATTTTAGCACTACGATATGTCACATCCGGTAGTAGGTTGGTTTTTTATGGGACGGATGGAGTAATTTATAACTACAATATAACTGTAACTACATTGTAATCTCTATATAAGTTAGATATAAAGTTGCGTATATTATTTTAATACTTATACACAAGTTAATATTATAGTTACAGTGGAATTATATTATAATTGTAGTATAGTTAGATTTGAAAGTTTTTCCTAAATAACTTGCGGCGGTTTTTTAGACGCGCGTTTTCGCGGCCCAATGGGCTGACTGCCCGGCTAACTCCCGTGGACCATGGCCTGGTTTCCAACGCGTGAGTTGTAGTGCAGCACAGGCAGGCGGCGTGGGATAGCTGCCTGCCTGCGTCGTCATCACTGCTGGCTGATGCGCAGTGCGGCTAGCATAGCTGGTTCGGTTACATGCACGCCATGCATGCGTGCATTAATCAGCAGCAGCAAAGCTTGCGTCCCCCAACTCATCGATCCCCACTCCACACATCTCCCTTCCATCGATCGATCGATCAGCTAATCCCTCGCATAAATCCTCGATCCGGCCGGCCGGCGGCTTAATTCCTAGGTTTTCCTCCTCTTCAGTTCTTCCTCATCTAGTCCGTCCGTCCGTTGTCTTCTTCCAAGATCCCAGACGATGCAAGCCTCATCGGCGGCGGCGGCGTGCTCGGCTATCAAGCCGGCGGCGCATCAGCACACCGTGCAAGTCCAGGAAGGTAACCGGCCGCCGCCAGCTGACACACAACTCTTTTATACTGTCTTTTGTTAGTCTTGTTCTTTGATTACTTCGGTTTGATTTGAGGATTTTCTTTAACTTGGGTGCTGCAGATAAGAGGGGATTGGAATTCAGGGCTCGGTTTGGAACGAGGAAACTGTCCTGGGGAGGTATACAGAGATTCGTGTTTTCGTTCTATATTTAGTATGTTTTTTCAATAAAAATCAACATTCCAGGCATCCGGGTTGGGTTGTTCGTAGATCAAATCCAGCTAGCCTAGATGCACCACAAATAGAAGAAGATGGGGGATAAAGCATAAAACCTTAAAACATTTGAACTGCATGCGCATGATAATTGCAGGATCAAACATGTATTCAAGTTTTTCACTATGAAGAAAAAGATTGTACATTTGGGTTCCTAGTTCTCCGGAAGAGTTTCAGGATCTTGCGATCCTTTTAATTGTATAGGGCAGATCTAGCATGGAGGCGGTAGAGTCTCGAGCCTCCACTACTTACGTGAGGACCATGGGAGCCCCTGCGAAGCCCCCACTAAAATTATTGGGTTTGTTGGAACCATGACACCCTATATTTGCAAAATTTGAGATATGCCACCCGTATCTCAATGACATGTAAGACCCACATGAGTCAATGACATGTGGGTCAGAGTGACATATCACAAATTTTGTAAAATTTGTGTGGCATGGTTCAAATTGTCCCAAAATTTGCAAATATAGGGCATTACTGATTAATATGTCCTCAATTTTTCAGCCACTAAGTTTTAGAAGAATTCGAAGGTGCATATTTCTGAAATGAAGTTTATCCTAATTAACAAATTCATAGTTGTGTCCTTTTCAGTAACTGTATTTTTTTCCCTCTTCTTTTAGGAGAAATAAAATACCTTGTTGATAAAATGGATGAATAATTTAGAGATGTTAGTGTGCACTTTCCCCCATGAAACATAAGTTGTTAAAATATAATTTTGTCCAAAGTGACTAATGTACTAAACACTTGTCCTCAATTACACATTACAGGTAAATTGTCGGTGGAAAATTCTTCCCTACACCAGTGTCAAAGGCAAGCACTCTCGTAAATCTGGGGTTAATATTTTCGAAAGCCCACTATGACAACTTCACAAGTAAAACTAAGTGCAATTTTAAATGCTACCAGTCTCACAAGAAGCATAAGGAGGCAAAAAAGACAACATTCTCCAGTCCTCCAAGTGAGATGCTATGCCATTGCTGGTGATCAGCACGAATCCATCGCCACTGAGTTTGAAGAAATTTGCAAAGAAGTTCCCCAGAAACTGGGAGCTTTTTATCGGTTTTGCCGACCCCACACAATTTTTGGCACTGTGAGTTTCATTCAATTTTGTATGGCAGTTTCGGATGCATGTTGCCTAGCTACTGCTTATTGTTCTTGGATTGTTTGTCAGATAATAGGAATCACTTCAGTTTCTCTCCTGCCAATGAGAAGCCTAGATGATTTTACTATGAAAGCATTATGGGGATTTCTTGAGGTATCATACATAAATTTTGTAATGAATGCTGTGCTCAAGAGATGTTTTAAATTAAATTCCTGATGAACCCTGTGCTCAACAGATGCTTAAAGTTATCTTCTTAATGGTCTATAGATATACAACAGCCATTTATTTTTCCTTATGTGCAGGCTTTATCCTCCGCTTTATGTATGAATATCTATGTTGTAGGCCTGAATCAACTATATGACATCCAGATTGATAAGGTGATTTTTTACTTGCTGTTTGAAAATATTTTCTTCTATCATGTGATATGTAGTATCATTGTGATTAAATCATACTTCTTTTTGGAGGTCAATAAGCCCAGCCTTCCGTTGGCGTCAGGAGAATTTTCAGTGGCAACTGGAGCAGTGTTAGTACTCACGTCCTTGATCATGGTATATTAGGTTCAACGCCAAGAATAAAGAATCAATTATTCTAGTTTGAATAAAACAGGTTTTATGTCAATACACCTTCCTCACATTTTGTTTCCTTTTGCTAGAGCATTGCCATTGGAATCAGATCCAAATCAGCTCCTTTGTTATGTGCTTTGTTTATCAGTTTCTTTCTTGGAAGTGCATACTCTGTTGATGTAAGTAGTTTTTACCGAGCTTTGTAAGTACAAATGGTGTTCCATGATCCCATCTAACATATAATACTTGTATTTTCAATCCATCATACTCTTTTTTTCAGGCTCCGTTACTCCGGTGGAAAAGGAACGCGTTTCTCGCTGCATCTTGTATACTATTTGTAAGAGCTGTCTTAGTTCAGCTAGCTTTCTTTGCACATATGCAGGTAGTACAAAACATTGTTTACATCTCAAGTTCAAATTCCTTATTTCCCTTTGGTTAGTATTGAATTCTTCTTGTAACAGCAACATGTTCTGAAGAGGCCCTTGGCACCAACAAAGTCGGTGGTTTTCGCAACATTATTCATGTGTTGCTTTTCTTCAGTTATAGCTTTATTCAAGGTAAATGCCCAATTATGTTGACTATATGTTCACGTGAGATCACAATGGCTTTTCTTCAGTCATAGCCTTATTTCATCCATCTCTTCAAATATCATCACTGGGACCTTTTCTGAATTTTCAGGATATTCCAGATATTGATGGTGACAGACATTTTGGCGTCGAATCCCTGAGCGTACGTTTGGGTCCAGAAAGAGTAAGAACATATCCAATTCTACCACTGGAAAACAAAATAATGGTTCTACATGTCATTCCAGATTTAAAAATGGTGTAAAATCCTATTTTTATCTGATTTAGGTGTATTGGCTCTGCATAAACATACTATTAACAGCATATGGGGCTGCCATTTTGGCTGGAGCATCATCTACAAATCTATGTCAAATGATTATCACCGTGAGTGAATTCTTCACTTCTGAAAAGAAGAAGAAAAATTGTTCATTTCAAAAAAAAATTTCCCCAGTTTGAAAGTTGAGAAGTCCTTTTGCTGTTGCATTGATAATCCAGGTTTTCGGCCATGGCCTGCTTGCCTTTGCACTTTGGCAGAGAGCACAGCACTGTGACGTTGAAAACAAGGCGTGGATCACATCATTTTACATGTTCATTTGGAAGGTGATTAATGATAGTGTTCTAGTTTATACGATGAATTTTGTTAACCAATTAAACATTGGTAATGTTAATCATTTGCATTGTTTGTATTCCTTGCAGTTGTTCTACGCTGAGTATTTCCTTATACCATTTGTGCAGTGAGCACTATATACACAAGGGCAAGAAATTTTTGACCATGCACATGAGCAATTATATGAAACTTGCTACTGTGATGGCAGTCTGTATCCAATGCTTTGGAGTGTGCTGCAATATATGCAAATGTGGATAAAGGCAATTAGGAGCATACAGTTTAGAGCATATACTGTACCTATGTAGCTGCTGACCTTTGAGTAACTGTTGTTTGGAGAAGCCATCTCGTATCATTGGGTTTTTTTTCTTTGTTGGGCTATCTGGCTGGTGAGCTGCATGTCAAAGAGGAAGAAATACTGACGGTGGGTGATTTGAAATGCTTCCCAGTATTCATGTGTCAAAAGATATCACAATGGCAAATTGTCAAGCCTGAGGGAGGTGGCTCAAGAGATACTACTCCATCCCAAAATATAGGGTGTGTTTAGTTCACGCTAAAATTGAAAATTTGATTGAAATTGGAATGATGTGATGAAAAAGTTAGAAGTTTATGTGTGTAGGAAAGTTTTGATGTGATGAAAAAGTTGGAAGTTTGAAGAAAAAGTTGGGAATTAAACCAGGCCATACTTTTGTAGTTTTTTAACAAATATTAAGGAAAGTGGTAATGGGGGAATTTTGAACATTTCATTGCTACAAACTTAAAATTTAAGTGTTAGAAATAGCTATATTTTGGAGAGGATGGAGTAGTACTTATTAGTGGATATGTGCAAATTGGAATTAGCATCTCGAATTGATCATAAGTTGGATGACTTTTTCAACTATTTGGTGTAAAAAATTTGAAGGGAAAAGTTTTGTTGGTTTTAACTCGGAAACAGTAAGTGACTTGAAAAACAAAACTACTAGAAAGATGTAACCAATCAAGTTCTTTCATTTGAATCTAAGGCCGTGTTTAGTTCCAAAACAATTCTTCAAACTTCCAACTTTTTCATCACATCAAAACTTTTCTACACACAAACTTCCAATTTTTTCATCACATCATTCCAATTTCAACTAAACTTCTAATTTTAGTGTGAACTAAACACAGCCTAAGAAATAAGGGTGCGCTAGTTCCAGTGGGCACCTGCTCCCGCCACCTCGTTTTTCACGCGCACGTTTCCCAAGCTGTTAAATGGTGTGTTTTTTGTAAAATTTTTATAAATAAAAGTTGCTTAAAAAATTCATATTGATCCATTTTTCGAAAAAAATAGCTAATACTTAATTAATTACGCGCTAATGGCCTGCTCCGTTTTCCATGCCGGAGGGATTATTCCCCGTCCCTCACTCTCGATCGGGGCCTAAAAGCAACTCCAACAGAGTGGCCAAATGGCTCTCTAAGCTAAATTATAGCTAAGATAGAAAAAAAAAAATCTCCAACAGACTCTTCAATTGACTGGCCAAGCCATCCGACTAACTAAAAATCCCATGGAACTGGCCAAATGTGGCCAGCCACACCCGCTAGCTAACTGTGGGCCCCACGCACTATCCCTCCCACATGTCTCGCTCTCCTCTTCCTTCACTCTCGCCTCCCGCACAGCCCATCGCCACTGCCTCCGTCCCCGGCCACAACCGCCGCCGTCGCCTCCGTCCGTGTCCACATCCGGCACCGCCGCCTCCGTCCCCGGCCACAACCGGCACCGCCGCGTCCACTGCCGCCTCCGTCCCCAGCCACAACCGGCGTCGCCGCCTCCGTCCCCGACCAAGTCCGGCGCCGCTGCATCCACCGCCGCCTCCGTCCCAGCCACAACCGGCGTCACCGCTTCCGTCCCCGGCCACATGCGGCACCGCCGTCCGCCGCCGCCTCCGTCCCCAGCCACAACCGGCGTCGCCGCCTCTGTCCCTGACCAAGTCCGGCGCTGCCGCATCCACCGCGGCCTCCGTCCCCAACCACAACCGGCGTCGCTCCCTCCGTCGCGTCCCTCCGCCGGCGCTGCCCCTCCGCCGCGTCGTCGTCCACTGCCGAGGCCGCCGTGTCGTCATCCCCCTCCCCTCTCCTCTCCTCTCGCCTCGCCTCCCCACCCATGGTGGCCACGCTCCTCCGCCGTGCGCTCCACCTCCACCGCGTGCTCCCCTGTCCCCTCCCCTTCCTGCGCCGGTGCCCTCCTACTCCCCGTCAGCGTCCTCCCCCGCCTGGCCGCCCACCGATCGATTGATATGTGCCTCCGTTGCTCTGCCTCCTCCAGGGCCGCTGCGCTCTCGCCGTCCACCCAGCCACCGTCGCCGCCGCCGACGAGCTCGCCTGCTCCGCCCTCCGCTGCTGCGATGCCCGCTTGGCCTACCAAATACACGCCCAGGCATGCCGACGCGGCCTGCCTGCAACCTGTTCGACGAAATGGCGCACAAGGATGCCGCCTCCTACACAGCCATGAGTAATAGAGGCTGACGTGCGGGTCCCAGTGTCATAGGCTCATAATGGGGAGTGTAGATGGAGAGGTTGTTGGAGTGAGGAATGAGTTTGGCTTGCCAAATCAATTGGAGAGCTAGCTATATAAATGTTTGGAGAATCCAATTTAAAGAAGCTGTTGGAGATGCTTTAAGTAAGTTGGTGTGAAATGGAATGGAGAAGGCCCAAGGTTCTGAAGTTGGTTCTGATTTCTGAGAATCAGGCTTATGCCATTCTGGTTGGGATTACCCACAAAACAAGTATACAGTCCCTTGTGTTGTCCGGGCATACGTCCCTCTCAATAGAGTGGACCAACAACATACACACCGGTTTTAGGGCATGTTTGGAGCAGCTTCTAGCAGCCGTAGCTTCTCACATAATCTCCAGCTTCTCCAAACAGTTTAGATTGTCACCTAGATTCTAAAAATATGTAGTTGTAGAATACAGAAAATGTACTAGAATTCAAAAGCTGGAAAACCCAGTTTATCCAGATTATCAAAAGCTGACTACCAACGAGCATATTCTCAAAATCTTAAACTCCCTGAAGCAAGGCCTTAGACTGGCAGGAAGGCTTTTGCCTCATCTCAAATTTTAACTTGGCCAACCTTGGAAACAAAAAAACATGGCGTAAAATGCAACTACCTTGATTATATATACTCCCTCCGTCTCAAAATAAGTGTAATTTTGCACTATTCACGTTCAACATTTGACCGTTCGTCTTATTTGAAATTTTTTTTATGATTAGTATTTTTATTGCTATTAAATGATAAAACATGAATAATTCTTTATATGTGACTAAATATTTTTAAATTTTTTATAAATTTTTCAAATAAAACGGACGGTCAAATATTGGACACGGATATCCATGGCTACACTTAGTTTAGGACGGAGATAGTAGTATCTTGTCAAGTGGCAATATTTTTTAGATAAAGAAATAGTTCGGAATTAGTACTATCACAGTCACAATAAGTCATAATGACATCGTGTCAAAAAAGTCACAGTAATGACATTTGCCCGGCATGCACCAATCCTCCTATACATGTAAATATTTTTCTTTCCTTAGTCATTCGTTTTTCACTTTCGCCGTTGTACAGGAGTAAATATCATGTACGGGAAGCTGGTGCATTTATTAGTGGCCATCCAATCAATCAGCCAAGTTTTTTTTCAAAAATTACAACTGACGGTATCTTATGTCATTTTCAACCCAATGACTAAGATGATGTCCATAGCATTAGCTGCCACCTAGAATAAAAAATGATATGGCAAGTAAATAAATAAGGAAAGAGAAGAAAACCATGTCTTGCATGAGACATGGTTTTTACACAACATCCAAGACATTATCTGAGATAGGTGGTATTAAATTTAAGTATGGAATAGTGGTGTTTGCATTGAAAGAGAATTGTCTAATACAAGTTTCTTGATGATATGAAATTTATGGAAATTATTTTTAGTGTCTTTGATTAGAAATGGCCTTAGATTTGCCGATCACTGTTCTTTAGAGTATGCACGTACGTACACAAAAGCACATGCGTGGTCATAATGCATGGCTCCCACAATTTTCAAACATTGTCTTGTACAATAATATTCCGAGATTGTGAAGTGGTCGTTGATTGTGTACACGACGATCTCTCGGTGGCCATAAAAATTTTAAATTAATCTAGATGTTTTTATTATTGCTTTCTATATTCAATCTTAGCTTTTAAACCACTCAGTATAAAAGTTACTCCATCCTTCACATAATATAAGAAGTTTTAATATTGAACACGGTTTCTAAGAAAGTAGGTAGAAGTAAGTGGTGGAGGGTTGTAATAGTGGAGATATGTGAGAAAAGTGAATGGTGGAGGGTTATGATTGGTTGTGAAGAGAATGTTGGTGAAGAAGTTATATTTTGGGATAAATCCTGAGGGCTAAAAATTGTTATATTTAGGACGGAGGGAGTACTATTTTGTCCTAAAAAGACAAATCCTAACTATGAACCTAGATATACTTGTCTAAGTTCGTAGTTAGAGATATAGGACGAAGAGATATATATGCTAGGAATACTTTTAGTTGCATTGTTTTTATTCTTTTTAATGGTAGAGACCCTAAACACAGCCCCCAAACAATTCTTTTAGGGTAGAGGTTAAAACTTCAAATCCAACAAGATCCCTATTAGACATAAGGGAGGCACCCAAATCACTCACCCAAAATCCCTAATAAGTCTTAGGGGCCAACTCCAGCCCCGGCCCCATCCACAATTGGAAGGAACGGTGTAATATCCCACCAAGCGAGAGTTTGATGGTGGTGATGATAGTAATGGTGAAGTTTGAGCTCTTGGATGCTTTTTTTTTATTTTGATGGAATACGTTGGATTCTATAAGTTATTTGTTATTTAGGATATGCCATTTCCACGGTTAAAAAATTTGGCATTTGGAGCCTCTATGTGTTAGTAATTCTCACTCTGCTGTTTAATGTGTCTTCTACCAGTAGGAGTGTAGGACGGTAGGATCACTACGGTTTAATTTTAGTTGTGGTGTTTTAGGCATGTTTGATAGAGCTCCAACTCCTAAATTTTGTCTGAAGTGGAGTTGTGGAGCTATCTAAACCCAATTCCACTTCTTTAATTTATTTGTGAGAGCTACACCCAGCTCCACTCCTATTTTAGGTGGAGCTAGAGCTGGAGCTATGCCGAACATGCTCTCGGTGTAAGCAGTTCACCGTGGTTCAGTGATACGGTTGTATTCTTTTTGTTTAGTTTTCGATCGGACTTCATGTTTAGTCCAGAATCTTGGTGAATGCTTTGATCTGTTAGTATAATCTTGATTATGCACTACATTAAACATTAAATTTTGAATTTGAATTTAAATTGTGAATTTAAATACTGTTGAATTATATGAATTAGAAATATTTATTTTTGAATTGTTGTGGGCTAAACTAATCATAAATATAGAGTGTATATTGAAATAAATGAGAAAATAAATAGGGGCTAATAAATGGAGATTACTGCCACTGCTGGGAACCCATCTTTGCCACCGGTTGGGAACCTACTGTTGTCCCGGTTGGTATCTTTAGTCCCGGGTGAAATAACCGGAACTAAAGATCCGGTTGGTAACTCCAACCGGGACTAAAGAGGAAAACAGCGGCAATCTCGGTTGCCACCTTTTCTTTTCTTTTTTCATTGTTTTTTGCTAGATGATTTTTCCTTCAATTTTCTCCCAAATCGGATGGGATGCATATCCCAATCAAACCCTAAATCCTCGAATCAAAGCATAACATCTCAAATCATATATTCACATCACAAATCCTAAAAATATAGCACAAATCAAATATATCTCATATTGAATCCATACACTGAATCATATATTCTAAAAAAAAGAAATTATACATCTCAAACGAGTCCACGGCCGCCGCCGCCTGCAGCCAGTAGTGTGCACAAGTTGAGGACATTGTTTGGACCGAAGAAATGAGAGCAGCCCTATTTAAATTATAGGAGTTTTAAAATAGAAATTATCGCTGAAGATACTCTAATACTGTACAAACATGATCAATTTTTTTTTTAAAAAAATACACGCCTAATTTCAGGGCAAACGGCAAGTCCTGAACCATAAAAACAGTCGCTTCGACCGGCAACTATCCGGAGTTAGCTGTGCGGGGAGAACACCCTTCACGTACATACGCGAGAGTCGCGTCGAGACCGCTCTGCAGTGCTGGACACCACACACTAGCACTGTCACGACAACACGGCATGCACAGTGGGGTACATCACCAAGCTATAGTACTTAGTACTACTAGTAGTAGAAAGTATCAAAAAGCTAAAAATCGAGAACTGGAGAAGAAGCCGCTCAAATCGTATGTACCACACGTACTGTATGATAGGCCACCCGTTTTTAAATATTCGGCCCGTTTTCAAGTATTTATCATTGTTCGTATTTAGATTTTATCACTTGTCATTTTGTTCAAGAAATTATAAATACTTGAAAGACATGGTATCATCGAAGTGTTGCATTCTAAACATGAGTTTTAAGCTTTCCTTAATTGTAGTTTAATTAGTTTAAAACATTGGTGGTTAGGCTTAAAATCGTGGTGCCCAACCGTGACATGTATTTGGGAATAGTGGGAGTAATTGTCAGGGAAGCCTTTTATTTTCAAAGATTGACTACTCGTCTTTTTTAAAAATATATATATGCTTAAAAGATGACAAATTACTGCATCAAATAGTATTGTAAGCATGAAACTTTGGTGAATTATATTCATGAATCCAAAAAAAACACGAATATTAGAAAAGTACCTAATATCATATAATTAGAAGAAGTAAGGCTTCGAATGCAGGTCGTCTAGCCCACCACCGTTTGGAGCTAGGCGGAAGACCCCTAGGCGTTTCTCATAGTCATGAATCCTATATCACATCTATCTGTCCCACGGCATAAAGGATTTTGGCAATACAAATAGATAGCCAAAATACCTTATATTTCATAACGAAGTTAATAATTGCTAGTTTGTCTAACAGTATTGTGTTACTATCTTTGTCTCAACATATTATCATTCAAATTTTGTTTCAAAATATGACAACTTTCCCATCTACTCGTTGACATTCGCAACTATATCTTATTTAATTTCTTTACCTACTTATTTATTAAAACCAATCACAACCATACATCATTTAATTTCACCTCTCCTTTTAACTAATGTAAAAAAGTATGTAAATTTTTTGAAGTGCTTATATAGTTATATTTTAGGATGGTCGGAATGGTTTATAGCTATAAACTCCACAAAAAATACATAGGAGTAGCACCAAACACACACGTTTAATCAGCCGAAATCCCACATGAAAACAGAGCGTCTTATCTTATCTGCAGCCAACTGTACTCCAACATGATCCACAACACCACTCACCTCATGATTTTCGTTGTATTCGTTCCAGTCCCAAAACCAGCGAGATGGATGCACAAGCAACCGGTCACTGGTTGGTCTCTACCGTACCGAAGTCGACAGGAACAGAAGCAGTTATTATATCCAAGAGAAAGAGAAAAATAAAATCTTGACACGAACAAAAACTCGACTCGCCGCACGTCTCCGGAAAACGATTTTTTTTTTCGAAACAAAGAAAAAATGGGGAAACAAATCCAGTGGCATTTTTCTTTTTTTTTCGCCGCCACCGGCAGCCGCTTTTATAGCACACACCCGTCACCACACGGAAACCCCAGCCAAGGCTACTGCCACCTTACCTTGCGTACTACGCCTCACTTTTACCAAACTAACCCCTGCACCTCCACTCACCGACAGATGGGACCACTAAAGGATAGAAACGTCCTTTCCTATCCGGCACAGTGCGCGAAAGGGCGGAAAGGGTTCACTGGGCCCCACCGCGTCCAAGGTTTGGCGTCCCGCCACCACCCACGCACGCGGGGTACCCGGTCACTGACGTATGGGGCCCGGCTGGTGGGCCCCACGTGTAAGTGGGGGTGGGATGGGAGAGGAAGGAAGGGTCTCGCGGCGCGTCGTGTGCCATGTACAGGTGGTGGTGAGTAGTACTAGTGGTGGGAATGGATTATTTTATTGGCCATATGTGGGCTTTTATTCCGCGCGTTTAAAAACCCGGACGCCACGCCGTGGGCTCGGTTCGCCTCCACGCCCCCCTCATTTCCTCCTCGCTCCTCCCCCACCATTCCCACATCTCTCCCTCGCCTTCCTCCTCTCTCTCTCTCCACATCTCCCTCTCGCTTCCACGCCTCCGCTTTGGCGGCTTCTTCTCTAGGGTTCGTCTCGACTCGACTCGTCGAAGGGAAGCTGCTCCCATGACCGCGGCCGACGCGGAGGCGTGCGCGGTGGCCGCGGCGGCGGACATCATCTGCTCGCTCCGCGGGGCCGACCTCGCCGGGTGGACGCCGCCGTGGGGGACGGCTGCCGCGAAGGGGAAGGAGGTGGTGGTGGAGGAGGAGGAGGAGGAGTTGGCGTGGCCGACGGTGGCACGGGGGAAGCGGTCGCGGTCGTCGCGGCGCCGCTCGCCGTCGGGGTCGGGGTCGGCGGCGACCAAGGGGAGGTGGGCCAGGGGTAGCCCGGCGTCTCCCCTCGACTACAGCGGCGGCTCCGGCTCCGGCTCCGCCGCGTCGACGAGCGGCGGCGAGGACGGGGCCTTCTGCTCTCCACCGCCACCACCGCCGCCGGTGGTGACGGCGACGGCGGCGACTACGCCCACGGCCGCGCCCACCCCTTCTCCGGCCAAGGTACGTACTCCCAGCCGCGCGCGCGTGCATCCCTATCTCTCTCTCCTGTTTGTTCCTTCCCCTGCACAGCTCGCGCTCGCGGTTGGGCTGCTTCGCTTTCCGTTCCTCGTCTGGGTTTTCTTTGACGAAACTACCCCTCCGTGTTAGCAACGAGAGGAGGATGATGGATGGATGACTTCTCGATGAAACATCGCTTTTCCTCTCTCTCCCACTAGTCCCACCGGCTTTTCGTTCGCGTGACCTTTTTTCTTAATCCGACCTTCGCAGCTTCGCTGCCTACCCATTCTTTCACCTCCAACCTTTTCACCCAGGTCATTTCGGTAAAAACTCCATGGCTATTAGTACTTCACCCACCTCGCAGATCTCCTCGTCCTCTTCTTCTCCGAACAATTTCGGGATCTCCACCTCCGTGCTACTACTGCTACTCTCGAGCTCTGCGTTGTACCAGTAGCACTATGACTCTACGGGTGCTTGTACAGTTCACACTTTGAATTCGGGGAATTTTTTTTCTTTTGGGGTGGATTTGTACTACCATGTCATAGCGTGTCTGTTTGGTGCGGTTGACTCCTACCTTGCGGAGGGGGGCAGCCGCGGCAATTCACAAGGGTAGGTGGGTTCCGGTTCGGCTCCCACTCCCAAGTCTCCAACCACGAGCCGCGGCTTGCCGCTTTTGCCCAATCTGCCCATTCGCCTCGAGCCTAACTTCCGGGGGCAATCCGGTCATTTCGCCCGCCCTTATCCTGGACCTGACCTCCTCTATCGCGTTCGTTGCCGTGGGAAGTGAGGAGTCAAACCGACGCGGCGCTCTCCGTTGGAAGAGAGAGAGGGGTGGGGTGGCGCCGCCACGTGGCGGATGCCCATTGGCCGCCTCGCGCGCGACGTGTGGCCGCGGCGCGGGACACGCATGCATGCGTGGGTGTGCGAATGCGAATGCGAAACACGTCGTGGCCACTTGGCTGGCGCCACGTGGGCGCGTGGCGTTTCAGGTTCTTTTCTCTCTCTTTGCTCGCGGACGTGTCCTGGTGGGATGGGCCCCACCTCACACTGTGGTGGGATTTCCGATCCTAGCGGGAAAAAGGAGGGAAACGGATACTCAATTTTAAGTGAGTAAACTGAATTTTATATGGGCTTCTTTCTTTTTTCTTTTTCCCTGCGAGGGAAGGAACCTCGTGCGGGGCCCACCTGTCATCGTCATGTACAGGTGAGGTGAGAGCCCATGCTTCCATTACTGGACAATAGGTGCAGAAATTAGGAGCACACGCACCGTTGGTTAATTAATCGTGGATAAGATGGCAAGATGAGCAGTTTGTTTGTTTGTGCGTGCGTGTTGTTGATCTCTCCTATCATGTCGAAATGTGCTTCATGCGGGTAGGGCAACAATGAGGGGCAGTTTTGTGGGATCTTGGTAGGAGTTAGTTAGGTGATGTTTTCCCCCATTAGAGCCAAGCTTAAGCTAAGCTAGACTCTCTCATCTAATTCCCTTCCTACCACCTGGAAAACAATATTCTTTTGGGTGGAACATGCGTAGCCTGTTGCTTTCTTTTTCTACGGTCGCCTCCTTAATGCAGCAGCAGCAGCAGCGTTGGTTGGACTGTAGTTGGTTGGCTCTAGTGGCCCGTGTCGTGTTGTTTGATCCTACCAGCAGCGCGTTACTAGCTACTTCCAGTACAGTATTCGCTGGGTGTGTGATGATGAGTGCTAGTACTAGTAGTAGTATAACTGTATAACTAATGGCGTGCGTGCTCTTCTCTCGCTTACAGGTGGGCCCTGCCGGACGGCGCCAGCTGATCCTACCGACCCCGCCTCCCCGGCCCGCCGGACAGCGACCACGGAAGAAGATGGTAAGCTACTGCAGTCACTCACTCAGTGTCACACATATGACCCGGCACTTAGCACAGGAAAAGCGCATTTTGTTTACTGACGAGTGGTACAAGAAAGCAGGCAGGTTTTGTTTTGTTTCACCTTTGCATTTTTCTGCAGTAAAAGCACGGTAGATAGATAGAGCAGCAGCTTTGGGTCTGGGCTTTGATGAATGAAGTTACTACGAGTACTCCCAAGTTACAGCTTACTACTAGCAGTACACCCCCATCATTTGCGCGATTGCACAGGTCCGGCAAAAGAAAGTCTTTGGCCTACACAGTAGTCTCAGAGCAGTAGAGTCAGTGACTCAGCCAGTCGCGTGCAGGAGATGGTAGGCTGTTCAAATGGCCGGAGTTTTTCTTTTTTAAAAAAATGTTTTCTAGTTGCGGAGTCGGTCACCCAGTCTGGAATAAAGCGGCAGCTGGTGCGGCCACTGCCACCGGAAAGAGAGGGTGGTGAGGGAGGCAAAAGTGGTATCCTAAGGACAAAGGCTGCCTGCCCAAAAAGATCCACGCTCATCATCACCAGATGGTCCTGTGACGAAACGAGATCGAATTTTGATGGCAGTAGTAGAAAAAGAAGGATCGCGTTTGTTTCTTGGCTTTTATTACGGCTTGATTTGGCCTAAACTTGGTTTTCTTGTCGGTGTGGTGTGCAGAGGCTGCCGGAGATTCAGCAGCTGGTGCGGTCGCTGACGGTGGAGAACGATGGCCTTCGCGAGGTTGATTAGTTCTTCCTTCCCCTTTACGTGATTTTCACTTCTCACTTGGATTATGCTGTTAATTTAGCTCGAATTCTTATCCGTTTCTTGTTTATATTCTCGTCCGAAAACAGGAGATGGTGGCGTTGCAGAGAGCTTGCACGGCGTTGTCCAAGGAAAACTGCAAGCTAGAGGTCAGTGGCATATGCTGCTATCTAACCAAATCTTCTCTTTCTCTTTTGTGCACATGTGGCGTGCAATCGCTTCCAGGTTGGGGCGCTGAGTGCGCAATCATCATAAAACCCAAATAAAAATTCTGCATGTTTGATCAGTTGGTATAGCTTAAAGCATAAGTGATAGAACTTTCCAACTTGCTAAAACTAGAGTTCCCCTGAGCCTCCCAATGGAGCACTAGTGGTCCCCTGGCATTGTGAATGCATGCTGTCCTTCGATATTTTCTCTCTCTTCCTTGGTGTGTGCTTTACTTCGTCGTCCTAGGCTCTTCCTGGCTTCCTAGGAGAAGAGTGCTATGTGTGTGGCTTGGTTTGGTTTGGTGGCGATCTTCACTCCACATCCCTCTCAACCACCGTTTGTCCTTTGAAAACGGATGACAACCGGTGCTGATGATAAGCCTTTCGCAGGTTTAGATGTCGATTTCCATGCTTTCTTTTTTTGACCATACACGAACTGCCCGGGGTTAGCTTTGCCGCATGAGCACGTATTTGTTTTGCGCGGTGAAAGGTGCGGTGTCACTGCATGTGTGGCCGGAGTGCCGGACAGGATCACTGGCACACTTGCAGTATCTCTCTTCTCTTGAGCTGCTTAGAAGATAGTGGTAGTACCACGGTAGTGGCAAGTAGCCAAGGACCAGTGAAAGAAATATAGTACGGGATATAAATGACACATCCTATACTGGACAGATTAGACTAGATTTTTTTATTTTGGGGCGAGAGAAGTAAATACTAGGGCTATTGTTAGTCCGCAGGACGCGTGTCGTGTTGTGAAAGGGTGTCATTCTGAGGAGAGTGACACCTTAGCCAAATGGTCACACGGTATGGGACCTGGAGGTGGCGATAGACGTTCGTTATCTTATCTGAAACTGAACCGTGGATCGTCCGGACTTGGCCATGCGTCTCAGCGTCTGTCGTGTTAATTTAGGGTAAGTTGGATTTTTCTAGTCTTATAGGAAGCTCTTTGTCAGTTAGGCTGGGTGGAGCCTGCATGTGGCCGCTGCTTGCTTCTGGAGCTGTCTCAACACATGCGCTGCTTAGCTCCTCCTATCTCGATGTATGGAAGCTCCGGTTAGCTTCTACTAATACAATATTGTTTGTACCTTCTACTAGTACTGCATCTCAAGAGTCATGGTTAGTGACAAGTTCGTGTACTATATATAGTTAGTAACTTATAACAATAGTTTGCCACTGTGAGGTGGTAGCCGAGCTGTCAATTTTACGGTAAAGGTATAGGAGTGTCAGTGAGGATTTTAGTTGATTGCCTTCTTGACTTTCGCATTCGGGATGAAGTGCAAGCAAGTGGGAGGAGCTCGAATTCTTATCCTGTTTATCCATCTCAATAATCTCAAGTTCTCAACCACCTCTTCACCCATCAAGCTGCTTGCACGTTTGGAAGGGCTAGGAAAGTGACGTCCCCCAAAAAAACCCTTTGGCATTTGGCAAGGTAGAGTTGGTGATAGATGCAGTTCAGCTACTGCACTTTGTCTGCGCAATTGATGCAGTTACAAGGTGTTCTACTGACTGTTCATGCATGCTTCGTTTTCAACCAGCCGTACATGTCTGGAATCTTTCCCCCAATAAAGAACGCCATGTTGCCAGGCCATGACCTTAATCTATGCACACCAACCCGGATCCTGGACATGGTAATCCCGTGGCCTTCTTTAATGCCCTTAGTTCTTGCGTGCCACACTGCCACTGCACTGGTTCTGTGCTCCACAATCACATTAAAAATACAGACAGTGTACTAACCAGCCAGAATGGTTGGGCAAAGCTCTCCCCATTTCATTTGGTCCGGTTAACCTGTACTGCACCGTTGTTGTGCAGTGTCATCTCTAAAGCCTCGTGGTGGCTGAGTGGTCCATGCATGTTTTCTCTCTCTCCCGTGTGTCTTTCGTCTCCTCTGGCATAAAGCACATCTAGCTAGGTCCAGCCATGGTAATGGCCAACATTTTGGATCTTCTTAGTCCTGTTTCAGGTTGTTTATGCTTGGTCATGGACTCATGGTGGTTGCTCATTGTCTCTTATGCCTCCCATTTCACCTCCACAGAGATGTCTCTTTTACCAAAATATAAGAACTACGCTAGGTAGATTGTGACTACAACCCAAATTTCCTTTCCAAGTCTACTCTGTTGGGCTCATGGATTCATAAGAGATTTGCCTTCTGCAGTCATCTGAAATTATGTTTCATAAAACCTTTTTTTTCTGAAATGTATAATAACAATCTTTTCCTCTATTTTGCAGACAAGGTTAGAGAAATCAAGCAAACGAAACGGAACGAAATCCGAGGGGCAGCAAGCAAGGCCGCAGCCTGATGAGCCCGCAGCCAAGCAGGAATCTCAAAACGGCTTCGTGCTGCCTGACCTCAACCTCCCAGTGGAGGACATGGCTGCTGATGGATCAGCTCCTTGATGCATGAACGGCTCCAGATTATTACCGCGGCGTCGCTAACCAGACAAAAGAATTTTAACTGTATATAGAGGAAGCTGGGCTACAAGGGGCTCTGATCGCTCGCTCACTCCAGATGAAGCTAAAGGAGATAATTAAGGACCATACCTTATGCTTGTTTGATAAGTTGTTCAGATTTACTAGAGTTTAGCACCAGTGTCATATGATCCTCCAATCTTACTAATGCCATTTTAGGAGCAGAAAGGAGGATCGGTTTACCTTGCTTTGTCTGATAGAGTTATAGTAGTTTTTATTTACCCTGGCCTTGTGTGTCGATGAGGCAGAGGGAAGATTTTACTTTAGTAGTACAAGCTCCGGACAGTGTAGCTTGGTTGTTCATCTAAGCACTGTAAGTTAGGGAAGAACTATCTCAATGTTCTTTTGTTTATTCTGTTCAATGTTGGTGTGAATCTTTGGCTGTTTGTAGAGTCTTACTGTCTTGTTCACGGCTGATTACAAAACGGGTTGCATCTGTCACATTAGCTGCACAGCTCAGCTCATGGTACTCTCGGAAATGTCCCTAGCACTACTCCATTCATCCTAAAGTAAGTGCACTCGAAATGTCCCTAGCACTACTCCATTCATCCTAAAGGAAGTGCAGGGAGTGAGTAGATAAGTGTTTGTCTCTCCTAAACTAGAGGAGTGTATTTTGGGACGAAGTAGATAAATGTTTGCCCAGATATATGGCTAAAAATAATTATATTTTAGACTAAAATATATTATTATTATTTTATATGAGCACGGTTTCACCATTGGTGTATTGGTGATAAGTGCATAACTACACGCCAAATTTTAATCCACAATATTTTTAGTTAGGCCGAGTTTAGTTCCAAACTTTTTTTTTTTCAAACTTCCAACTTTTTCATCACATCAAAACTTTCCTACACACACAAACTTTTAACTTTTCCGTCACATCGTTTCAATTTCAACTAAATTTTTAATTTTAACGTGAACTAAACACACTCTTAGTTAAAGTTATACTTTCTTTTCCAAGAAAAAAAGAACATGGTCAGGTGCAAATCATTGTGAACGTTGAATTCAACTGTTCACTGATTCCAACTGCAGATGTGAACGTGTCGCTTGATCTACTAGTAGGAGGGGGGAAAAAAGAGGAAAACTTGTATTTGCGCTAAAAGGAAAGAAAAAAAATGATGTTTATTAAGGCAAATCTCCGATGTAGCCTCCATATCCATATCCTGGCTACTGACGGTCAAGTGAACTGTGAGCTTACTGCATCACTCTCAAAAAGAGAAAAAAGAAAAACGAGCCAAGGCCCATATCCACTCAACCGGGTGAAGGCCAAAAATGGAAATGAATAAGTTTACTTTACATCCCTCATTTGCCGTCGAGTTTGAAATTCATCCCTGCACCGCAATACCAAATAGAATGTGTCCCTCAACTTCTAAAACCAGTGCAAATACGATCCGAAGACGGTTTTGATGATGGTTTCAGCTGACGTGACAACTACGTGGTGTTGACGTGGCACTTAAAGTCAGAAAAAAAATCCGTGAGGCAACATGTAAGCACCCCCTTCTCTTTCCCCTTTCTTCTCTCTTCTGGTCTTCCCTTTCTTCTCATCGCACGAATGCCCACTTGGACCCTATCCGCCGTTCATGCGGTGAGAAGAAAGGTAAAACCAAGAGGGAGAAGAAAGGGAAAGAGAAGGGATGGCTAGTAGGGCTGTCAACGAGCCGAGCTCGAGCGAGCTCGCCTGCCTAGGCTCGAGCTCGATACAAGCTAGAGCTGAGCCTATTAAATGTTCGAGCTTTCAAACAGGCTCGGTTCGAGCTAGATCAAGCTCGAGCTCGACTATTGAGCTTGATTTTTAATTAGAACAATGTATATTTTAAAGAATATTCTTTTAAAAATAATTAAGTTATGGTTTATCATATTAGTAGAAGAGGAAAAAGAATAAAATAAATATATGATGCCAATACAAGGCATACAAATAACATATTTCATCTACCAATTTATTAAATAGCAATAAAAAATCATATATTACTAGGCTTGTTAGAAGCTCGAGCTCGGCTCGACAAAGCTCGCGAGCTTTGGGACAGGCTCAGGCTCGGCTCGTTTGGAGCTCGAGCCGAGCTCAAATCGAGCATAGGACGAGTCGAGCTCGAGCAGCTCGCGAGCCTCGAGCTTTTTTTGACAGCCCTAGTGGTTAGATGTGGTCCCACGATATTTTTCTTACTTTAAGTGTCACGTCAGCTAAAACCACCGTCCAAATGGCCTTAAGATCTTGTTTGCACATTGGTTTTAAGAGTTAAGAAACACATTATATTTGGTATTGCAATGCAGGGACTGATTTTAGATTCGGCGATAAATTGAGAGATCTAAAGTGAACTTATATTCCAAATGAAAAAGGGAACAACTTAAGGCCGTCATAGCACACCAGGCCTATGAAGAAGGCATGCATGTTATGTGGGCCATGTAAGCGACGGGATACAGATTCATGGTCCGGCCCATTTACACCCCGCCTAGGCTGATTGGCATTTCAGTCCAAGTATACTAATCCCCTCCCAACCCCTCTCTCCTGTTTTCCACGGACACGCTTTTCAAATTGTTAAACGGTACTCCCTCCGTCCCCCTAATATAAGAGATTTTGACATTTTGTTTACACTGTTTGATCACTCGTCTTATTCAAAAAATTGTGCAAATATAAAAAAATAAAAAGTTGTGCTTAAAGTACTTTAGACAATAAAATAAGTCAAAAAAGTAAATAATAATTCTAAAATTTTTCGAATAAGACGAATAGTCAAACAGTGAAAGCAAAATGTCCCTTATATTAAGGGATGGAGGGAGTAAGTTTTTTTTGCAAAAAAAATTTCTATATGAAAGTTGCTTAAAAAAAATCAAACTAATCTTTTTTTTTAAAAAAAAATAGCTAATACTTAATTAATCATGTGTTAATGGACCGCTCCGTGTTCTGTGTAGACTGTTCCAAGTTCCCAACCGGGAATAGCGAACACAGCCTAAAGCCTAAATGGTATTAACATGGAAGCTTTAGGCGTTCGTGAAATTTGTTTAAAAAAAGTACATGCCCGAAATACTGATAAAGATGGTTTTTCTTTAAAAATATGCTTTGGAATTGTACCCATGATAATCCATACTCCCTTCGTTCCACTCCATGCATGCTGCAAATCATTCTAGTTGTCATAACTTAAACTTCTTTTTCTTTAGCTACGACCGAGTTTATAGAAAAAATACAGTGACATCTACAATAACAAATAAATACACTATCAAGTTAGAAATTTGTAAGGTGTGTTTAATAAAAAAAATTCTTCATTAAACTCGATCGAAGTTAGAAATTTATAACTTATGAAAAAAACTAAAATGACTTCCAATGTGAAATGGAGGGGTAGATTCTAATTTAGTAACAATGTGCTGCTCCTTTCACAGTGTGAAATTCACACTAGATATAATAAAAATAATGGCTTCGTTGTCTCATAGCTAATTATTAGATTTGTTTTTTCCAACAATAGTGTCACGTTCTTACGATATCATAAGTGAAGATCACAAAGTGTAGGTGTCCTATAGTAAATTTTATTTGCTAAGATTGTAATCTACTGATAGTGTACCCTTACGCTCATTTGAAACGAAGTAATTTTGTGATTGGATTCGAAGAACTTTTTTATGGTCCTTTGAACAAAGGAATGTCTCTCTCAAATTTATTTGAAATTCTTAGGTTTCATAAATCAATACAATCTTTTAGAGGGAAAATCCATTATGTAATCTCTTTTTTTCTTATATTCATATATATTCCCTCGCTCCATCTAGATCCTATTTTTTCATGTACTTTAATATCCATAGGATTTCAAGTGACAAGGCACCCGAATCATATGTTTTCTCTGCATGTTTGCAAATCAAAAGTCTTCCGCTACCGACTGTTGCGGTATACCCCCTCCGTCCCATTTTAAGTGCAACCACAAATTTTTATGCCCAACTTTGATCGTCTATCTTATTTAAAAAAATTAAACTTAGCATTTTTTTTATGAGATAATAAAATATGAATAGTATTTTATACGTGACTTAAGTTTTTAATTTTTTTTAAAAAAATTTAAATAAGACAGACGGTCGAAGCTGTGCACGAAAAATTATGGCAGCACATTAACGTGACGGAGGGAGTACTAGTTCTTATCGGTATATTTGCAAATCCACCCCTATATACGACATATACTTAATTATAAAATCCGGCCAAATGGCTCATCATTAAGCATCATGGCATGGCGATCTCCACAGAAATCGGCGGTGACGCGTCCATGTCCTATTGGACAGGCAGGGCGTTTATTGTGCGAGAGGTGGGGCCCACTCGCGTGGTCCATCTTTCGTTCCTCGTCGCTGTCCCTGCTTTTTCCTTCCGGTCACGGAAAATATCACATTTCCATTCCCACTACCATCCACTGTGCTTTTTACCCTCAAGTAGATAGCGGCAAAGATTCAGACCAACTTGTTAAAAGAAACAAAAGTGGACAAGTCCACTGTATGAAAAGTTTGTTAGTTCTTACTCCCTCCTTTTTTTAATTGATGACGCCGTTGATTTTTTCTCCTATATTTGATCATTCGTCTTATTCAAAAATTTTATGCAAATGTATAAGATATAAATTACACTTAAAGTACTATGAGTGATAAAACAACTCATAACAAAATAAATTATAATTACATAAATTTTTTAAATAAGACGAATGGTCAAACATGTGAGAAAAAGTCAACGGTGTCATCTATTAAAAAACGGAGGTAGTATTATTGTCTATTAGTACTTGTTAGCCACATCTAAAATTTAAATTGTGATTTTGGTTTTAGAGCTGATTTTGAGTTTTCTTGTCTTACCATATTTTTCAGCCTTAGGTTTTGTCCCGAAAAATTGTTTGTTGGTTTATTAGTCACATCGAAAAAAAAACTTAGAGCTATTGTTTCCATCATCTGATTGTTGGTTTATTAGTCACATCCAAATATTAAATTTTGAATTTAATTTTACAGTTGATTTTGAATTTTATTATCATGGTATATTTTCTAGCCTCAACTTTTATGGCATAAATAATACTGTACATGTATAAGGGCTATAGTCATAATTTTAGTTGCTTTGTTTATCTTCTTTTCAGTCTTATCAACTGTGGCTCAACAGATCATATATCAACATATCTTGCCCCAGTGTTTACACATGTTTAATAATCTTGAAATCATAAGCTGTTATTTTTCAAAGAAGAAAACACAAGCTGTTGGAGCTTGGGTTAATTTGTGCAGGTGTTCAGGCACATCTCTGATCTATATACTGAAGAGCTGTGTTTGTGAGACGTGGACGCCACTATTAAGTTTGAGAAGGAAATAAAATAAGTCTGATGATACCGTAGTGCCCTAACGCCCAGCAACCATGAATCATCAATCGGTTGGTTAACTGGAAATTTCAGCGCTTAATTGGGAATCATCATCGTCGTACTATACAGTTCATTCTCTGTATTATTTATTGAGAAAATGATGAGTCCTTCGCTGATGTGAGAGATTTTACTATAGAAACCACCTTCACGTTCAAAGTCACTGCAGAGGGTACGATAGTTTATAATTTTTATATGAATAAGTGCAATTCCAATATTTATTTATTTTCTCAAAATAACACCGTTGCAAAGTCCTTACAGCGCCGAAATAAATTTTGGAGAAATCACGTACACCGTGCACGCGAATTTATTTTGAAACCGTCTTAGTTTTACCATAAAATCTCTTAGGAGTACTACATAAAATGCATACCAGCGAAGTAAGCATAGGTAAACTGATTAGATTTTTAGGTTGGAATATGTCCGATCAGATTGTGCTCGCATTAACTATTAATTATTCTTTCAGTGGTTGAGGATAACAAAACATTCATGGTAACTTCATCAATACCAGGATATCCCAGTCCAGCTATTCAAATGTACTCTCTCCGTCCAAAAAAACGAATATAGAACTAAATGTGATACATTCTAGTATGGACATAAATAAATCTAAATTCGTAGCACTAGAATATATCGTATCTAATACTAGATTGATTTTTAATGAGAATGATGAGTACTTATAGGAGAGAGTAGGATGTAATATGTGACTTCGTGAAGGTGGGTGCCTGCGTTGTGAGCGTCTAATGCACACCTTCACTCCGTGGGGTAATAGTTCCAATCCCGTTCAAGCATGGGCTACTAGAACATATCCCCGTAAATACGTGTGAGTGTGGTGTGTGCACGCCTGATCCTATACTCGAAATAAAGGATTTTTTCGATTTCTAGGCACAACTAAGTAGTACTAGTAACGCTAATAAAACGAACTACAACTCATATGTCGCTTGACTTTTTTTTTTTCAAACTTTTTTATATTTGATCAAATATATAGAAAAAATATAGTAGCATTTTCAACACAAAACAAACATATTATCAAACTATATTCAATGTTAATTTAACAAAACTAAATTTATATTTTAGATATTGTTAAATCCTTCAACAAATTTAATCAAACTTAACGAAGTTTATAACTTAGAAAAAAAATCAAACGACTTATATTAAGAAACCGATCGAGTAATTTACACGGAGTCTAGATTCCTCCCCCAAAATTTAATTTTTGATTTTTTTTTTCTTTATTTTTCTGATAGAGGGAGGAGTACGGTGCAATTTACTCCTGCAATTTGCAAATGAGTCACGTGCACGCGCAAAACGGAAATGGGCTCCTCCTATTCCCATCGCTCCCCTCTACCCCCAACCCCAAGGTCCCCTCCCACTCCCCCAAGAAGATCCTCTGACTTACTTCTCTCTGACTTTGAGTCACCGATATATGGGCCCATTGAATAGAGGGCCCATATGTCAGTGACATAAGTTAGAGGAGCCTCCCGACTCACTCCCTCCCTCCCTCCCAACTGCTACAACCACAAGTCCTCGTCCTCGTCCTCGTCTTCGTCTTCCTCCTCCACCTCGCGCGCTGCAGCAGCAGCAGCAGCGGCGGTGCGCGTGATGGCGTTCCACTACCAGGACCACGCGCTTGCGATGGACGCCGCGGCTGCGGCGGCGGAGACGGGCGGCCACCACCACCCTGGGTTCGTCGGGGCGGGAGGAGTTGTGGGGGGAGGAGGAGGAGGGTGGGAGCGGGAGAAGGCCGCCATCGCGGCGCACCCGCTGTACGAGCGGCTGCTGGAGGCGCACGTCGCGTGCCTCCGCGTCGCCACCCCCGTCGACCAGCTGCCCCGCATCGACGCGCAGATTGCGGCGCGCCCCCCGCCGCTGGCCGCCGCCACGGCCGCCGCGGCGGCCGCGGCGGCCGGAGGGGCGCCGTCCGGCGGCGAGGAGCTCGACCTCTTCATGGTGAGGGCTAAATTAGTAGTAGTAGTAGTAGTAGTAGTAGCGCCAATCAAATCCCCCCCTCTCTTTCTCCAGGGCGTTTTACTCTTATTTTTGTCAAGCTATGAGGTTTGCGTGGTTCTCCTCGCGTGAGAGTTTCTTGTACGATTGGTATGTGAAATATTATTCTGGATGAGCGATATCGAAAATTGGGGCTGGAAAGGGAAATGAAATTGGCTTTTTTTTTTTGAAACCGAAGCCAGGATAAGCTGGTGTTATATTAAGGAGGAGAGAAAGTATTTACAAGAAATTGGCTAGTGGAATTAGGAGTGAAATTTGGAAGGAAAAAAATAATTCTCGAAAACTCAAGCTTCATTTCATTAAGAAGCAGCAGAAGTATGTACAGTACAAGTGTACAACAGAGCGGTCCACAAAGAAGGAACCCTGTAGAAAAAACATCACCAAAATTTTGACTTTTGGAAGGGTTGGATTGATTTTGTCGGAGTAGCAATGGTTCCGACCATCATTTTTGAAATATAGTCCTTTGAATTGAATATGCTAAAATTCATCACTTATTTCTCATTCCTTGGTGTTTGTTTGCATCCCTAGTTGGCTAGTTGTTGAAGAAGCTCTAAGTTATACTTCCATTATCTAGTCCTTGTTTGATTTAGATTATTGAGTGTATTATTGCTGTGGATTATGTCCTTCGTCATAGGGATACATTAAATATTTCAATAAATAAACTTAACAAATAGGTTAAAACAAGTGGTCTAAGTAAGTAATATACTAGAAGAAAGATTTTTTGAGAAAATACTTCTTTCGAAGCATGGAGCAAATAATCCGTTTTCAGTAATCCGGTGAATAAGCTAAAGGGAACATGGTATCAATTAATATTGTTTCTTGCATACAATTTCTGTTAGCTAAGTTTATGATCAGTTGCCTCTTTTTTAAAAAGTCATTTTGTTTATCAGGTACTCTTCTTTGCTTGGAAATGACAATCTTCCTAAGGCAATTTTTTTTTACTTAATAAAAAAATGTTTTTTTTCTTGCAGACCCATTATGTATTGCTCCTTTGTTCGTTCAAGGAACAACTACAGCAACATGTGCGTGTTCATGCAATGGAAGCAGTAATGGCTTGCTGGGAACTTGAACAAACTTTACAGAGCCTTACAGGTAGCACAAAAAAATCTAGTTCATATTATTCAACATGAGAATAGTGGACTCCTGATTTTAGGAAGAGAAACTTAAAGTTATTATTTCTCTCTGTTTAATTCATGCTGATGTGCACCATTGTGCTACCTTTCGTCCATTTTTTTCCTTCTCGGATATAAACTTGACCTCAAAGTTTACTCCTTTGTAGGTACAAAAAAGTACAAACTAATTCCACCTTTTCAACCATCGTAATCACATAGCATTTAACTAGTTTCCTTCACTCTACCAAATATAGTTTACATTCTTCAATCGGAATTGAGATATACCTGTGGTTGAACCTGCAGAAAATAATGAGTGTTCTGTTTGGGAGAACTTTAGTGATGGACATAGGACTACTCTCCTAATGGCAAAAGGGAATACAGAAGTAAAATTTGACCAATAATCTGGTGTTTTGCCAATCCTCAGTTGTGACTCTTACTGCAGGGGCATCTCCTGGTGAAGGTTCTGGAGCAACTATGTCTGATGACGAAGACAATCAGGTTGATAGTGAGAGCAACATGTTTGATGGAAATGATGGATCAGATGGTATGGGCTTTGGCCCCTTAATGCTGACGGAGGGCGAGAGATCATTAGTTGAGCGTGTACGGCAAGAGCTGAAACATGAGCTTAAACAGGTAAGATTATGGCCTGAATTTTTAATCGTTTGTATGTTGTTGTATAAACTTTAAACGAAATTTCAAATTTCCAGGGGTACAGAGAAAAGCTTGTGGACATTAGGGAAGAGATACTCCGAAAGCGAAGAGCTGGAAAACTCCCAGGAGATACAGCGTCTACTTTGAAAGCATGGTGGCAGGCTCACTCTAAATGGCCATACCCAACTGTATGTCAGCTCACAGATACCATTATCAGGCCTTCCTGCATTTCCTTTTCTACCACTGATGCTCATGTTTCTTAACCTTTATAGGAGGAGGACAAGGCTCGCTTGGTGCAGGAAACAGGGTTGCAACTAAAGCAGATCAATAATTGGTTTATCAACCAACGTAAACGGAACTGGCACAGCAATCCTGCTTCATCCTCATCAGACAAAAGCAAGAGAAAAAGGTATCGTGTCGTGGACTTCTAACAGAAATTCCTTTTACATATTTTTGGTTTCCATTTTCCTGTCTCTGTCTGTTTATGCCTAGAAAAAGAAGCAATGCAGGTGATGGCAAGGCCGAGCAATCTTGGTAGAACGTGGTTGGAGAAGAAGTATATATATGTAAATAATGCATCCATTGTGAAGAATGCCAGTATATTTATTGCTCCCAAGATGGCGATTCGGACAGAAGCTTCCTGGGGCTAATTTATACGAAAGAAATTATGTCATGTTATAATTTTAGTCATGTGAAGCTATAGTGCGTATATATAGTGACTTACCAGAGAGTAGTTTTTATGTTTGCTGTTGGCTAGTGTGCATTTGTAGTTGGGACGTGCTGGCTGTCTCTCTACAGCTCGGTACAACCATGTATTTATAACGTGTTGTGAAGCATATGTTGTAAAATCGTGGAATGGGAGTGTTCTGCGATCCCCATATGTTGTTGTAATGTTGTATATTGATGACCATGCTGCAACGGCAGCATGTTTGTAACTCGTTATATCCTCAGGCTCTTGTGTTGTTACAAATTACAGAACTATATTGTCTTTAACGAGCATCTCCTGTTGAATTAATAATAGCCAGACAGTCAGATTTTTGTTGGATATTTGGATAGGAACTTTCTTAAATTGAGATTCCTCGTCCTTTTCATTTCTGTGATGATCCTGAGGTCGAACCGGTTGATGATTGCTGTTCAGAAGATTTTTTTTTTCATTTTGCAAGTGTGAACTGCAACTGTGAGCGTGGAATGGCGAGTAGCCATCACCGAGGGCGACTTGTATTTAAATTGGGTTCAGAGAAGTTTTCAACCAAAATCTTTGTAGTAATATCGAATTTTCGGTGATGTTATCGATTGAGGTTATCTGTAGTCTGAAAGTCCCATGTTCACTTTGAAAATTAGGGTCTTTGAAAGGCAAGTATATGCCATGATAAACTTCCAATATGGTTGGTGGTAATCTTCAATGGCAGTTTTATGTTTAACATGTACTGTTGAGGCACACTCGAGACTCCTGAACTGCGCTCAGAGAAGTCCAGAACACAAGCAACAGAGAGAGCGTTTGGGTTGGTTTTGATGTGAATCGGTAGAGAGCCGTGTGTTATTTTGGACAATAGTTATTGCAGGACTTTCCAGTCTCATCGAAAGGCCGTTCTCGCATGGAAAATGACAAGGAAAATATTTCGGCCTTTTACATGTTCTGTGATTATATAAGGAACATGGCACTGCACGAACTAAACAGAATAATGCCAATCACTTGAAAATTACAAACTTCACAGAATTTCCCTTCATTTTGGTGCATAACTTTCTTAGTAGCAAAGAAATTGACATAAAATTGTTCAGCAGGCTTCTGGCCCACAAAACAAGATAAAACAGAGTGTTGTTCTCTTGTAAACGAAGATTTATTTCAAGACCATATCAAAGTAACAGACATGAGGATGCCTTCAGCAGCAAAACAACTGCATCTTTCGATCCAAAAGGCAGTTAGATATCAAGGGGTTGCCTCAAGAACATCTCCATTTGCTTCGCCCTAGTCTTGATCGACATATCAAACACCTTCTGCCCAAATTGAATAACTAGCCCTCCCATGATGCTGTAGTCAATCTGCAGGCAACAAATAATTGAGTGCATGTCCTTTGAATATCACTTGACAGACTATAGGCAACTGATGAACCAAGGAATTACCTTCTGTTCAATCAAGATAGTTTTGTTCTTCCCAAGAATATCTTGCAAGGTCTCCTTAAGTTCCTTCTCCTCTTTTTCGGGGAGTGGCTAACAGCAGAAAACCAGGAAGTCAGCAAGAGAAACCAGCTAACTACAGTACAAGGAACTATAATAGAAGCTGCAGTACGTACAAATCCATAAATATCTTGACCAATTGATGTAAGCTAGCATAAAGAATTCTAGAAGCTGATTCTTCAACATTTTGTAGAGTGATTACGATAGCAACAGTTGCTCAGTATTGTATGTTGTATCTCCATGAGGTATATCCTCATTGGAAAAAAGAAGGGGTTATTTTTCATGTGACAATTTATTTAACGAGAAGGAAAAGAGGAGTGAAAAGTGTCTCGAATTTCTAGTGTGGCTTATATTTGGGAAAGCGTTGAAAGGTTAAAATACATATATTTGAAATCAGAGGGTATAATATAACAACCAGACACTGTCAGGAAAAAAGAAAGGAGATCAAAGGCTTCAGACATCAACTTACAATAACTGTCCTGACAAGGACCTTCACCTCCCCCTTATGTGCCATGGTCAAATCAACAAATCTCTCAGCAATGCGATCAATGTGCTTCAGTCTGCCATTGTCGGCGAGCACAGCTTCACAGGAAGGAAAAAAAACCTTAGGTGCTAACCAAAAGAGTACATATGGAAAAAGAACTCCGTGTCATCTATTAATGATACTGAGTACATGAATTAAAAACAAGGTTCTAGGAAAGCGTTGATCAGATAGTTAGCCCTTTCAAAATAAAAAACTGTAATTATTGTAGCAGATCAAACTAAAACTACAAATATTGTTGGCTCACATTGAAATTATAATGACTGAAGGAAGCAAACCGTTGATATACAAAATGGCATTGGAATAAAAATTTCTGAAAATAATCAGATGCATTTGGGGTTTGGGCTTGTCCTCAAGCTACCTCTATAACGAGTTGGTTTACTATCAACTGCAACAAAGTTATCATAAACAAATACAATAAACTTCATTAGACATAACATGTGTGGACCAGAAGTATACCCAAGAAATTCTTTGTGACATCTGAAAAACCAGCTTCAGCGAAAATTTCAGTTATTGCCTTCACCCTGGTCTCTTTGGGCACTGACAAGTCCTTAATGAATTGAGAAAACAATGGACTCTTCTTGGATGCCTCTACAACATCGCGAATCTCAGTTTCAACTTTGTCCAGCAAGTTAGCTTTGGCCGCTGTAAGGAACAGAGCACTAGCATAGTTGCCGGTGCCACCATACAGAGCTTCTGGAACCTATTGTGGCAAAACAAACACAACAAATAAGATTAACATGAGTATCTCAGGGCAAAATAAGAACTATTCAAACTGCCAAAAGTAACCCATAAACTGAAATGGAGAAGCACTAATCGAAAACAGGCAGAAATCATGTTGAGATAATAAAAAACAAGAACAATGCATATACAAAATCATCTACCAGTTGAATATACCGCGAGCAAATTTTCCTTCGATGAAACACAGTCTCTACCAGTATTGCATCATCACATTTCCTAACAGGGAGAGGATTCATAGCCATAACACCACAACGGCACAAAAATAAAAGACACGAATCATTTTCCACAGGCAGCAGTACAAACAAATTGCACATTTTCTCATGTCACAGAACCAGGCTAACCAGAGAAGCTTTCACCAATGACGTGTATAACTATTAACATTCCCCCCTGTTCCCTAGCAGTATCAAAACTACATCGGCATCACACGAAAAAATGTGAGCAATCCAACGAGATGCCCGTTCCAGGTTACCTTGATATCCTTCCCGGTCGGCTTTGCCACCTGCGACGCGAAGCCCCTTGAGCCCTCCTGCATCATCACAACCAATCACATCAATCTCAACAACAACAACCAACCAACGCGATCCAGACAGGCGCCGCATAGCCAACAAAAAAAATAAAAAAAATCCCCCACAAAAAAAACACCGAAAATCCCAGTGAGAAATGGATGACCTAGATCGAGCGTGGGATTCATGCGCCACGCATCTAAATCGAAAGTGTGGGGGGGGGGGGGGGGGGGCGGGGGGCTCCCCTAAACTGGAATGAAATCGAAGGGTGCGAAGAGGGGGAGGGGAAGACCTGGGAGAGGTGGGCGCGGAGGAGGGGGAGGCCGGATCTGAGGTGCCGCGCCGCCATTCCTGCCCCTCGGTTCGTCCCCTCTGCGGCAGCGGTGGAAGGCGGAGGCGAAACCCTCGGTGCGGCGGAGGAGGAGGAGGAGGAGATCGAGGTGAGGAGAGGAGGGGAAAGAAAATTATGGAGGCGATGCGGCAGAGGAGAGACGGAGCTAGCTAGGGGTCGCAACTCGCAACCACTACGGAAGAGAGTGGTTCTTGGGCCGTTTAGGCCCAGTGTCGCAATTGAGAGAAACTGTTATGGGCCTCGTTTGGGTGGGCCAAAATCCCCGTTTGGTCGTTGTACCCATCGATCGCCCCCAAGAATCTTGGGCTGGTTTCAGCTCTCATTTACGGCCAGTTTGTTTATGGAATTATTTTCGAGGATCACCAACAGTATACCTATCTCAATCCCAAAACTGATTTTGAAGAATTTTAGTCTAAAAATTAGCTATAACAGATCCCCTACTCTCCTACCCGAGTTTTGGTGTTCCCTTCTCCCGATTACTCGCTCCGTTTATATGCGGGCGCGAAACTCGCTCCCAATCTCGCACTCCCACCTCTCTCCTCCCGTTGCCACGTGTGTGAGATAGCGATCTTTCTACGCGTGAAAGGAAAAAAAACGGAATTTGCTGTTAGTAGTTTAACAGAATGGCCCACTTTTAAGCTTTGGGGATTGAATTTAAGGCTATCTATTGGAGGGAGGAGTTTTTTTACTTACTATTTTCAGTTTAGGAAACCTAGAAACAATTTTTTGGAGAAATATTATAGGAAACCTGTTGGTGATAAGTCTATTATTTGCTTGGATAATGTGGGAGTTTTAGAAGGGATTGGAAAGGAGAGTTTAAGGGTGAACTCCCACTTTTTCAATAACTGTGTAGGGTAGGTAATTGGGAGATAATTATACTTTCTAAGTATGACAAGATAAATATGAGTCATGCATCATCACTTAAAATTTAATTCTTATCCATACTCCTCATGATTTCCACCTCTACTACCAAACAAAGGACTGGGAGTAAAAATGAAACTCCCACGATCAATCTCTTTTAGAGCTTTAGTAGACCTAACTCGTATAGTTAAATTTAATGGTTGGAGTTCTGTCAAACAGATCCAAACAATTTTAGATCCACCTAGAAAGGAAGTGGAGCTGACTAGAGTGCTCTCATAAAATGAACTAGAGAGATGGAGTTAGGTTTAGTCTGCTCCATAACTGTAAACCTAACTCCTAAAGTTAAATTTAGCAGTTGGAGCAATGGTAAACACACCTGAAATGGTTTCTGAACTCCACCTTGAAAGAAAACAGAGCAGGCTGCAGTGATATGAGAAAACAAACTAGAAGTGTTGAGCGATGGTTCGAGCTGCTCAACAACTACACTATAGACTCTTCTCTTACAGTTATATTTTAGTAATTGGATCCCTACCAAACAAGCTCATGGTTCACACCTTCATTTAAAATTTTGTAATCTAAAATTGAGAGCTCTCCTAAACTAGTTTTTTTTATCGATAAATTTGTCATCTTGCATAGAGGCTTGTTTGTTTTGGCCCCCCAAAATAAAATAAAATTGCAAATATCAGGTTAGCCACTGTTATTACAAATTTAGGAATGGATTATTATGTGAAATTTCGTAAACTTTGACATGAGTGCTTTTATTTATACTTATATATTATTTATGTGGTGTACCGGTAAATGGCAAAGATATGGCTAATATGATGTACATTTGTGTGTTTATAATGATAAGTGTGTATATGTACATACGAGCGTATGTTTTTATGCTACGGTTCAGGGGGGAAAAAGAAGTGGAATGGCATGTACTATGAATTTCCATACAGCATATGCACCTCCATTTTTCCTAACCATGCGTAGGGAAAGCGCTAGTTTTATGTGCATAATGTACACGGAGAAAAACAAAAGGGGGTCAAATCAATTGCAGAAAGATGAAAGAACACATGCTTCGGCGCTGATCCGATCGATCGATTGATCGATCGGTCTGGGGGATTGGGATGGATCATGGATATATGCATGAACAAGGGACCCCGATGGGTGTTTGCGGCGGTTTAGCTGGACAGGATCTCGGCTTGCCGGGAAGATCGATAAAATACAAGAGGGAGAGGATTGCAACTAGTGCAACAACCAACGTAGATCAATTGGACGACTGCTTCGTTGCGAGTCGCGAGACTGGATCTCGGCCTCTCCATTCGTTCCCGACCCTACTGATCTACTCACTGCTAGTACTACTACTATGGCGTCGTCGAGATTGGAGGGCAAAGTGTACGACCCACGTCGCCGTGGAGATCAGTGAGCAAAGTGTAGAGACCTATTTGGTTTGTTGTGTTCTAGAGGGGTCACATGTTTTCCCTACAGCGTATATGTCCATGCTAAAATTTAGGAATAGATCTTTAAAACTTGAATTTAAAATCGATTTTAAGGTTTTAATCATAGTTCTTTTTCAATATTGATATTGAAACCATTAAGAACAAATATATAAAAATCATTTTATCGTTAATAGATCGTTTGTGGTATTATCGGCAATTAGCCCACTGATCGATGACAGCCGGAGATTCTTTTCGGCTAACTGTTGTGCGTGATGGCGCACGCGTCGTGCACATACGCGTTCCATGCCCGATTCGGGGAGCGAAATCGACCGCCGCTTCAGTCACGACGGGCGCGCCGCGTCCACCGAATTTGCCATCACGCGTCGCCGTCAGTCACCACATGGCCAATCCGTCATCTACACCCTCTGTACGTGCCGCGCCAACAGAGAGATGAAGTCCACAGCGCAAACAGTATCCAGATGATCCACAAGACGACAACCATGGCAGATTCAGGTAACGAATAAATCGCAACCATGAATCCAGAAACAACCATGGCGGATTCTAGGTAACGAGAGATTGTTGCCACGAATCCAAAACCAGCTCTTTCTTCTAATATTTCTAATATTTTGACGTGCAATCTTTTCGCGTGTTCGCGAAAGGAAATATCCAAAACCAGCTCATTTCAAGCATAGAAGCAGCGGCAAAACTCTGGCAAGAGAGCAATAAATCTCTGCAACAATAGTCTTATAACTATCTTCAGCAAAACTGCAACACATCATACATGATGACTTGTGACTGTTACAAGAGTACTTAACAAATCGGTATATCTCACAAACCACAAAAAAGAAAAACAGACATCTTATTACAAGCAAGGACCTCACTCTGTGTTCCAAGACTTGCAAAGACCAACCAAGCTTAATTACCCTTCAACATCAGTTTACATTCAGACCGACCGACCGATTGACTCTCAAATAACTCAATTATTACCCAGGAAAAGGGGGAGAAAAAGAAAAAAGGAAAACATATTGGGCTCCCTATAACTGACTCTAGACTAATAACTTATTAAACGCACCTCTAAGCAAAAGGTATAAATGAAAGAATATGGATCTGAGACCGTCCATTGCGATGCTTCTAGACACACGGCTGGTAACTTTTTTTGATTACAAGATATGAAACAATGAAGAGGTATGAACAGATAGATCCTAGGGACATAAATGAAGGCATATTTATATCAGTGCTGAATTCCTAAATACGCGATCTGGCAGTAGAGAACTTGTCCACCGATGCCCCAGAAGTTTGTTGCCGGCCATTCTGTTACAATATCCCATCCCAGGTTGTTCACCTCAGGGTTGCACCTTATGGGATGCAGCCATGGAGCGTAACCTACCAGCAATCTCCGTAAAGGTTGGCCGTTCTGATGGTTCTGTCGACCAACATTGCTCCATTAGTGATCTCCACTCTGGATCACAAGAGTCAGGTACTGCTGGTCGTAGAGTGTTGCTCACAATGCCACCTGCCAAGAGTAGAAAATTTTACATCAAGCTTGGCAATCAAATCATCTTTGTCCATCTATATTGCACGTATAATTCCTACGACAGTATCAGATAAGGATCATGTAAAATCTGAAATGGGAAATCAAGACCAACCTATAATAACACCATAATGCAGATCTGCGTATGGTTCTTCTCCTGTTAAGAGTTCCCAGAGAACAATCCCAAAGGAGAACACATCAACCTGAGGCACCAAGGCAACGTTAATGTTAGTTTAATATGGACATGAATGTAGCAGGTCAAATGATAATATGACACAATCAATATGTAGACCTTTTCGGAGACCAAGCTGCTACTTCCATTCAGAAGTTCTGGAGCCATCCATGGAAGAGTCCCCCTCACACCACCAGAGATGAGGGTCTGACATTTTACTTTTGAAAGTCCAAGATCACCAACCTACATCATCGAAGAAAATTATTACAAAATAGCTAAATATATAGGGGAAAGGACACCAGTCACCTAATTATATTTTCAAAAGGTCACTTTGTTGGCACAAGTAAAATGAAATTTGCTGGAAGTTTGCATCAGCAATATATCAGTCCAGCCACATTTACAAATGCCTGGTGACATTTCAAGGTGTTAAAAGCAAATGCTGCTAAGTGTTTCATAGAAAATTCAACAAAGAACGCTAGTCGATCAACTAAAAGAATACTCCCTCCGTCCCAATATAAGTGCAAACCTAGTACTGATGTGACATATCCTAGGGCTAGGAATCTGGATAGACAATGATGTGACATATCCTACGATTACGAATCTGGACAGTTGCCTATCCAGATTCCTAGTCATAGGGTATGTCGCATCCGTACTAGGTTGCACTTATATTGGGACGGAGGGAGTACAAACTAAGATGACAAACAAGCAGGCTCAAGAATTTGTACAGAGAGGTCTTTGCTAGAAAGCAGATGTTTATAATCTCAAGTTATATCAAGTAGTTAAACTTTTAGAAACTTCCTCTTATCAGATCGTGTACCCATGCCACCATTTGTGTCTTACTAACATATAATAAAACAAATATCAGAGCTGCTCCATCATCCTATCATACATATGTCATGCTCCATGAAGCTGCAGCGGAAGATGCCCAAGCGGCAGCAGGTTCCAACCAAGCAGATATAATCATTCAGTACTAACAGCAATTCTGTACCAGGCAAACTAGATATCTATCTGGATCAGAACAGCGGACACCATATGCTCCTAAGAAGTAAATTTACAAGAATGTGGGATAATAATGCTAAAAATTACCATGAGTACCCAGTTTAAAAGGACAATATAGGACATACTGCCTAAATTACCTAATATCAAGTACCACAAATATTACAGATAAGGGAAATCATAATAATTTAGCAACACGATGTAGCAATCTAATAAAAACAAATGGAGCCTGCTGCTTACCTTGCATATTGGACGCTGAGGATCCCTTAAATTAACAAGCAAATTGTCACTTTTCAGGTCAAAGTGCACTATGTTTTTGTTATGCAAATACTCCATTCCGAAAGCAGTATCCATGGCAATTATCAATCTCTTACGCTTATCCAGGGTCCTGCACAGATAATTTGATTCAATCAACACCATGCAAGACCACCAATTTTATGTGCATTAGACATTAGGATGTAACAGATCAAAGCAGAAGATAACTCTGGGTGTAAAGGGACATACTTGGCATTCTTCAGCAAAGCTGTTCTGAGTGAACCATTAACCATGTATTCAGTAACAGTGGCAATTGATCCCCCAGGTCCATCAAGAACAACACCATAAAAGGCCACGACATTTGGGTGGTGTAGATCAGCAAGTTTAGATGCTTCATTCCAAAAGTCATTCCGCTGCAGTAATCCAGGATATATCAATGCAAAGACAGCATAGCCAAACATAACAATCCGAAGTGTGAGAACTAACCATCTTGTCTTGCTCTGATGGCTTCCCAGCAAAACATCTGTCATTGATTCTTTTAATAGCAACATCAGATCCCCTCCATTTACCATGATATACGGTTCCAAAAGTTCCGGAACCAAGTTCTTGGAGCTCTTCAAGGTCATTATTCTTTATAATCTGCAACATAAACATTTGATTGGT
This sequence comes from Oryza glaberrima, assembly GCF_000147395.1. Taxonomy (NCBI): domain Eukaryota; kingdom Viridiplantae; phylum Streptophyta; class Magnoliopsida; order Poales; family Poaceae; genus Oryza; species Oryza glaberrima. Next base: position 25,011,826 of record NC_068331.1, on the reverse strand, counting down.
AACAGAACTAACTATCAAAGATTTGCACGATTAAAAAGCTATAGTTCACGAAAGTAACCTGCAGACGTCCAAGATCATCAGTAGCTGGAAAACCTGAAATCCAATCTGCTGGTCTGCTCTTGTTAACCTGCATGATTCTCTAGCTTAGCATTAAGGATGACATGAATAAGGACACATCTGAGAAAGTAAGAAATTATATATTAACCTCATTGGCGTGTGCTTCAGCATCTACTTTACCAGTGACAGCACCAACTCCATCATTCACCACAGGAGGCTGAGGCTCTGATGACTTTGTATTAGATGTAGGTAAACTGTCCTCGACACTTACCAAATCTGGGCTGGTCATATCATCACCTGGATTGATGCGATATGCAGAAATAAGATTCACAACTTACAAGTACATATATTGACAAGGTTTTATCAGGAAATATGGTTAAGCAGACAACCTTTGATGAATCGACCATGCTCTGTATGGGCGTCCTTGTGATCTGATTGTTGGTGGAGAGCAACATCTTCAGCCGGAATATTCAGATCTGGCCCTTTGCAATTTAATAAAGAGTTGTGAGAATGTGGATCCTTCGGGCTGATGTTTTCCCTGCTTGCTACCCTCTTAGGTCTCGGTGGCAAAGCATGTGTATTTGTTACTACTTTCCAGGGGTCGTCATTGCCAAATTGCTGGCCTTGTAAGCCAGACTCTTGGATTTGGTCCACATTGGGAGCATGATTTACCAATGCTGCTGCAGGTACCTGAGCATTAGCATTTGGAGCTACTTCATGTGGAACATCCTTGCGCTCACTTAATGGATTTACAGCAGAATTTGCATAGACAAGATCAACACCATAAGCCGATGGAGGCACTCCACCAGGCCCAACCGTAGCTACAACATAACTCGAGTAGGGACCCCCGATGCTCATCATATGTGGCATATGGCTCACATTGGTGTGCTGAACATTGTGCAAATAAGAGCTGGCAATGGAAGGTGATGGTGCTGGTTCAGTTGGAAGGACTACCTTAGGTTCACTGACATCAAAAAAGGTGTTGGTGTTGCTCTGACTAACTTCTCTTGCTCGAGTATCTGGGAACCCCTGAGAGTGTTCTGGTATGGCATTCTGGGGTACACCATTCTCAGGAGGCATCACTGGCTTTCTTTGTTCAGTAGAGGCAGAACTGGCCTCACTAGGGCTCAAGCGGAGCGAATCCATCATCCTGTCCACATTAGCCATATAAGTCGGCACAGCAGCAGGTGCCACTGGGGACACATTATCACGGCGCGTCAGTCCATCCTCACGATGCCTTGCATTGCCACTTAGGCTACCCTCACCTGTAAGCTGATTGTTTGGACTATTTTGCTTGACGGGATATTGTGCCATTCCTTGGCCTGAAGGCAATTGCTGCTGCTGCGGTGGCGGCGGCTGCTGCATAATGTGTTGATGAGAGCTTGAGATATCAGAATGAGCCGAACCTGGAGAAACTACTCTGTCCTTCTCATTTGGAATCACAGGGATCTGGTTAAATCCATAGGTTGAAGGCAACTGCTGTGGTGGAACTTGCTGCTGCTGATGAACATACACATGCTGATGCAAGCCAGATGGGTCAATGAGCACTGTGTTCGGAATCCCTTCAACCTGCTGTGCATACATCATCTCCCTCTCATGCGGCACGGGATGCATATGGGTGTACCCATAAGCCCCCATCGGAACTGGCACCGCCCTCTCCGGCATCATAATCCTTGCCACGTCTTCTGGCCGCAGGCTCATGTATACCGGAACCGTCTCGGGGCCAGGCCCTCCATGCATATCGCTACCGTAGTCATTCACCACTGGATCTGAGTGAGCATGAGGAAGTGCCTTCAAGCACATATTGCAGTCTTCCAGCCTTCCCCCATTTCCTGGCATCGCCTGATTCAGACCCTGCATGGCCTCCCTATGATCGTTCATGAACACAGGCGGCAACGGTGGTAGCTGCGACAGCGGCTGCCGGTACCTCGCTGCTTCCGGCTGTGGATTCGCCTGCGGTGGAGCCCTCACTTCAGCAGCAATCTCCTGTGGCTTCACAGGGACAGGAGCCGGGGCAGCGGCATTGCTGAACACATCGACAAGCGGTGGCGGCGCCGCCACACCAAACGCCGATCTCGCGGCATCATTCGAGCAAGTAGAGGTGGGGGAGAGCGCGGTCGGAGAACCGCCGCCGCCGCCGCCACCACCCGAAGTCGGCGCCGGCGGAGGCGGCCCGCCATCGGAGTTCTGCGTCGACGAGAGGCTCGCGACGCTGTCCTTGCGCACAATACCGTTCACCGCCTCCAGATACCGGAGCCCGGCATCGAATCCCCCGCCCTCCGCCTCCTCCCCGCCGCCACCGCCCGCCGCGTCGGAGATGGGGAAGATGAACACCCTCAGCTTGGGGCTCGCGCCGGCCAGCTTGTCATACTCCTCGATCATGTTGTCGAGATCCTCCGGCGAGGACACGGAGATGAGCGCGTCGAGGCCCTCGTCGGGGAGCTGGTACTTCACCGCGAAGCTCGCCCCCGTGGCGCCCCCGTACGCCTCGGCGAGCCTCCCGAACAGCTCCCCGAGCGCCACCCCGCGCGGCACCGACACGATCCGGGTGTCGCCGCCGGCGTACCGCAGCGTCCCGTCGCCCGGGCGCGGGAGGATGCGGCCGCCGAGGCTGCACAGCAGCTTCATCCTCTCCCCCGCGCCGCCGCCCGCGTCCTCGGCGGCCATCGGCGGCGGGCGCGGGGCCGTCCAGTCCGTCCCACCACCACCACCTCCTCCCCCTCCTCCTCCTCCTCCTCGGGCTGGATCTAGCCTAGGGTTTTGGAGGGGGCGAATCGGGGGAGGGAGAAGCCCACGCGATTGCGGGCGCGCGGATCCGAGAGGGGGGAGGGGAGCGAGCTGCTCGATGCTCTCCTCCTCCTCCTCGGCGGAGTCGCTGCTGCTGCTTGCGAGGTTAGGGAATTTTTTTGCGTAGTAGTATTTGTGTTGCGGAGGTGGAGGGGAAGGGGGGAGAGGAGCGGAGGGAGGGAGGGAAGGGGGAAGGGGAGGGGAGGAGTAGACTAGACTGGGGGACGGTGCGTTTGTACTCAAAAACCCTTGGCTCGCTTCGGTTGCTCGTTTTCTTTGTTATATTATTTTATTATTTTTGGAAAAAAAAAGGGTTGTCACTTATCGGCGTCGGTTTTTCTTAGGTTAATTTGGAGGTTTCTATTTGGTTGTTTGGGGGTTTTCTTAGCTTGGTTTTTTGCTTTTGGATGGCTGGAGAAGATTGGTTTTTCGTTTAAAAGTTGGGAAAATTTTGTGTGTATGGGTTATGGGTTATTGTAGAAGAAGGTATGGGTTACGGTTGGTATTTGGGTTAAAACAGATATGTGCTACAACAGAGAGCTTTATGTTTCCGGTCAAAAAAACAGAGAGCTTTATGTGGTAAGATAGTAATAGAGATCTTTATCTGGCAAGATGTTATTGTATATCGTCAATGCCTCAATAGCGATTTAATGTTATGCAATATCTTAGTAATGGCGTAATAAACATATCTACAAGATATGGTTTATGTGTGTACTCGAAAAGATAAGCATCCAATGCATATCGTAGAGATAGAATCGACGGATACGGCCAAGACTATAAGTCAATGTTTCTACGCACTAAACCATGATATGAGCGTCAAAGATACCTGACGTCAACAAGATTGTTGTGAGATAATAGCTCTTCTCGGGAATATCGAAAGATATAGCATCATGATCTGTGTATTCTATACTTTCGGTTGGTTTTTACATGCTAATGATTTGAATCTATTCTTCATTAATATTTAAGATCAGTGACAGACAATTAGGCATTCATGGGTAAGAAAAATATTTTTACTACCATAAAGAGAGACCTAAGATGAGCCACTTCGTCGCCTCTTTTGAAGTCTTGAAATTATTGTGTTTGTCATATAAGAAAAAAAAGTACACCATCTATTTTGGTGGGATGAAATTTTAATGGCCTAGCTTACTGCAAATACATATGGACAACAGTTGTATATTTATAAATAGACATAGAGTTGTATGGTGAATATAACTCAATTTCAAATAACTTGTTGAATTGCATGTGATATTTGATCTATTTATTTGGGGGAAAAAAACTGTACCCTTGAGGGAAGAAGTCCATCATAATCATGAATGCGTCTATCTAAACCTATTATGGCCAGAGTATTTAGCATCGTCATGTAAAGATAAAATTGATAACAACTTATAAGTCTTCCTTTTAGGCAACTTTGCTTGTCTCAATGTGTTTCCAACTTGTACATTTTTATTGTTTCCTTTTCCACAATATATTTCAGTGGAGTGCATGGACAACCCATCACCACTTCCATGCTGGTAGTATTATCAGATTCTTGCATTGCTTATGCATTTGCTCAAACACAGTCCCATGCATTCTTACACACAAAGCCACTACTTAATAGTTTGGCACCACTACACCCAACATTTACCAAGGTTGAAAGTTAAAAACTCTAGAAAATCAGAGTGGTGTTGCTAAAAACACAAAGAGAGGAACTATACATGATTATACATATATTATTGTTTTTTACTGGCATACAGGTATTATTTTACTCAGCCATAGTGGTGGCTGCCTGTCTATAACAAAAACCACAGATCTACTCCAGTCACACAAGAACAAAATTGAAGAGCCTTGACCTGACCTTAGGTGGCATACATTTACTGGCACCCCCTCATTAAAAGGACAACTGGGCCTACAGGAATGCACCCCAGCAGAATCTTAAAGTAGTTCAGTTCATTAATAGGATGCTTTAGGTTGTAATTGGAGCACCTGATCCCTCCTAGTACCATGACAGAAGGGGGAGTGCTTTGCTTTAGCCTTTAGCATCATCCTCCTGCAGAAGTAGCATCCTAGGAGAGTATGCCATCCTCTTTTCATCCATAGAACACATGATTCTCCAAGCTTTCCATAGAAGTGGAACTATTTCTTACTAACATTTATGCATTTTGCGACTAAAATGAAAAAGGAAAACGAACATGAAATACTTATAAGTTCATTATAAAAATGACCGCGTCTTCGCTCTTATAGGTATTTCTTTTATATGCTAAAACTAAGTGTTTTTTTTATGTGAAAAAAAGGCAGTTCCAAGCATGATGGTGGATTAATCTTGCTGGTCCCGACAGAAGAAGGATGAAACCTAAGAAACTGTCCAACTAGGACGGCAAAGCGAGTGTTAAACAAAATGGAAGAAGATGGGAGAAGGACGTCGCCATGGGTGGCACAGCGTGGGGCCTCCGGAGCTCGTGTCCCCAATCAGGGGTGTTGGTGTCCGCCCCAACATCTCCATTGGGCAAGAGGATACTCCACTTTATCAAGTCCTTTGCCAGCTTCCTCACAGGTGGTGTAATCATCAGCATTGATCATCTTTAACCACCACCTAGTAGCCAATACTCAAATACAGTACCTGCTATCTATGTGGAGAGATGGGTGAGTGGTAGTAGGAGAAATTTGAGCAAGCTGCAGTTAGATGTAGGACAGAGTACAGTAGCTATCTACTATGTGGACAGATGAATGAGAGTAGTAGGAGAAATTTGAGGAATAAGCGGTTATCTATAGTATTTGTCATGAATTTCCTTTGATTAACATGTAATACGAAAAAAATCAGCTGAAAATGACGGAGGCAGTAAAATTTTAGAGTTCAAATAAATCTAACTATGGTGATGATTTAATATGAAAATTCTATTTTGAATCTCCATGATTTCAATAAAATTGTACCGTAGGTTTTCCAAAGAACCTGAACAATTGCCCGGGTTGCTGTACTATAAATCCCATGCTGGTCATTTTAATCTATCCATAGTTTATAACAAGATGATTGAGTTAAGCTCCGATGGAATCTCCTTTGTTTTAGAGTTGTTTGCATACATATCTCGATTAATTAGAAATGAATCTTGTAACTTAACGTAAGGTAAGGTCATTCTACGTACAGGGAAGATTGTCACCGGGTGATTCCAAGTAATCTACTCCCTCCGTCCCATAATATAAGGGATTTTAAGTTTTTTTGCATTGCTTGACCACTCGTCTTATTTAAAAATTTTTAGAATTATTATTTTTTTACTTACTTTATTATCCAAAGTACTTTAAATATAACTTTTCGTATTTTATATTAGCACAAATTTTTTGAATAAGACGAGTGGTCAAACAATGCAGACCGGTCATCTTACATGTCGTGAACTGTGATCTGACATCTATTTCAAAGAGGACAATAATTTCCATGTTCTAGGTATGGGCCAAGAAAAAAAACACGCACACTTTTGATTACTGAATAATTAAACCACCTCGCAAGTGAGATATTTTAGCTTTATGAGATACTAGTTTGCTGTCGTGCATGGAATAAAGAGGGATGTGATTGTGAAAGAGTGAAGCGAGGATTTCGTCCCCACGTTGAACCCTTAATCAAAGGCAAGAGGGTGTCCAAATTAGTTGATGATCTGATCCCGGGGAAAAGTTCATCCTTAAACCGTGATTATTTTAGCATGGTTTAAGACTTTAAGCTAATTGGAGACGAATGCTGATGAAAAGAAAAGAAATACTATACCTAAGCGTCTTGATGCATTCAGTTTTGGATGCACCCTGTACTTCTTTTTTTTTTTTTTACTCGTCTCCGACGCACACGGCAAGCTGTTTCTGCGTATTCTTCTTGTCACATAGCCTGGGATTTGCGGTGACCAGGAGGGAGCATAGTCACCACCAGCCAGCCTCACTGTCACACACTGTTTTGCTTAAGATTCCTTGTACCCTGCACTTTATTGGAATCCAGGTCCAGTTAAGTGACAGTCAAAATGGTAACAGTGTTGAGCTGCCTGACCACCTGCCAGCAAACACACCTTGATCCTGTCACGCAGCAAAACGGCTTCCGAAGAGGCATCCTTTGTAGGATTCCAATCGTACATAAAACAAATTATTTGACATTTCGAAACAGAGGATTGGAGCTTTCTACATTTCGAAACAGAAAATTCTTTAGAAATGGCTTAATGCATGTATATCTTAGAAAAAAAATCAGTAGAAAACATATCCTATGTAGAGTGTATCGTGCATATCAGTAACAAATATCACCAAAACTTTTAGACAAAAAATTCCAATAATATTTTACCTACATGTATGTAAAGTTTTAACTTTAAATTCATTATATTTTAGTAGCACCTCAAAATTTACAGTTGTAATAGTATAAATCTATTAGAATTTTATTTTTTATCTCTCTATGTATAAATTTGAAGGCGAGACTTTATACATAGACATAACATGATTTGAAGTACATGTTCACTTTTTCTTTACTATTTCGGTAATATTTGTTAGTTAGTTTGAACGGTATGCATACGAAAGCTTATGTGCATGACATAAGTTCCTAAGTTAGTAAGAGCTAGCTCTAACCTCTAAAGAGTTTCTCTAACTCTATCTCTCCTCTCATACAAATTTTTATGTTTCTTCTATTGTCTGTCTAAATGATTATTTTCGTGTTTTAAGATATTTTATGTTACACAAGTACTTTTATTAAAATCCTATAATTTTTTTTTCATTTTTCTGTGTTTTTCACCATTCCATTATTTAAAAGGGATCTCAGTGTGCTCTTCGATTCTTCGAGAAACGTCCATGGGTCTTCCGGCTAGCTCCACAAGGTGGTGGGCTAGACGACCTGGTTTCGAAGCCTCATCCCTTCTAATTATTGATTAGGTCCTTCCGTGATGTACGTGTTTTCTGTGCTCTTCGATTCTTCTGTTATCCCATTTACCACTTTCGGTCGTCTGAATTTACACCCTCAATTGTTTTCAGTGGGTATGTCGTCGTAAAAGATCGTGTTAATCTAGGGGAAAAAACATCTTTCACGCATAATGTCACACCCTAAAAATTTCAAATATATAAATTGTTGTTTAATTGGAATTATTAGAATTGATTTTAAAAGCCTAGAAGAGAAGATCTAATTTTAAATAATAAATTCCAATATAAAATGGGGCTAGATAAAATTTTATTAAATATTTTGCTTAATTCTATAATTCCTAGATTTTTCTGGGATTTATTTGAGCTAAGGAAGTATTTTTAATAAATGGAATTGCATTTCATGAATAATTTAAATGGAAAAAGGTTTTTAAAAGTCTCTTTTGGCTTTGGGCCGAAAGTCGGCCCAAAACCTTCTCTCTCTCCTCCTCGGCCCAAGTCGGCCCAGTCCGCAGCCGCAGCTGTCGCTCGCGCGCGCGTCCGCCCGCTGACAGGTGGGGCCCGCCTGTCAGGGTCGTCGTCTTCCTCGCGCCGCCGCCGCCCGAAACCCTAGCGCCGCGCCGCCGCCGTCTCTTTCCAAATCCGGCCGATCCTTTCCGTTTCCGGTGAAATCAATAGAGGGGAAATGATCTTCTCGATCTCCTCTACCTTTTCCCTTTTGGAACTTCGGCTAAAATCGTTTGGAAAGCGGAGGATTCGATCTCGAATCGGATCGGTCTCTCTCCTCCGAACCCTAGACTTTCCTTCTCGTCGCCGGCCACCGTGGGCCTTCGCCGCCGTGTTCTCGCCCCTATAAAAGGATCCCCGGTGTCTCCGCTACCCGTCGCCACCCTCGCCTTCGCCTCTCGTCGTCCGTAGAGCCCTAGCGCCGTGAGTCCTCGCGCCGCCGTCGTCGCCGCCGCTCCAGCCGTGCGCCGCCGTCGCTCCAGTCGTCGCCGTCGCTCGGGAAGGCCGCCGTCGTGGTCGCCGTCGCGTCGCCGTCCTCGTCCGCCCCTTCGCCGTCGCTGTCGACCGCCGGAACATCGTCGCCGTCGTCAAGCCGGAGGTCGCCGCCGTTTCTTCCTCGTCGCCGACGTCGTCCGGTCATCGTCCGCCGTCGCTTTGGTCGTCGGTGAGTTCGCCGTGCCGTCCGCTACCCGTAGGTGCTCTCCGTTCGCGCCGCCACGCCGTCGTTCGCCGGCGAGCTCGCGCGGTTCGGTCGCCGCCGGAGATGACGTCATCGCCGACGTCATTGATGCCGTCCGCCGTGGTCCGGCCGTGGACCGGTCGATCTCGGCCGTTCGTTTTGGATGGATCGATCTCGGCCGTCCAATCTTGTGAACCGTCGTCGTGCACCCGGTCCACCGCTAACCCTAGCCGCTGACGCAATAAATCCTCTTTTCCTTTTCAAAAATAATTCATTATTGCGTCATAATTCAATTAAAATCCATATAAGTGTTTTAATCCGATTTAATCTTTAAAAATTCATAACTAATTCATCTTAGCTCGGATTTAGTTGGTTCAAGTCTCTAAATTTTTCTAAAATTGAGATCTACATGTTAAAAATATCCACATGTACTGTTCATGCTTGTTTATGTGCTGTTTTGGTGTTTTGCTCTTTTCTGTTTAGATTCCGACGTTTCCGGAGAGTCCGTTTTCGCAGGAGAAGAATTTGAAGAGTTCCAAGGCCAGCAAGGCAAGTCACACAGATCCCAAATAACCCTTTGAACATGTTGATCCCGTTTAAAGCTATTGTTTCTATTCAACTATTGCATTTATTTTCGAATGTCATTGGGTGGAATTAACCTATTGTTTGTTATAGCCCTTTTGTTCTTGATTACTTTATTCCTTGATACCTTGGGTTCTTATAAATTGACTAGTTGAGCTTTATATATTGGTTCAGCTAGATATTAGATGTGATTGCTTAGCCATGCTTAGAAACATTAGCACACTATTGGGATAACTTATGACTCCCTATTATTTAATGATGGCTTAATGATAACTCATGATGGTTAATCATGATTGGTTAATTAATTAATTTGCCAACTAAAACCTGTTAATGGTGGGTTGTGAGCACATGGTTTTGATGGTCGTGCTCATGACAATTAAGGACCGGTTCACGAGTTTCGGTTGTGAAACATTAACCGTGCCAACCACAAGCCAGCATGGGCAACGGCTTTACCTTTTGTATAGCATAGTTCATTGCGGGGCACCAGACTGAGAAGTGGCGGAGATAAGCCCACGGGGGTCGCTGGGGACTCCATGCCTTGTTTATAAGGGGGTGATTATGATCCAGGAACGGTGCGCTGTGGTGGATTGTGTTGTGCGAGGGGTACTGTCACAGCTCCTTTCTGAGGTACCGTGGTGGTATCAAGGCGCATGGTGACATGTCGTGGGGCTGTGTCTTGTGGGTACAGTGGTACACCTCTGGTCAGAGTAAAACTATTCGAATAGCCGTGCCCGCGGTTATGGGCGGGTTTAACAATGTCTTTCGTGATTAGTCTCATACCTCTCATCATAATAAAAGATACTATGACTGGTAATAATTTGATTAGCTCCTGGTTTGGAATGGTATATTCCTGGTTTGGAGATAGAACTGTGCAGCCGGGATTGGTTGTTCAGAATGGTTGGGCCTATGCAACAGGGTACGTTGTATAGCGTTGGAATAATATTGTTTAATTATTACTCAACTGTTTTACTAAATTCTGAAATGTTTATTAAATGCTGTTTATGCAAATGAAACCCTATTATGCCATCCTTTGTTATCCTGTGCACTTGCATATTTGCTGCGTGGCTTGCTGAGTATGTCATATACTCACCTTGCAATCATTCATCAGAGGAGGAGTTCTACAGTGATGCTGATGGTGTGGAGGATTAGGTGTAGCCCTGGTCAAGCTGCCTGTGGAGTGGAATCGTCTGCGCCGTTTATCTTATTTTCCGCTGCTTAGATCTTTATTGATTGAGAGGAACTATCTACCTCTGTAATGACATTTTATTCGCTTATTAATTAGAGTAATAATTGTACTCTATTATCAATTTGTTATTGTGTGCCTCGGCTGATTCCTGGACGAGGGTTCGCGCACATGTAAGCGTTTGGAATTTTGGATAGAAATTCCGGGCGTGACACGTAACCTACTAATAAAGAAGATTAGTAGTAGTAAAGAAGATTACTGGTTCACTCCCAAAGCACATGGCCCCAAATCCCCAGCCTGTGGCGAAGCAAGAGGGCACAGATCTCCTCAAGCTCAGTCACAGGATCACAGACAGACTCACAGTGTTAGCCTCCTCTCCGTAGCAGGACGATAGGACTAGCAGTAGCTAGTGCAGGTGGTGTTTGGTTCTCGGAGAAGGTGGGTGGGATGCAGGGGGCGAGACCACTCCCTAGTTTGATTCATGGGTGGGATGATCCTAGTTTTTATTTGGTGCAAGGGATAAGGAAGAAAAGGGTTGGATGTTGCCTGCAGCCATCGTCAACCCATCGTCAAAGTGCTTGACACACCCCATACATCGAACAAAATAATGATATAACCGTGAATTCATAACTGGTAGTAGGTTATTATATTTAGGATAATATGAGTATTTTAGCGGTAAAAATCACCTTTTATAAGTACTAGTATTAGATTAGTATATTTAGGATAACTTATTCTATTTTGGAACAAATGCTTAAGAGCTTACGATGCATGCCCATTATAATAACATACTATCTTCGTCTCAAAATAAGTTTATTTTTCACGCATCTCATACATACTAATACAAAACCAGAATACTAGAATACTGTCACGCCCTGAAGTTCCCCTCTTTGCTTTAAAATTCATAAAATAAATCGTCCAAAGAAATTATTTAATTTAACCTAGAGATAAATCCCTAAATTAATAAATGCAAATAATAATCGGAATCGGTATGTGGAATTTTTCTTGAGTTCTACATGTCGAAATATGCTAACAAGATTTTTAGTGGAATTTTCAGAGCTCTAGAAATAATTTTAACCAATTAAAATCGAGCACAAGCAATATTTAAATCCCTAGAAAATCCCCTTTTTCCTTTTCTCTTCTTTTTCTTCCTTTTCCCTTCCTTTTTTTCTTCCTCTTATTGGGCTGTCGGCCCACTTCCTCCCGCGCCCTTCCTCCTTGCTGGGCCGGCCCACTCCCTCCCTCCTCTCTCCGGGTCACCGACAGGTGGGGCCCACCTGTCGGCCCCTTCTTCCACCTCCAGCCGACGGTGGCAACCACCGCCGAAACCGCCGCGCCACCGCCGCTTTCCCCGCTCCTCCTGCGCCCACTCCGTGCCCCACGCCCCTCCCCACGTCGTCGCGACGCCGCCCTCGCCTTTCCGCCCGCGCCGCGCGCCCACAAGGGGCGGATTCAAATTTTGAATCCCCCCCAGCTCTCTCTCCCCACTCCCCCACGTCGGTGAGAAATCTGGCCGCCTCCCGGCCTCGTCCGCCCCTCCCGAGCCCATATAAACCATCCTCGCATTCTCCTTCTCATTTTTCCTTTTTCCATCGGCCGCTCCCGAGCTCTCCACCGCGCCCTCACCGTGCGCCCACCCGCCGCCGCCATCTCCACTGCTCCGGCCGCCTCTAGCAGCCGCTAGGGCGCCGCCGCACCACACCGCCGCTGTCGTCGGGTTCGCGCGGCCGAGGTCCGCCTCGTCCACCCCTCATCCGTTGCAATCCGTCGCCGGAGATCGCCGTCCACCTCGCGCCGGTGAGCACCACCACTACCGCCGCCTTCGTCCAAGGTTTCCGCTCGCCGTGGACTCCCTCTCTCCCTCTAACCTCTCTCTTTTCCTCTCTTAGGGTGTCCCGGAGCTCGGCCGCCGTTCGCCGTCGCCCTCCGGTCACTCGCCGTTGCCGTTCGTCGTCGCCTCCTCCTGCGCCGGCCGAACCCCGGTGAGGCACCCCTCCCCCGTTTTTCCCCTTCCTTTCCCTCCTAGCGCCGAGCCGCGCCGCCGTCGCTGTCCGGCGCTTCGCCGTCGCGCCGCCGCGTCGCCGGTCGCCGCCGTCGGTGGTCGCTTGCCGCCGCCAGCTCCGCGCGTGCCGCCGCCCCTCCATGGCCAGCCGGCTTGGAGCCAAGCCGAGCCCGGCAGACGCCACCCCCCCTTTGGAGCCGCTGCCGGTGGGGTCCGCCTGCCAGCCACCCCCTCTCTCGCTCTCCCATTGAGTCACTGACCCGTGGGTCCCGCTTGTCGGCGCCGCCCCACCCCCTTCGATGATGTCAGCAGGGACCTTTATTGCGCAATAAAATCCATTAAGGCCTTTTCTTTTATAGTAAAAACACATTTAATCTTTTAAAATTCATATCTAATTCATCCGAGCTCCGTTTAAGTCCATTCAAGTCTCAGTAAATTCATAAAAATGCATAGTAGAATCCATTAAAAATAGTTTTGTTTCCTGTTTTAGTAGTCTTATAGCATGTTTTGCTTGTGTGCTTTGTTTGTCGCGTAGATCTCGGCCGTTTCGTCGCTCTGCGGTTTCTCGAAGACGTTGTTGTGGTCTCATCAGTGCGAGAACAAGGCAAGTCATGCATTACAATTGATCATATTGTACCCAATTTACAAATGTCCCGCATTTCTATTAAATGTTGCATTCTTTTACAATATCATGTGGGATGGGTCCTACTACTCAGCCATATATTATTTACTTCCTCCGGTTCCATATTAATTGATGTTTTGGAGAAGGTTGAGGTCAAACTTTTATAAATTTGACCATCAATAACTTTAAAAATATTTAGTTTGAAGGAACTAGAACAACATATATAGATTTGTCTTTTAAAGTACTATAATAAAATAAAACATGCATTTATTTATTATATATATTATAATAGAAAAATAAGATCAAAGATGTATCTTGTAGACCGTGTCATTGTCCAAAACGTCAATTAAAATGGAACCGAGGGAGTATCATCTATTTTCATCAACTCCGATGTAATAAGTGTGCGTGTATTATGAGTGTGTATTTTGATTGTGTTTTAAAATAATTCTTAAAAATAAATTTATTTTAAATAAACAAGAGGAGAAAATGATTTTATTATTGTGAGACGGAGGGAATAACCGCGAGAAATTCAGGTGTTTAATCCAGTTGGAAGCGAGAGGGAGAGAGAGGCCACATGGGCCACATGCCCAGGAATCCAGCTAGCCGGACACCCAGGTGGCTTGCACCCTCTTGCAGTCGCGCGGCCTTCTGCTTCTTGACAGGTTTTGCCGGTAGTCGCGCGCGCCCCGGAACTCGCGTCGCGTCGCGTCGCCCACCACTTCTTCCCCCCGTCTCGCCTCGCGGCGCGTCACCACCTCGCCACCACCACCGCGTCGGGTCGCGTACTACTCGCGTGGCGCGCCTCTTATTCTATGCGTATAAGAGCAAGTATTAGTACAGTGGACTACTCGTAGCAAGTTTAATAGTATAGCCCACTACTAACTCTAAATCATTTATAGACAATATAATAGTTAATTCATGCAATAGTTGCTTATTATACTATTAATATCTAGTCCCACCTGTCATACGCACATTACGTCTTGCAGCCCGTGCTACAGATGGCTACAGATATGTAAATTGCTGCTTTTCTCTCTTCCTTTATCTCTTTAAAATATGTTTATAGTTGGCTTATAGCCTGCTATTGTACCTGCTCTAACTTCAAATCATCTATAGCCAAGTTAATAGTTGATTCATATAATATATAATAGTTACATATAAATATATATTACACTATTAATATATAGTCCCACCTTTTTATACACATAAAACATTTTGAAATCCATGTTGCAGTTAGCTACAAATTTGTAACCTAATTTCCTTCTTACTCTTCTCTAAGGCCCTGTTATTGTACTCGCTCTTATCACATTCACTTGTATTTATAGCTAACTTGTAGTCTGTTATTGTACTCGTTCTAAGGCCATGTTTAGATCCCACTCTAAATTTTTTCACCCTGTCACATCGAACATTTAAACACCTGCATGAAGTATTAATTATAGGCTAAAAAAATAATTGCACATATTGCGACTAATTTGCGAGACGGATCTTTTAAACCTAATTGCTCCATCATTTGACAATATGGTGCTACAGTAAACATTTGCTAATGACAGATTAATTAGACTTAATAAATTCGTCTCGCGGTTTACTGACGGATTATATAGAATTAGTTTTTTTATTAGTGTCCGAACACCCCATACGATACGCTATATAATATCTAATATGACACGTTAAAACTTTTACACCTGATCTAAACACCCCCTAAATCACCTCACCTATGTACCACTGTACTATCCACCGCTCCCATGTCGGCATTCCGTTCTTTCAGCTGCGATTTCCTCTCTCTCTTTTTGTTATCTTCTCCGTGGGTTTCTCCGCTCTTCTCACATGGATCTTTGACCGGGGAAAAGTGATGGATGGATGCTGTGCATTTTGTTTGGTCACTTGTCCATTCAGGTTTTGTTTGGATCTAGTCTTAGATCGTGGAGATCATCCAGTGGCAGTACTAGTACTTTGTTACTGTATGTATTATTCAGGATGGATTGCACATTTGATTAGTATTTGCATGGGCAGAAGGAATCAGGCAACAGTTTAAGAACACAGGATGCAATCACATTTGGCAAAGGCTTTTTAGCTGAAGATTGGATACTCCTCTCAATCTGTCGCCTCAAACAAGCAGCAATGTATGCATCGCACGTGAGGTCAATGGGAGGGGAGATTGATGTCACGTGGCAAGCCAGAAAAGAAAGGGGCATGTTCACTTTGATTCCATTTTCAACCTTATCAAATTTTAATAAAGTTGCTAAAAAAGTGACTACATTTAGTTTGCTGCCAAATTTTAGTAACTATATAAGAAATTTTGGCAAACTATGTTAAAATTTTGGTAATGCCAAAATTTAGTAAGTTTTTTTTTTTTTTGCAACAAATTGAACAGGTCCAAAGAAAACGTCATGTTAGGGTTCGTACATTTCGCTTGGTCGACATGGCGAGCACAGGAGCGAAACTTCAGTAAATTCATTATCCATCATAGCACAAGTATCAATAAAAAAATAACTAAAATAACTTTTTTTTATCAAATTCCAGTGTAGATATTACTTATTTTTTCTACTTTTAATGTACTTGTTTCATACTGCCACAAACTTCAATATAATAATTATTTAAAAATAAATTTACTTTAGAACAAATCAGAGAAGAAAAATGGTGTTATTTTAGGACCAAGTACGTCCGATGTGGTTAGGCAGCTGTGACACATACGGATGTTTCTAGCTGCAACCATGACTGTATTTAATTGGACCAGTGGCTCAGTACTCCTCCCATACCTGCCACACCAGACATTTCCGCACCTAATTTGCTTTTGGTTACTAGGGCTACATTTGCTGCAACCTTTTCTT
The DNA here is from genome assembly GCF_000147395.1 of Oryza glaberrima. Classification (NCBI taxonomy): domain Eukaryota; kingdom Viridiplantae; phylum Streptophyta; class Magnoliopsida; order Poales; family Poaceae; genus Oryza; species Oryza glaberrima. The sequence continues at coordinate 24,995,743 of NC_068331.1, read as the reverse complement.
CAATCTTGTCTCTTTGCTTGCCTTGCGTACTTGGCTAGTAGTTGGTCGTCTTCTGTTTTTTTATGGGAGAAAAGAGGCCCATGAATGTTCTTGGATCACGATAGGCCGTTCTAAGTCTACAAGCCTGGTAGTGAGGCTGGTAGGCCCAATAAATTCGGCCCATTGAATGGCCCAATCCTGACATGAAGGCGAGAATCAGTGGGCTCCGTGTGCAGGTAATCAGATTCTAGAAGTGAGCCTCACTATCAAAGGCCGTGTGTCTGTGGCCCTTTTAAGCTGTTGCTGGTTTGCGACGGGAAAAAGTCCACTTAGACTCCCTTAACTGTTCACCGAATCTAATTCATGAGCCTTAACTGAAAAAACGGGTAGAACTACTCCCCGAATTATAGAAACGAGTGTATTTTCACTACTCCAGAGGTTTTGGAGGGCGGTTTTTACTGATGTGGTGGTGCTAACCTGGTTTGACGTGGTGGTGCTAACCCGGTTTTTATTACGTGTGGCGCTTATGTGGCATTAGAATTTAAAAAATATCCGTGGGACCCATATATCATTCAAACACAAAATATATTGTGGGACCCACCGACATGTGGGGCCCACATGTAATCCTTTCTCCTTCCTTTCTTCCTCCTCCCTTCCTCTCCCTTCTCTCTCTTTTCTCTCCCCCTTTTTTTCTTCCCCCTTCGAATGAGCAGCAGCAGGTTCAGCCCACCACCACCCACCACATTACCCGCAATGTCTCCTGCCGCGCCCGCCCCAGCGAGCTCCTCGCCATCGTCGACCCCAGCGGCGCCGCCAAAGTCCACCCTTCTCGAGATCCTCACCGGCCGCCTCCACCCCTCCCCGCCTCCCGACCTGCTCCTCCTCAACGGCGTCCCCGCCACCACCGCCAACCACCGCCCCCGTCACCCGGCGCGACGTCCTCTTCCCGCTCCTCACCATCCGCGACACGCTCTGCTTCAGCTCCAGCACCCGCCTCTCCCCCAAGCACATCGACGCCTGCGTCGACACTGGAGCTGACATGGGTGGAGGCGGAGGAGAAAGAGGCGCACTCGCCTCGACACCGTGCCGCCTCGGCGTCGTCCGCCGTGCGCCGCCGCTCGGTCGTGCTGCCCCTTCCGCCGCCGCTGCACGCAGTCGTGTGCCGTCGTCGGCCTTTCTCCCTCAAATCCCGTCGCCGTCGCCCTTCCCGTGTCCCTAGCGACCGCCCCGAGTCGCCGCCCTAGCCGCTCGTGCCTTCTTCCCCCCTTTCACCGCACCGCTTCTTCCGCCGCGCTACCGTCGCCGGTGACTCTCGGTCTTCACGCCGTCGCGTGTGCGTCGCAGTGGTGGAGTGGCTCGACCAAACCAACCGTGCGAGCCGCGTATCGCTCCTTGCGCGCAGCCATGTCGGCACTCCGGCGAGCTTCGCCGCCGCCGCCGGTCGCCATCGTGTCTCCTCTCCCCAATCCAAGCCGGTGAATGGATTGCCCATCTTCTCCTCTACCCTCCAGTGCCAGCACTTTCCCCCGGATCGCCGCCGTGAGCCGTCCGATCCGGCGCCCCCTCCTTCTCTCCTCTCGTCTTGCCACCGTGGCTGCCCACGTGGCGTTGACCGACCCCGCCCATGCCCAGTCAGCCGGTCAGCCCTCCTCTCTCTCTCTCCCGTGCTTGTGGGCTCTCCACGTAAGCGGCACGTCGACGACACATGGGACGAAAATCGGGTCAACACCACCACGTAACTGTCACGTCAGCCAAAACCGCTTGCAAAACCACCCAGTAAGTTAAATTGCACCCGTTTTAATAGTTCAGGGAATCATCTTATCTGGTTTTCTGGTTAAGGGTACAAATTAGATTCGCTCGATATTTAAGGGAGTCAATTGGACTTTTTTCCTTTGCGACGCTACTAGGCCCGTAAGGCTATACGACATCAAAAGTTACAGTACGCATTGCGCTTTAGGACTTTCTTTCTTCATCTTAAAAATCGAATTATTGACATATATTATATGTTTCATGCTTCGAAACATATATTTTCTTAAAGAAAATTTTTCTACTACATTACCACATTAACTATCACTATTGCCTCTTTCTCCTAGTAGTTGTAAGTAGTAGTGCTAGTTATTTTTGGCTATTATCTAAAAAAAAGTTATTTTTGGCTGCCCCTGGCGGCCTGTTTTTTCTTTCCTGTTTTGTTCCAGAACATGAACAATGTTAGTTAGATCATGTTTTGTCAGTTGAAAGCTTCCGATAGCTGGAGTTATATATTACTTCCTCCATTTCACAATGTAAAACTTTCTAGCGTTGCTTATATTAATATAGATATTAATGAATCTAGATATATATAGTGTTTAGATTTATTAATATCTATATAAATATAGACAATGCTAGAAAGTCTTACATTATGAAATGGAGGGAGTATATCAGAAGCTTTTCAAATATAACTAGTGTCTACGTACCCACAAATCCATTGGTCATACTCGTGACAAAATGCAGAATGCAATCTTTTATTGATCGGTGGAGCTGAAGAAGCAAAGCAAACACCTTGTGACGAGTTAGATGGGATCAAATTACACACGGACCGCACCGGGTACTTCGGGTACTTCTATAGTTAGGACTTGTTCTTTCCTCCAATAAAAGTTGGACACAAATTTAGATATCCGTGACACGTTTCATGTGAAACTTTCTATATAAAAATTACTCTAAAATATCAGATAAATATATGTTTCAAGTTTGTAATAGTTAAAACTCAATTAACTCTATGCTAATAGCATATCGTTTTATGTAAAATACTTAATCTCCATCTACATGAGTTTCAAAAACCACCTTAGTCCAATGTAGCAGCAGCAGCTCGCGCACACGTGCACGCGCCAATTCGAGTGGCGAGTACTGCGCATTTGACCGTCCAAAAGCGTCCGCTAGCTTGATCCACGCACAACAGTCACGTTACAAAAGGGGTGGCACTCGTAGACTGGACAGTGCAAGTGTGGACCAGACCGTGTGGTGGCAATGGCATATTGGCATCTGCAACGGGCAAGACGGCGAGGCAAACGGCTACCTCCACTCAACTCGCCTCCTCGCCTTCCCCATCGCATCGGATCCACCAAATCCTTCTCGGTTTGACCCAGCACGCGCATCCGGTCCAAGTCCAACCAACTGGCTGCGCAGCCTGCAACGCAGCAACGTCCATTTCTTTCTCTTTTTTTCTCATAAATCCCCTTAATTTTTCCCCTTTCTCCAAAGGCGCCAAATTTTGCAGAAAAATCCAAACCCCGGCTCTATCCCCAAATTTCGTCGTCATATCCTCCGGCGAAAAAGACCAATGCGCACGCGGGAATGGGAGTACACTCCTACTGCGCCACCAAACTCGCCTCGCACACGCGCGGGCCCACATGTCATTCACCGATTCACGAGTCCAAAACTACCGCGGTAAAAGGAGGGAGAGATTTTTTTTCAAGACTAAAATCGCCCCAATTCTGGGATACATCACCAATTTTTCACAAACATCTCGATATGTATCGAATTACATAGGAAACCATGTGTCGAAACCATGGGAACATTTCCTCTAAGCTAATAGTGTAGTAATAATCTCACAATTTTTGATGCTGTATTTTAATCATGAGTACACAGTTTAATCTCTCTATAGTGAAGAAGAGTTAGGGCGTGGAGGAGGAGACAGGTGGGGTACAGTTCATGAGATGGCGATGGCCGTCGACCGCCGCGCCGGCGCCGCCACCGGCGAGGGCGGGAGCCGGGAGGAGAAGTTCTTGTACCGGAAGGCCGCGGCGGCGTCGTCTGCGGCATCGTCGTCGCCGTCGCCATCGTCGAAGTTGAGCGCGTAGCTGAGCGGGTCGTACCCGAACTCCCCCGCGGCCACCCGCCGCCTCCACCTCAGCTTCTCCCCGCTCCGCCGGTCCCCCGGCGAGCCGAAGCAGCAGCACACCGTCGTCCTCAGTCTGTGCCTTAGCGACGACGGCGACGTCGGCGGCGATGCCTCCATCGAGCTAGCTCTCGCCGTAGTAGTGGATTGGGATCACTGGTGATTTTTTGAGATGAATTTTCCGACGATGAGATGGTGGTTTTGGTTTGGGTGGAGAGACGAAGGGTGCGGCTAAATAGGGACGGGCCTCTGACGGCGTGAACGGGGAAGTGACGGCGGCTAGCTACTACTCCTCCGTCCTAAAATAAGTGTAGTTTTATACTATTCACGTTTAACATTTGACCGTTCGTCTTATTTGAAAATTTTTTATGATTAATATTTTTGTTGCTATTAAATGATAAACATGAATAGTACTTTATGCGTGACTAAATATTTTTAATTTTTTTATAAATGTTTTAAATAAGACAGATGGTCAAATGTTAGGCACGGATATCTACAGCTACACTTGGTTTGGGACGGAGGTAGTACGGAGTACGCGGTGGGGGAAGCGCCGTTACGCGTGCGGTTAGACGTGGGGGCCGTTTGGGGATTTTGCTTAGCGTAGGCGGGTTGCGGATGACGACGTGGGGCCCACGGCTCAGCGGGACCAGCAACGGATCAATGATGATTGATGATAACGGTCGGTCGTGCAGGCAGCCTGTCGCGGATGACAGGTCAGGGCTGATACGATCATTATGCTGTTGCAGATTAGCATGAGCACATATGTGATGGACTATTAGGGCACCCAGAATGGTTATCTATAGACTCTCTATAATATATCTATGTCAGTATATTTTCCTAATTGGAAGAGATTAAATGAAGAGGGAGAGTAAAGCTATCTACTAATCTGTAGATAGTCTATAGAAAAAACAAGGCAATGGATTAGAGAGCACATTATTATCCATGTAGACATACCATTGAAGTGGTTTACTATTAATCTAGTCTATTGCTGAGATGTACATGTTTTATAGATAGCACATTATTTAACTGTTGCGGGTGCTCTTAACGATTCTACAAATCTGCAAATACAGTGAACTGATTGTGAAAATTCAGGCTACTTCTAAGATGTGGAGAAGATTGTACTAGCCAACTGCTATTAATTACTCTCTCCATTTCAAAAGAAATTAATCTAAGATGAGCCACATTTTTATATAGGTTGATTTTGATTTTTTTTTGAACGAAACAAGTAAACTTCTTTTTTCCATTGGCAGTCACACCAGTTTGCAATCTTGGTCTCCTCCTGGGCTACGCAGTCGCGTCAAACGTATTAGACTCCGTACCACCTTAATTAAGACCCCTTCCCCAAGTAGGAGTATAATAATACCCCAACTAATCATCGCCATATCTCCATGCAAAACCGGATAAGAATTCCACACAGCCGAAAGAGCAAAAAAAGCTCACATGGCGGCCGATGGCGTGCGTTCGTCCAGCTCCTCCAAAGACCCACAGATACGCATAGAACGCGACAGCCGACTGATTAAGATTCTTTTCAGTCAAATGCACAAATGCACAGTAACTTTGTCATGTGAACTTAAAAATTATCGGGATTATATATCAATAATAAAGTCGCGTGACTTCGATCGTAGAGGATCCTCATCCTAAGCGACACCCCGAAAGCAGCCCCCTCCGTCCGGGCCGCGTTAAGGCGAAAAAAAAGCAAGCAAAAAAGAGATTAGAAAAACGTTTATGAACGCGAGGCGAACCCGATACTAGCCCGAAGATATCGGCGGGCGGCGGCAGCACGGGCGGACGAGAAGGCGAGGGGATCAAAGGGGAAAAGCCTGGATAGCCTCTCCACGTCTGCTTTTCGCGACGGCGACCGCCGCCAGCTCGAGTGGTAGCTAGTGGTCGGCTCGGACGAAAGGATCGGAATCAGCTGCTGCTTTGTTGGCTGTTTGCTCGTCAAGTGGCCTCGCTGAGGTGCGGGGTGCAGTGGATCGGAGTGGATAGGGCGAAATGTCCTGCGGTTACTGTCGGTTTTGGTCCCCGCGATGCAGGGATGCAGGCTGTTTCGAGCGCACGTAGCACACCGGATTTGTATGGCTGCAACGGATGGTCTTTGGATTAGGTAGAGGGAAAAAAGCAAACCGAGTCCCTTTGTAGTGTTTTGTGTAATTAAATTTCTCGATCGATATGTTCATGATTGTAACATTGTTGACGAGTAATCCAATAGAGCTCGTTTATATGCTTATATGTTAAATTTTATAAATTTTAATTTTATAGTTGATTTTGTGGATTTTCATTATGGTTTATTTTACAATAATCGCTAATAACATGTATATACTAATTTTACTAAATTAATTTTAACTTACTAATAAACGGTGGTTTATGTAAGCATAAATATAAGGGAAACAATAAAGCCGATATTTTTATTTGGGTGCAGCCGTGGAGGCATCTTTGATAATCGGACCGATGAATGGCCAAATGAACAATTGAAGATACCTCTGAGAACGACCAAATAGGTTATGATCCCGTCAGCTCTCCATGAAATGAGAGCTCTGACTGCAGAGTCTTAACGAAAATAATAATGCTACTAATTCGCAGATGGAGTAAAGCCTGACGCCTAAGGGGGAGTTTGGATGGGTTAATCCGTGTTTGATATTAATTATAAGTATTAAACGTAAACTAATGATAAAATCTATTTTATAACCCTGAACTAATTCGCAAGATAGATCTATTGAGCCTAATTAATTCATGATTAGTCTATGTGATGCTACAGTAAACATTATCTAATTATAGATTAATTAGACTTAAAACATTTGTCTCGTGGATTAGCTCTTATTTATTATGCAATTAGTTTTGTAAGTAGTTTATGTTTAATAATCTAAATTAGTGTCCAAACATTCAATGTGACATAGACTAAAGTTTGGTCCGTGAATCAAAACACCCCTCTAAGATAGTGTCATAGTGCACTAGTGCTACATGACCGAATTATCTACTACGAAGTACAAGCGAGAGATAAAGATCAAATTCACAATCAATCACTTTTCTCCTGCGAGATAAGCTACTATAAGTTGCGCCACATCTCGATGCCAAAACGAACGGTGGATGATGTCGTAGCTACGCATGCTATATGAATGGATAGATATATACCTTCCCTTCCTCCCGCAGGAAAGAACTAGCATCACTGGTTCACTGTCTCACTCATCAAAAGCTTAATTATGTAACACTCAAAAGTGCCCATTCGAGAAATACACGTAATCAAACGATTTGTTTAACCTGACGATTTTCTCCTTGACCCATGAGGACATGAGTCACGTCGCACCATTAAGCTCCAAAAAATATGAGACAAAATTGCTGACAGGATCACAGGATTGGGTTCAGTCTCGATTTGCCGATCGAACCCTTGGAAGCTGTGGGCTAATCACAGGTGCATGTGGCACACAGTAAATTGCACTAAAACAGAGGGCTAACTTGTCACGTATCGCAACTTGCAACGTACAATACCCTTTTGTCGCAAAAAGTTAACCTAAATTTAGATGCGATGTAAACTAATACAATAATCTAAATATATATTTTTAAAAATTCATTTACTCTAATGTGTCATAACAAATTCTAGTTTATTTGTTTTTCCTTTTTGCGCAGGAAGTAAGTTCTCAGAGCAAGTTTAACGGATGAACTCACTATCACTTATCAGTCTATCTTAGAGATTATATATATATATATATATATATATATATATATATATATATATATAATAGATTAAGTTACCTTTAAATTTTCTTCTCTTCACTATTTCTCTTACTTATGCATTCAATGTATTTATCCTAAAACACACGTATAGAGTTAACTCTTACTATACGAGAGCTAACGCATTTTTTATCTTTTTTAAGATAAGTTTATAGCTGATTTATCCTTGTTCTCATGGGACGCCATATGGTTGTCAGACTATCACACAGTAACCGATACGATTAGGCATCTCCCTTTCACGAGAAAAAGGCATTCGCCCATTTCACGAGTAGCACTAGCAGTACAGTGACTGCAAAGTATCAACGGCCAGGCGATAATTACGATAAGTTGATGGCTGCAAGCAGTTGGCCTGCTGCCGGATTGCTTTCGATCAATGTCGCTAGACGCTGCACCTAATTAAGGGCATTCCTAACTCAATTACTAAGATAATGTCTATAGCATTAAATAAGTTATCACCTAGAAAAAAAAATGATGTGGCAAGTGAATAAATGAGGAAAGAACAGGAAACCATGTCTTACATAAGACATGGTTTCTACATAACATCCAAGATATCACGTGAGATAAGTAGCATTAAATTGAAGTATGGAATAGTGGTGTTTGCATTGGAAGGTAGTGTCTAGTACTAGTTTCTTTATGATGTGGAGTTTATAGAAACCATGTCTAATGTTATGGGTTGGGACTGCTCTAATGACGTGTATAAACGAAATCTCCGAAAGCAAATGTATCATGACAGTTATAAATATGAGAGTTTTCTTGCAAAATCATGTAAAGTTATAAATCCTGCGAAATTTTCCTCAACTATTAACAACTGCCATACGTTGCAACAAACTTATCATCTTCGTTTCAAAATAAACTTACAGTACTAATAAAAATGTGACACAATCTAGTACAACGAATCTGAACAACTCTCTATCCCCATACAATGTTAGCTATAACTATAAGAGGAGGACCAAGACAACGAAGAGAGATCCCATATCAAAACTTCAACTCCATATCCAGTTGAATTAGCCAGAGAAAAGCTTTCCCAAATCTTGTAACTTTGCAAATAAGAGATCCAAAGATGAACACGACAGGAGTAGAATGTTACATTTCCGAGCGATCGATCTAAACCTATATGAACCACATGTTTCATTATTTTTCTTCCAACCACGGACTCACATCTGTACACATGCTCCCTGGCTGAATCCAGAAAGGGGTTGGACATTTCTATGCTATTGGAAGTTTGGAACTCAGGCTCCGATTGCTCGATCTCATCGTCGTGGGCAATCAACGATGTTTCTCTGTCAGACATATAGAAGAGAAAGCTCTCATTTTTGCATGCACATTTCTCAAGCGACCAGACATCATGTTTTTTTAAAAAATATAAAAAACATTTTAAAATACATCAATTTATATTAAAATTTAAAATAGTAAAATACTTCACTAATCATATGTTACACTGTAAACTTAGCCAGGTATCGTAAGCGCATGGTAATTGGAGTTGAGACCTGAGATGTGGCATCTGGCACACGAATGAGTCACGTAAATAGGACTTGTTTAGTTGGGGAAAATTTTTAGGTTTGGTTATCACATCGGATATACGGACATATATTTGAAGTATTAAATGTAGTCTAATAACAAAACAAATTACAGATTCCGCTAGAAAACCGTGAGATGAATTTATTAAGCCTAATCATTTCGGTCATTAGCAAATGTTTACTGTGGCATCACATTGTCAAATCATGACACAATTAGATTTAAAAGATTCGTCTTGCAATTTACACGTAATTTATATATTTTTTTCCTATATTTAATCCTCTATGCATTTGTTCAAACGTTCGATGTTGCAGCGTGAAATTTTTTATTTTGGAAACTTAAACAGGGCCATACGAGAAGGAAAAGAAAAATCCGCGACCCATCGGAGCAAAAACCGCACCGGCACCGGCACCGCGCGAACGGCCGCGGCTCGCGCCACGCCGACGCTCTCCCGCCACAACCGCGGGATTCCCCCCCACCGAACTTACCTAAGCGTCGCCTCTCGTCTTTTTTCCCGTGCAACGTTGCAAGTGAAATCATCAATCGTGCGTGCGCTGCGCCCGACCATGGAGCTCGCGGTCAGAGCAGCCGCCGCGGCCTCCTGCTCCTCCGGCGCCTCGCTCCAGCTCCCGCGGGCCCGAGCCCCGCTCCGCCTCCTCGGCCACCGCCGCCTCCCCGCTCGCCGGGTGGCTGTCGAGGCCGCCGCGATCGCCGTCGAGCCGGTGAGTTTTAAGTCATTTGATGTTGCCGCCCCTTTGCCTGACAGGTGTTCGGCGTTATGCGGACCTGGCAGCAGGTCAGCTACTAGGTGGTCTGGAGCTAGTGGAAATCTCGCAGCGATTCTTTTTTTTTTCTTGCGCACTGAGGCGATTTCTTGCCTCTGCTGTAAATGGTTAGCTGTTTCTATCTCTTCTTTGCTACAAGTGCATAGGAGGCCATATATCTGCAAAGAAGCTTCGTAGAATACTGACAAGATACATTATCTGTGGATGATCAGCTGAGAAGTTACATGGACTTATGGACCTATAAGTTTTTTGAGACTTGAGACTAGTGACCACTTGGGTAAATTGGGTTTCGGGTACATGCTGATGATGACTAGCAGTAACGGGGCACCTACATATACCATGGTGGTTTTGACTTCTGCTTATTCAAGGTGCCCATGTATGCTGGGGCAGAGATGGGCTTGTCAATAATCACATTGCGTCTGAATGTCTGATGTTTCTCATTAGACCCTGCCCTGCTGTTTGTGTGTTATATCTTGGACTTTTGGAGTTCCAACCTGACAATAACGATAGCCTTTTTCGTTCTGTGTGAAACTAAAGAATTTGGCTGTAGCTTCTTTGAAGCAAAGGCTGGAATGAATTCCATTATTAAAAAAAAAACTGAAGAATTGATTGTCTCTGTGTTTTACACTTAATAGGAAAACAAAGTACCGCAGAGTAACAATTCAGAAGCCGAGGTGTTTGCATGCCCTGTTTGCTATGAGCCATTGATAAGGAAAGGCCCATCGGGCATAAACTTGTACGTACAATTTCATTTCTACATTATGTTTTGCATGTTTTGTTAGATTGGCATTTATGATATGTTCCTTTTATGCATGCTCCAGGCCATCAATTTATAGGTCTGGGTTCAAATGTTCAAAGTGCAACAAGTCATTCACCAGCAAAGATATCTTCTTGGATCTCACTGTCACTTCTGGAACAAAAGAATATAGTGAATTGAAGCCAGCTAGAACTGAGCTGTTCAGGAGCCCACTCGTCTCATTTCTTTATGAAAGAGGGTGGCGTCAAAATTTCAATCGAAGTGGATTCCCTGGACTTGACGAAGAGGTTCATTTCTAGGACATTCCCTTCGTTGTTTGATATCTCGGCGTTACTAAATAACAAAGTCTAGCCAACATGACCTGTGGTGTAATATATTTCTGTTTCAATAAGTAAAGAAGCAATGTTAATTCACCAAGTGTTTACTATAGAACATAATCATTTCTTATGTATGTTTTTCTGATCTGTTGTTGGTTTCATCAGTTTCAAATGGCTCAAGATTATTTCCAATCAGTTGCTGGTGGTGTACTTCTTGATGTAAGCTGTGGCAGTGGCTTGTTCACAAGAAAATTTGCAAAATCTGGATCGTACTCAGCTGTGATTGCTTTGGACTTCTCCGAGAATATGCTTTGCCAGTGTTATGAATTTATTCAGCAAGATGATACTCTTGTAAACACGTGAGCTCTCTTCTTCATGTCTCTGAATTTCGTTAATATCCTTTCTGCTTTTCGTGTGAGTACAAAAAATTACAGCATATGTCACACAAATGAAACAAGACATAACCTTAACCACTTCTAACATAAATATATTATCAATTAAGCATTTTGCAGAGCATCACTCTGTCTGTTTGAAGCTACTAGTTTATGTAGTTTAATTTAATCTATGCATCAATTACCAGGCAATACAAAAATTACGTGATTAACATCCAAATGAACTGCAATTGACACAGAATTCTATTTTCTCCATCTGGTGCTTTTTAAGACAAATACTCCAATCTTTATTTAGTTCATGCCAGGTGCACAACTAACTGTTTTCCTCTTATGCTTACACAGAAATCTTGCTCTTGTAAGGGCAGATATTTCGAGACTCCCTTTTGCTTCATCTTCAATTGATGCCATTCATGCTGGAGCTGCTATCCACTGCTGGCCCTCCCCTTCGAATGCGGTTAGTATCTGTCCAATTTGCTCTCATGATTAAGGTGACTAATTTGATCTGTATAGCAGTATTGGAGTCTCCAGATTTATGATAATGAATTGTTCTGTAAAACTGTCATCACTTTAAACTGCTTTCACCTGAATCTCTGTTCTTCTGCTCCTGTTTAATTATCAGGTGGCTGAAATAAGTCGAGTCCTGAGGCCTGGTGGTGTCTTTGTAGCAACAACCTTCTTGTCTTCTCCCAGGAACAATCCCTTCTCTGTTGAAGCGTTGCGGCCACTGAGACAGGTAACTTTTTCTACTTATTTTCTGCTTATCTAACCCTATGAGCTTATGCAGTCATACTCACATTGCTGCTTTATATACTGCAGATTGTTGGACCAGTTAACACCAGCTACAATTACTTCACCGAAGGAGAGCTCGAAGACTTGTGCAAATCCTGCGGTCTTGTTAATTACAGCAGCAAGGTCCAGAGGTCGTTCATCATGTTTTCTGGGCAGAAGCCGTAGCCTAAAATTACATCAAAACCTTTGTAGCCAAAGTATAGCTGTCAATTCTACAAAAGTCTTTGTAAAATGCCATTCACCGATACCTGCATAGATTAGACCCAGCAGAAGTTTTTGCTGGGAATTCCTCTCCCTGTTATGAAGATATAGTTGTCACATGTATACTGTGCTTCAGTACAGTGATGTACCACAGCCAGGGTGTATTTCACACCTGGAAGAAAAAAAAAAACGTTCTAGTACTATTTTCCCAACTTGTATAGGGCCTCTTTTGGAATGGAGGATTTTTTCAGGAATTGAACTATAATTCCTGTGGAATTCCTATAAGATTCCTACGTTCGAAAGGGCCTTAAATGATTTATTTAGGCCCATAAACTTTCAATCTAGGGTTTATAAGTTTGCAAAATTTATATTAGTACTACCTCCGTCCCAAAATAAGTGCAGCCATGAGTTTCCGCGTCCAACTTTGATCGTCTGTCTTATTTGAAATTTTTTTATAATTAACAATTTTGTTGTTATAAGATGCTAAAATATGAATAGTACTTTACTCGTGACTTATGTTTTTATTTTTTTTTCAAAATTTTTTCAAATAAGACGAATGGTCAAAGTTGGACGCTGAAAATTATGGCTACACTTATTTTGGGACGGAGGGAGTAGTTCACTACAAGTCCAATCTGCCAAAAGGTTACATCAACATGTTATGTGTGAATAGCGACCGGAGTTGAGTTGTGGGACTGGGGGCAATCAGAAAACGGGGCGTCTAAGTGTCTACTCCCTCCGTTCCTACAATATAAGGGATTTTGAGTTTTTGCTTGTAACGTTTGACCATTCATCTTATTCTATTTTTTTTTCAAATATAAAAAACGAAAAGTTGTGCTTAAAGTACTGTGGATAATAAAGTAAGTCACAAATAAAATAAATAATAATTTCAAAAATTTTTGAATAAAACGAATGGTCAAACGTTACAAGCAAAAAAAAACTTAAAATCCCTTATATTATGGGACGGAGGGAGTAACTATTAGCCATGTTTAGATTTGGTGTTTAACTATTAGTCACTCATATGTAAATAACAGCTCTCATGTGTCTTTGACATAGGGGTCTAGTGACAAGTGACAGATAGTTAATTATCACAAAGTGGTAAATATTTAAATCTCTCCCAGAAAAGGGCTGGAGAGAGGTGATCCGTCCGCCCATGGGCTGTTATAAAAAGAGTGACGGCCCATCTAGTGGGAAGATTGGGCCCACCAATCTAACGTCGGTTCCCACCGCGTAAACGGCCCAGATCTCGCGCCAGCCCGGCCCGCCTGCGCCCGCACCCCCCACCCGCGCCGC